>NC_135548.1:68223891-68535646 GCF_045843805.1 Urocitellus parryii
AGCTATGCAGAAGAGCCACCTGGCAGTGCTTAGTCAAAGAAGTAAACATGCACACTTTGACCTAGAAATTCCACCTGTGTGTAAACCAGGCGGTGCTTAAGCAGTTTCACAAGGGGACATGCACAGGGAAATTTATCCTCAGGTTCTTATAGAGTTGTCTGTGCTTACAGGGAGTTGATGGTTGTCAAGATGCCCACAGCTGCGAAAGTCAAAAGCTAAAAAAATAATAGATGCCAACCTGGATATATTAATAATCCCGTATCTATGATCACCTTCATAAGGTAGCTTCCCAACTTCTGTGTGGAAGTGTGTTTCTCCTTGGCCCTTACACTGTTGTGGAGACCACTAGGAGTTCAGCTTTGTGCAGGATCATCTGACCTGGACTTTTGGCAAGACCTGTACAGCCCTCACACATGCTCAGATGCTACAGGACTTTTCAGACCAGTCCAGACAACAGTAGGCATCCATTCATTGTCTGCACTCTACAGATTCCTAGATGCACGACATTCATTACCATCAAATGCAGAATTTTCATCAAAAACTAATATATATATCATTCCAATCTGAATCAAGAAAATCGGAAATATCCCCAAATCCAAAGAGTGGATCCCCATTGTGATGCTACAAGTTGAAAATTCCACAGCTGACCTCATGGGATGGTTCACAGTCAAAAGACAGCTGCATGAAAAATATTACATGACCTTCCTGCTATGTGAAAAGTGGCATGTGAAGTACACATGCATGTCTTCCTCAGACATGGGTTCATTTGCAAGACACCTTGTGCAATTGAAAATACTCCAAAAGGGGAGAAATCAGAACCATGTCTCCAAAGTATTTCAGCAGAGACCAACTCCATCTGTCTATCTATCTCTCAGTGAGTGTGTGTGCTCTTGTGTGTGTTTGTGTGTCTTTGTTTGTGTTTGTACCATCACAGCTGATACTTCATTGCCCCCATTGGAAAACTGACTCAGATAATGCCATCTGCCAAACTCCTAAAAACCAAAGTTCTTGCTGATAGAATGAAACATTCCTTCCTGTTGGTTTGGATGTGTCCTTTAGGAATCACTGCTACATTTAGTATACTCAAATCATCACAGTAGATCAGGTAACAAAAACATATATATTTTAAAATAATAATAATATATTAATGGAAACAACAAATACAGGATAGAGTAACAACTGTGTTACTAAACAAGGTCAAGGACAATGGCAAACTATAGATTCAAACTTTGAAGAAAATAGTAATCAATGTAAATATTCCTGAGCTGCCTCAGCCCCACCCAGGCACACAGCAACAGAATGGTTTTGCAAGCATCCTCAGGAGGGCAGGAGCCTTCTTTGCAGGACGAGAGGGAGGTTGAGGCTCGATCCACCCATCATTCTTTTGGGAGAGGCTCCTTTTCCTCAGCACAAAGTTGGATTTTTTGTGAGGATTCTTGGCATAAAATACGTTGACCTCTGCTGGAATCCTCAGCTCTGGGGAGAGAGGGGTGTACAAAAAGAAGGTGGCACTCAGGAGGTGCTCCCTAGGACACGCCAACATCTGAGAGCCTGTGCCAGAAAAGGCCAGAGCCACACACCTGAGAGCTCTCCAATTCAGCACCAATACCAACAAAGACAGCCTCCACAGTCCTCCCTGAGGAAGAACTAGGCAGAGCACTTCAACAGACCTAATGTCTGTTCCTACCGAAGGCTTTGGACTCCAGAATATCTCAGGTCCTCTTGCATCTGCCAAAGCACACCACTAGGGTTTGCATCTGAAATCTCCCACAAAAGGCTCCTGTGCCGAAGATTCAGTCCCCACATGAGCCATCTTCATAGGTGGGTTTGGAGGGAAGCATTGGATGGTGAGTGCTCTGATGTCAACATGAAATTCTCATTCAAGATGAATACACTACTGGGGGGTGGGAGGGACTGGAAGAAAGGTTGAGCATGGTTGGAGTAAGACCTAAACAGGGTTGTGCCCTGGGCAACAGTACCTTGTTCCTGTTGGCTCCACTGAATCCTCATTCTCCAAGGAGAGGTCCTCCCTCTCCATCTTTCTCTCTCTCCCTCTCTGCCAGCCTCGTTCTCTCTCTCCCAGTCTATGCCTTTGTGGCAAGGGCTGAGGAGCTCTCCACTGCCACACACTAGAGCTTTATGGACAGCCTCAGTGCACAACCAAAGAGAAAGCTATGAAACCCAGAGAAAAAAGGCCTAGGATTCCTCCTCTGAGTTATTTTCCACAAGTATGGCCACAGTGAGGACAGGCTGACCAGCACGGATACCACGTTAGAGCCATACTTCTGCATTGGTGGAGCCCACCTCCATGTGAACCAGGCTTCTGAGAATGGAGGCCACATTCCAAATACTGCCCTACTGAGAACAATGGTTCCAAAGACCAGCAAAGGGACTGCTTCCCTCCAACATGGTGTATGGCCCAGTGGTGCCATGACCCCGAGTGGGGGAATACAACAGCCGCTTCTCCTTCCTCTGAACATGTGTTTCCTGTCGCCCTCCTCTAACCTAGAGCCTGTTCTCCATCCCTTCTGGGTTGGATGTGGAGATCTCTGCTATGAATTTCTTAGGCTACCAAGGCCCCAGACAGACTTCCTCTTCCATAGACTCTACTAACCTAACAGTAGGTTAAGATAGGAGACAAGTGATCCTAGAACTCATAGGGATGGTGGTCTTCAGGGTACATAGGCTGGGATAATGGCTGCTGTGGTGTTTGGCTCACAAAAACCAACCAACCAACCAACGAAAAAGCGCTGGCATTATTATCAGATGAGCTCTGTGGCTACGTGCTCAGGAAGCCCTCATCTGACTTTAGTTAGGGATCACAACCTGGCTATTGTGATCACTCCTTGCCTAGTGGACTCAGGTGCGTAAGACCATGGAATTTATGCAAAAACAGATGATTCAGGCTGTCTCCCAGGCTGTGTTTTCTTCCCAATTTCATCCTGTTACTGCTTGCTAGAATCCTGGCAATGCTCTGCCCAGGCAGTGGTTTTTTGGTCACACAGAAGGCTTTCAATAGTACTGCTTCAGTCCACAAAATGCCAGTTCCCTCTTTAGCCCATGCATTCCCATGTTCCTTTGAAACCACTCCTATCCCAGACCATGAAAACATACTGCTCCTGGAGAGAGGCTTTCCTCCTCACTCCTCAAAGATGTCAGCTTTGGATGCCTGTTCATGTCCAGGGGAGGGCACCTGGTGGGGAGCCGCAATATCCACCGGGGTATACCATTGGACCTCAAGACCTTCCACCAGCAGAAGTGCAGTTGGCTTTGTGCACGAACCCAACACACCTGTTGGAGTGTTCTTGGGGGTCAGAGACTACTCTTTGTTGCTAAGAGTTGACCTGAGTCCACATCCTGACCCTTGCTCTCTGCTATCTGATTGTCTCACTTACTCTGACGGCGAGAGATGATTTGGCCCAGCTCATAATCCTCTGGATTCTCCTCAGTAAGGAAGTGTAGGTCGAGGGCGCTGCGGATGACGACAGGAGCCCTATCGTGGCAGGTCACCTGGAGCAGCATGGGAGACAGGCCTTCAGGAAATGGGCCTTGAAGTGACTACTCAAGGACAGTGGGCAGGGGCATTCTGGAGGCACCTCCACTCTAAATACAAGGGCAACATCCATGACCCTACTACCCGAGGCTGACCTCCTGCTCATCGTGTGGGCTCTTCCCACAGGCTACTAGCCCAATCCTTGTACATAGGACTTCCTGGGCCTGCCATTGCTCTTTGTGGAGCTGCACTCCTCTCGGAGTGAAAGGACCCCACTACCTGCATACAGATGCAATCTCATCCCACAAGTTGGGAGGAATGGGACAATAGCCTCCAAGATCCCAGGTCTGCCCGAGGATGCAGGCGGCATTGGGAATGGCCTAGGCACAAAACCTAGAGGCTTTGGTCTGGATTGCCAGGGCCAAAAACAGACCCAGGAACATGACCACACACAGGAGAGCTGAAAGATAGCCACGAGAGCTCCTGGCCTCCAGAGGCTCAGTGCTGGCTGGGATGTAGGAGGCCACCTCATCCGGCAAGGGTGGTCATTGGGTTACCTGGACATTTAGTGTGCTTGCTCCACATCCATATCGACTCTGCAGAGAGACTCTCTCAGCTCCTTGTTCAAGGAACATGGAGAACCTCACACTGCTGTCCTCCTCCATAGACGTCAGCATCCCATACAAGGGAACCTGCAACCTAGTTCCTGTCCTATTCTCATCTGTCACCCATACCTGTCCCTGCCCTTCTGGACTGCATGCTGCCACCTGACACACAGACTCCCTCAGACATGGCAGTGGACAAGCTGCTGCACTCGCTCATCTCAGCTCCAGCCCTTCACACTGACCTCTCCCTTCTTGATTCCCATCTATCCTCCTGATCATCCAGAAGCTCCAAATTCAAGAGGGCATGAGTAGTCCATGGTATTGGACCAGTGTCTGCTCCCCACCCAGGTGTAAGCACCACGGGACACCCCTGCTCCCAGGCTTACCAGAACACTCTTGGCCATCTCTGGACTTTGTGTTTCTAAGTGGACACGAATTAAGCAGGTGTCTCCCACCTGCTTGTGGGAAAGCGGCCTGGAGGACTTGCAGGTTGATTCTGAGAACTGTGGGGGATGGAACATCAGCAAACCCAGAAACAGAAAGCCACCCCAGACTGTCAGTTGGCTCTATGGGCTTCCAGCAAATATGTCCAGGTGCTGAGGCTTCTTATTTCCTCAGGTCGGAGTGGAATGGCAGCACATGCACAGCTTGAATAAGGTAGGTGTTTACCTCCTTTCCCTTGACCTGGGGGCGTTTCCTCACCATGAAATATTGTATTCCCAGATTCATGGACAGACACACGAGTGAGTGGTCAGAGACCTTGATTTCTGCAGAGCGAAGTGGAGAGAATTGTTAGGTGGCACTCAAGGATTATACCACAAAACACCCACAACCCCTGAGAGTCTCCTCCAGGCCCATCACACTTTGGTATTTTGGGGCCAAGGCCCACTTTCTCTTGGCTGTCAGTTATCCTGAGCCCACTGTGGATCATGTCTCCCCACTGTCTGATTGTCCTACTTACTCTCATCCTCAGACATCATATACAGCAGCTCAAAGTTGTCCACATCCTCATGCTGCAACAAATTTTGGTTCAAGGCCCTGCGGATGAGGCTTGTCACCGTCTCCTGAAAGGTCACCTGGATCAGGGTGGGACAAATGTCATCAGAGAATGGCTTTTAGAAGAGCTACCCAGAAGACTGTGGTCAAACATTCAGGAGAAATCTCAGCTACATATATAAGGGCACAATCTTGTTATCCTGCTACCTGAGTGTGTCCTCCATATACCACCTGGGTTCTTGCAATGTGCTACTAGAACAATCCTGGTACAAATATCTGCCTGTACCTGCCATCTCCCCTCCCCCTGGGGAGCCACATTCCACTCATGTCAAAGACCAAACTGCCTATGCACAGACACACTCTCATCTCACTGAGATGAGAGTAATGGGCCAGGGATCTGCGCACCAAGTGTGATCTGGGATGCAGGCTGCCTTTGTGGGTGGAAGAGGCAGATGCACTGAAAATTTGGGTCCTGACTGCCATGACACAAAACAGACTCAGATACAAGAGTGTGCACTTGAGTGCTTCATGATAGCTTTGAGAGGCCCTGGCCTCTGGAAGCTCGGTGCGGGTCTGGTTGTAATGATGTACTTGACTCAGCACTGGCAGTCACTGAACATGTCTCCTCTGCAGCTGGACACCTGCAGGATTAGCGTGTCTACTGCACATCCATAGAAATTCTGCCAAGAACCCCTTTAGCTCCGTATTTACATACATGCAAAGCCTAACATTCCGAAGCTTTGGCATGACCCCCCAGGTGATCCCGACCCCAAATTCCTACACCTAGTCATGCTAAGGAGGATCTCTTCCCTGCCACCAGGAACACATCCCCTCCTACACATGTGACAAGTCACTGCCACCTCCTCTGCTCCAACTTCACTCATTGAGAATACCAAGTTCTAGGCACTGCAGCCTGCACCCTGGACATATCTCTGCCTTCATCTGTCCACAGCACTTCCGTCTGCACTTCTGGCCTGCAAAACCCACAATACACAGGCCCACTCACCACTGAAGCTGGGCATGCTGATGCTCTCCCTCCTCAGGTCAAGCCCTTAAGACGGACCTCTCTCTTCTTTATTTCCCACCATAGCCGTGGGGTTGGCTGTGTCTCCTGCCTTCCACTGTGTGGACACCCAGGAGGCAGCCCTGCTGTCGGGCTTACCGGGATGCGCTTTGTCTCCCTCAGGCTCTGTCCCTCTAGGAGGACGTGAACAACGCGGCTGTCTTCCACCTGCTCGCTGGAGTGAAGCAGTGAGGAGCTGCTACTCACAGCTGCTGGGGTCCTGGATGCCACTGCCACAGAAGGTTCCAAGAACTGTGGGGGATGACAACATCAGCAAAGCCCAGCAACTGCACCCCACCCAGCCTGGCAGTTGGCTCTGTGGGCATTCTACAACATCCATCCAGAACCTGAGGTTCTTGTCCCCTTGGAGGATGTGGAGTGGCACCAGGAGTAAAGACTGAAGAAGGTGGCTGTTTTGGGAACAAGAGATCCAGCACCTGCTGGGTGGGGATGAAATCCCAGGAGATTAACCCCATGTTGCTGCTGAAATGTAGGTTCCTCCCACAAATGACAGGCAGGAGCTCATTCCTAAGCTGGTCCTGCCTGTAAGGTTCAAGGCTCTGAACCCTGAAGGGCTCCTCCATGTTCTGATCATTTTCACCCTGGGTTGGGACCAAGAATGGTGGGTTCAAAATGGAAATGGTGACAAACAGAAAAATGACTTGTGCCAATACACTAGAGTCAAAGCACAATGGGACAGTTCCCATCAGTACAAACACACACACACACACACACACACACACACACACAGAGTCAGAATAGGAGTCCTGGGCCATTCATCAGGGATCAGACTAGAGGGCCTGCTGGGCTCACCTGCCCTGTGCTACTCACTGTTACTCTTGAGCTCCTCTGCGACAATCGCCAGAGGCTGTGGCGTCTAAGATGAAGCCTCACCCAGTGTATCCACAAAAGGGCTAGTTGGCCCCCCTGAGATTCCTGGGAGCCTGAGGCTCGGCATTGTCTGCAACCACAGGAGAACATCCTTCTCCCTCCAGTGGCTCCAACCAAGTGAGCTCGGATGGCTTGGTCAGTGAAGTGGGTGCCTGGATACCAGGGTTCCATGTTCTGTTTGATCCATTGTCAAGGCAATGATGTCATTTCCTGTGCCCATACCTGAGCCTCTTTTCACATAAGACCACTTTCAACAGCCCTATGGGCTGCCGATTTCTCCTCCATGCCTACCCATCTCAGGTGCGCAGGTGTTCACCAACAACTACCCAAACATCCCCACCAGCATCTGCCCTGCTTGGTGCCACTAGAGTTCCAGCTTGGAGCCTTCAAAAATGCATTCACAACCAGTCCTTCCCTCTCAGCAGCTTTTGGACCCTGGTCCCATCATTGTGCAACTCATGGTGTGCCCAGTCTTTTCTGGAAAGTAGGGTAGCATCTAATCTCTAGGGTTTATTGTGTCTATTGGCCCATAACACCCTCTGTTCTCTCTGAAACCAGAGATGGGACTCACAGGTGGCTAAAGCACAAATGTAGAGATGGGATAATCACAAGAAAGGGAGAGACAAAGAATGCACCCTAACTCCATCAGGCCTGTGTCCCACACAGGGACATGGCCAATGTCCGTCCCATCGTGGCTGCAGTTCCCTCTCTACACCATGGCAAGTTGGAGGGGACTGAGATGCAGAGGCTGCTCCCCTCTGCCATACAACTTCCCAAGGCTTCTCCTAAGATTTCAAAAGGGCCAAGTGTGTCTAGTGTTGGGGTCTCACAGAGACTCCGAGGTACCACAGCATCCTGCTGCCCAGAACCGGTTCACCCCTCACCTCAAGGGGGCTCAGCCTCTGGATTCATGGGAATTGAAGTGGGTACAGGTGATGGGATATCACCTCCAAGACTGAGTTATGCCAAGTCCATGACCCCTGTCTGCATCCCTGTCTCCAGCACCACTCCCCCCTCTCTCTTTCCTCCTCAGAGCAAACAAATCCATTTAGCAAGTGTGTCCTGTGATAAAGACATGACGGTCACCCATCCTCTCATTACAAAAACACTGAGGCTCAGCCAACATGGATCCTACAGGGAACACAGGCATAAACTCAGACTCCGATCCTCCCAGCCGAGCCTCAGTGGAGCCTGGACTCCCAGCCTCCTGAGTCAAGGAAACAGAGGTTCCTAGCCGAGCCACCTTGGATGCAGCCGCACACAAACTGAACTCATCAATGCTCTCAGTTGTGAGTAAGAGGGGAAGTGGTGTTTCACAACCCTGGACATCAAGTGCAGTCTCCAGGCTTTGGGGTGTGCCCTGGCCTCTGTCTATCTGCCCAGGCTCTCCAACCCACACTGGCCTCTTACCCAACCTCCTCCTAGGGCCAAACTCAATCCTGCCTCTCAATTTCTGCTGCCTTCCCCAACACACTGCTCCCCAAAATGAGCAGGGCTGGCTCTCGGTTATCATGCTGGTGCCAGCAGCAATGCCACCCCACTGACATAATTCTGAGTCCCAACCTAGGCACTCCAGCTGTCTTTGCCACACCTGGCCTGTTTGGGCTCTGGCTCTTGCTCTTTTCTTTCATGTGCATGTGTTTTGAGGTTTTGAGTTTCTCCCACTGCAGAACTGCAGCTGTGGCAGGGTAGAGCTCATGAGGGTGACATTCTGAGCCACATCCAATCCCATCAGGACTGTTCACTGGGGGGACTGCTGGAACACAGTGATGAGTGAACACATGGGAGGTGGTTGGACCCACCTTGCCTCTGAGTGGCTTCCTTTCAGGACAGGAATGTAGGCATGGGAGCCCCTGGCGTGGGATGCTTTGCACAAGGCGTGACCATGGGCTCTCTTTCCTGGCAAAAATGGCTCCACTCAGCATGGAGAGCACTGTCATTCCTGGTGGCTAACAACAGCCCTGGACCCCAGAAAGGAACCCACACTCAAGATTAACGTCTGAGTGTGCGTGTCCTCGAGGAAATGAGGTCTCCTGATCCCAGGTGCAAAGGGGTAAGTCCTCTAACTCCAGGGGCCATGAAGGGACATCTGAGTTTCCCTTGTCCTTCTTTCCCTCTCTAACTAACCACAGTTAGGACCCTGGCCTCATTCCCCAGTGAGGATCATTAGGCTCCATAAAGGACAGTCTCTAAGATGCTCAGTGGACCAACACCCTCTGCACAACCCATAACCCTATTCACCCAAGAGGCAAGAGGATTTCTATTCAGGAAAACCAGGAAAGGGAGAGCCTTTCTCAAGGACACAAGGACATTAGTGAGTGAGGGAGTGATTAATGGATGGAGAACTATTTCCAACACCAACTTCCAGGAGCATATATGGCCCCCTGGAGAATTCTGCAGTGTGTTGGTGATTAAGGAGAACGTGTGAATTCAGGGGTCACTAGGTCCTCTCAGCCATAAGGAGGGAAACTGCCATAAAGGAACTAGGACAAGGGTGCGAGGAATGCTCACTGGTGGGAGATCGGAAGGAAGGAAAGTGTACTCATTAGAAAAGTGTCGCCTGAAAATTCTTAGCCAGCCAAAAGCCGTGCGAACTTGTGTGGGAAAAGAGTCTTTGCACAGTGATGAAGCTAAGAGCTCACATGATGGAACACAGCATCAACTGGGACCAAATCCAATATCTGATATTCTTGTAGGAAGAGGAGAGTCTGGACCCAGATACCAGGGAGACTGGGGGATACGGGATATGTGAGGTTGGAGCCAGGGCGGGATGCCCATATGGGAACCACAGATCGTGGGCAGCAATAGGAGAGTGGGCAAGGGCTGGGAGAGTTGGGGAGACAGTCCCCTTGAAACCTGGGAGGGGTTATGGCACTGGGACAGCCCAACACCTACTGTGTTGAGCCTCTGGAGCTCAACGGAAGACACTTCCTCTGTTGTCGGCCACCCAGTTAACAGAGTTTGGTTGCAGCAGCCTAGGACCCAGCTGAAGGTCTGAGCATGTTGGCCATGCAGGTTGGATCTGGACCACAGACACCCTCATCAGAGATTGTAGGGTCTCAGCCCTGAGGCAAGACAGGCACTAAGTCAGGCCAGGTGGGGAAACGGATAGGCACACACTCTGGGGGCTGGTGCCTGTGTTACTGGGAGCACTTCTGATCGCAATTCCCTGATCTGCTGCCAACACAGGCTACAGAGGAGGGTACAGAAACACAGACCACGGATCTGCCCCACTCAGTGGGCCCAGGCCAACACCACACCCAGCAGCCTCGTGCCATACCCAATGAGTCTCGAAGCGGCCCCCTCTTCCCATCCTGAGAGCTCTTCCCTTCCTCATGTGCCAATAGCTCCCTACTGTCACTGGCAATATCTACTCTGTGAGATGTCAACATCCGTGGGTACTGTTCTCTCATCCCAGGACAGTGTGGTCCCACACACCCTGGTGAAATGGGCCACCTGGAGGCTGGACCTGGAGGTTGTTGAGGCTGAATGGCAGCGGTGGTCCTCTGGCACTTAATATTGTTTAAGTTAAAAAAAAACAAAAACAAAAACAAAAAACGGGTCTTGGTGCTCAAAAATGTTTGATTTGCATATTCTCATCCCCTAACCCCAATATTTTCATTATTTCCTCACATATGAAATCTTACTAGCATAAAGGTAATTTCGTATTAAACAAAGTGGATTGAAATAACATTGGTAAAAATAATCAATCACCATACTTTCAATTTTTGTTCTGCTTTCCTATTAGAAACCACTTGGATACAAGAGAACAGAGGACAGACTCATGGAAATGCTTGAAATGACAAGAAGCTCCCACTCAAGCTCAGCATTCAGTCCTGGACAGGGTAAGACCAGGCCACTTTGACATCTGTGCCAAAGAGTCTACCAGACAGAATCCTCTGACTGATCCCTGACTGAGCCATAGGAACTGGCTAGAAAAGCCTTCACATCCTCAATACATTCTTCACGTCAGAATACTTGACAACCATTGATATCCATCTCTCGTTAACTTGCTCCCCAGCCAACCATTCTTCAACAAATTCAAAGGAGTAACTCATGCAAGCACACAGAAAGGGGTGTTCACTACACACATCCATGTGCGAAAAAGACAACTGGTATTTCTTGTTTGGGCTATTTCAAATGAAATCCCTTCTGCATGACCTCCACAAACCAAAGGAAACTATTTGTGAAATTCCCACGTAGAAGACAAGATACACTTGCCAAGGAGGCAGTGGCAAGAATTTTGACACTCCAAATGTAGAGTGTGTGTTTAGGAAGCAGTCACAGTTTCCATGAGAGAGTCCCATGAAATCAATTAGGAAGATCCATGCTCTAGCCCTACCATGCAAGTGATGTGACTTGAAAGAGTCACTTAGTCTTAGTAACCATCATCACTAACAACTAAGTCAATGAATAAAGGTCCTCAGGTGCCAAGCTACAAAATGTGGGATGAGCATGGATGAGGATGGGTGGGAGAAGTCTCCAACTCTAACACAATTAGGGAAGGATGTGCTGACCTCAAGTGGCTGGGGGGCTGGGATCCTGCCACAGAGGGGGATTCCAAACCTCACATCCCCTGACCCAGGCCAGAAGACCAGGTAGAGTCCAAGGACCCTGGGGTGGCCCAATGGCAATAAAGATCAAAAGGAACTAGGGATCTGCCTGGTCCCTCAATCCCCTACTCTGAGCAGGGCTGCATGACGAGGCCAGAGGCCATCCACAGCAATCTGCCTTTACAGGAAAACAGGGACTGCAGGCTGCCTCTGGCTCACTGAATCAGGGTGGTGTTTTCATAAAGCAAGACCACTTCCTCACATTTGACCAGCAGCTCATGTGTTGACAGCACAATGACTGACTTGACTCAGGCCCTGATGAATGAAATAGAAAATTCATAGCAAACCCATCTTTAGCTCTTCCACATCATCAGGGGCTCTGATTCAATTCCGTCCAGAAAGGTGTCTGAAATGATTTCTAAACATGCTGGGGACTCACCTCTGTGTGGAACTTTTCAGGAAAAAGGGGATCAAATCTCATGAAGCAACTCTTCTCTCTTCTAGCCCATGGGCAATGCAAGGAACCTGCATGATACCAGAGGCTCACTTCTCTCTTCTCATGTCTTCTGGAAAGGATTCGTTAATGCTTCCTGCAAGGTGAAGCAGAAGCCTGCATCCCCAGCTGCACAGAAGTGTTTTAGGGCAGTGTCTCCCTTAAAACCCAAAAATAAAAAAAACAGGTCATTCAACAGGCACATGGATTCGAGTACATGTTCAATGATCCCTCCTCCCTGGAGCCTTCCACATGCCCATCTTCCACATTCACAGAGCAATGCTTGGCCATTCTCAAGACCAGGAGACCATGATGCTCCTCACCAGGAAGTCAATAAGGAACATGAAGAGAGCAGCATGGATTGCAGAAGGTGGCACATCAAGGATCTTCAGCTCTGCTGCTAGAACACAAGAGCTTAACTTCAGTATTGCCTTTTTGCCAACTACCAAGTACGATAGCAGTGTCAAGCCCAATATGCAGATATGCAAGTAGTAGGTGACACCCCGCATCCATTCACAAAAGTGGGCAACATCTGCATCAGAACAAGGAAGTATCTTACCCTTACTCATAAAAATCATCAGAAACAAAATAAAATGGATGCAAGACTTCTCATTTCACTATTAGGTAGCTGTTGGAATTCCCTATTAAATAATACCTCCTCCAAAATAAAAAGTATCTCAGACATGTGTCAACTATTCAATGGATGACATTTTAAAAACTATGGACTTTACTTAATATTTATGTATGCTATATCCCTGCCTAAGGCTCTATGAGAAAGGAGCACATAGAATTGGATCTTTGAAAATCTCACATTTGCTGATAAATATTACTGCTGATCTCAGGCATGGCGAAGTGAAAAGTGGGACTTTGGATATTCCAAGAATGCTATGTTGTGGGATTGGTGTCCCTGATTCATACATAGCATATGGTTTCTATGAAATCCAGTGAGGGAGCAGGAGTAACGAAGCTGATTGCACAGATGACCTCAGGGAATACTGACAGATAGGCCAAATGAAAAATATGCTCCAGCTAACCATTGGTATTTGGGCTTCTGATCCCAGTCCTGTTTTTAAAAAAGGTGCAGACAGGCAGTGTTCATTAAAAACTGTCTACCATGAAAAAGTGGGTAATTTAAATGGCATCTAGTTACACATCTGATAGAATGGTCTGGCAACATATGAATTTCATTCTAACAACAACAACAACAACAAAACATAGAAAATGAGACATAAAGATAAAACCTTGTCTTCACCAGGATGCCTAAAAATAGGTTTTATTTGGCTCATGCCAATAAATATCTTTCAATAGAATTTCTGATTTCTGAATGAATCCATTCAACTTCATACTGCACAGATCACAAGGTTTTCTTTACAGAATATTCTCTTCTTCTTCTTAAAGCCTCACATAGAAAATGTCTCACAGGACATAGGAGGGGAATGACCCAAAGGATGAGAGAATGGCTGGAACCGTTCTCAAATGTGCCCATGTAGCCTAAAGTTTGAAGGCATCTAATTGTACTCTAAAACAATTATGAACCTATTCGATCCATTATTAATAAATATCACCACTTTACCACTTGAACCAAATCACAGAAAATTGGAAACAGATGATCATTGGCTTTGATACCTTTACTTCTGTTTCATTACTCAGAGTCGATCAACTCTATACTTCAAGTGACACAGATTTATTACAGAATGCCTAAGATCCTAAGGATCTATTTTAGCTCAGCCCATGGTATTGCTTCATTATTTTATTATTTTGTAAGTAATAAAATATAACTTCATGTTGGATGATATATTCAAGCCATGAATATATCATCCAACATTGTTCTTCCCAAAATATTAGCCCAATTTCTGCGCGCGCTCACTTACTGTTCAGGAATTTTACTAATTGTTTGAAGGTTCTAGAGGACCTGTTAGACTCCTAATGGACAAACCATACAACATACTCCAGAGAACGGACGAGTGCCATAAGAAGAAAATAAGGTCAGCCTACAGCAATGGGCAGCTGCCTGCCCTCGGCTGGGAGGAGCCCTGGCCATGGCACCAGGGCTGCTGGGCAGCAGAAGCCTCCACAGCCCTGCAGGGAGCCTGGAGCACAGCTCTGCCTAACCATGCTCAGCCCTGGACAGATGCACATGAGTTCCCATCACAGGCTCGAGTGTGACAGTCCCAGGTGCATGCCTGTCATGCCAGCCACCAGGGAGGCTGAGGCAAGAGGAACGTTTGAGGTCAGCCTTGGCAACTTAGACCCCGAGGCAAAGGGGAAATACTTTTACAGGGGTCTCTGAGGGTGTAGCTCAGGTAGGTCACTTGCCTCACAGGCTCAAGGCCCTGGGTTCAATCCCCAGAACCCACGTACACACAAAAAGTGAACTTGGAATATTGTTTAAAATGATGGGTCAGGTACACACAAGGACTTCAATATGACCTCTCAGAGGAGCTCAATTTGAGATCAGACTGAACAAAAGACCACCTGGACCATTGACTCAGTGTCTGCAACCCTCTGTGAGCATGGGAAGCACTGCTGGCAAGACACCAGAGGGCCAAAGCACTTGTGCCCCCTGCAGGGGTGTCTCTTGTCTACCGCCAAAGACTGTTCCCCTCCTGGGGCAGCTGAGAGCAAGCTGGGCCTTGGAGCAAGGACTAGTGCTTTAGATATAGACTATGCAAGCAAGGGGCAATGTCTTTAATAAAACTAAAATTAAAAAGTCACATTGAAAAAATTTTAAAAAGAAGAAAATAAGGTCAAGTAGAGGAAGCCCATTTTCACAGGAAAAAATCCCCCAGTGAAAAGCATCAGAATAGATACCAAGAAAAATACCAACAAAAACAGTGTGCTCCCACTATGTATCTACTCAACCTGCAAAAGTTAGAAAGCTAGATAATACAATCCTGGCCACAGGTAGAGCTATGCAGAAGAGCCACCTGGCAGTGCTTAGTCAAAGAAGTAAACATGCACACTTTGACCTAGAAATTCCACCTGTGTGTAAACCAGGCGGTGCTTAAGCAGTTTCACAAGGGGACATGCACAGGGAAATTTATCCTCAGGTTCTTATAGAGTTGTCTGTGCTTACAGGGAGTTAATGGTTGTCAAGATGCCCACAGCTGCGAAAGTCAAAAGCTAAAAAAATAATAGACGCCAACCTGGATATATTAATAATCCCGTATCTATGATCACCTTCATAAGGTAGCTTCCCAACTTCTGTGTGGAAGTGTGTTTCTCCTTGGCCCTTACACTGTTGTGGAGACCACTAGGAGTTCAGCTTTGTGCAGGATCATCTGACCTGGACTTTTGGCAAGACCTGTACAGCCCTCACACATGCTCAGATGCTACAGGACTTTTCAGACCAGTCCAGACAACAGTAGGCATCCATTCATTGTCTGCACTCTACAGATTCCTAGATGCACGACATTCATTACCATCAAATGCAGAATTTTCATCAAAAACTAATATATATATCATTCCAATCTGAATCAAGAAAATCGGAAATATCCCCAAATCCAAAGAGTGGATCCCCATTGTGATGCTACAAGTTGAAAATTCCACAGCTGACCTCATGGGATGGTTCACAGTCAAAAGACAGCTGCATGAAAAATATTACATGACCTTCCTGCTATGTGAAAAGTGGCATGTGAAGTACACATGCATGTCTTCCTCAGACATGGGTTCATTTGCAAGACACCTTGTGCAATTGAAAATACTCCAAAAGGGGAGAAATCAGAACCATGTCTCCAAACTATTTCAGCACAGACCAACTCCATCTGTCTATCTATCTCTCAGTGAGTGTGTGTGCCCTTGTGTGTATTTGTGTGTCTTTGTTTGTGTTTGTACCATCACAGCTGATACTTCATTGCCCCCATTGGAAAACTGACTCAGATAATGCCATCTGCCAAACTCCTAAAAACCAAAGTTCTTGCTGATAGAATGAAACATTCCTTCCTGTTGGTTTGGATGTGTCCTTTAGGAATCACTGCTACATTTAGTATACTCAAATCATCACAGTAGATCAGGTAACAAAAACATATATATTTTAAAATAATAATAATATATTAATGGAAACAACAAATACAGGATAGAGTAACAACTGTGTTACTAAACAAGGTCAAGGACAATGGCAAACTATAGATTCAAACTTTGAAGAAAATAGTAATCAATGTAAATATTCCTGGGCTGCCTCAGCCCCGCCCAGGCACACAGCAACAGAATGGTTTTGCAAGCATCCTCAGGAGGGCAGGAGCCTTTTTGCAGGACGAGAGGGAGGTTGAGGCTCGATCCACCCATCATTCTTTTGGGAGAGGCTCCTTTTCCTCAGCACAAAGTTGGATTTTTTGTGAGGATTCTTGGCATAAAATACGTTGGCCTCTGCTGGAATCCTCAGCTCTGGGGAGAGAGGGGTGTACAAAAAGAAGGTGGCACTCAGGAGGTGCTCCCTAGGACACGCCAACATCTGAGAGCCTGTGCCAGAAAAGGCCAGAGCCACACACCTGAGAGCTCTCCAATTCAGCACCAATACCAACAAAGACAGCCTCCACAGTCCTCCCTGAGGAAGAACTAGGCAGAGCACTTCAACAGACCTAATGTCTGTTCCTACCGAAGGCTTTGGACTCCAGAATATCTCAGGTCCTCTTGCATCTGCCAAAGCACACCACTAGGGTTTGCATCTGAAATCTCCCACAAAAGGCTCCTGTGCCGAAGATTCAGTCCCCACATGAGCCATCTTCATAGGTGGGTTTGGAGGGAAGCATTGGATGGTGAGTGCTCTGATGTCAACATGAAATTCTCATTCAAGATGAATACACTACTGGGGGGTGGGAGGGACTGGAAGAAAGGTTGAGCATGGTTGGAGTAAGACCTAAACAGGGTTGTGCCCTGGGCAACAGTACCTTGTTCCTGTTGGCTCCACTGAATCCTCATTCTCCAAGGAGAGGTCCTCCCTCTCCATCTTTCTCTCTCTCCCTCTCTGCCAGCCTCGTTCTCTCTCTCCCAGTCTATGCCTTTGTGGCAAGGGCTGAGGAGCTCTCCACTGCCACACACTAGAGCTTTATGGACAGCCTCAGTGCACAACCAAAGAGAAAGCTATGAAACCCAGAGAAAAAAGGCCTAGGATTCCTCCTCTGAGTTATTTTCCTCAAGTATGGCCACAGTGAGGACAGGCTGACCAGCGCGGATACCACGTTAGAGCCATGCTTCTGCGTTGGTGGAGCCCGCCTCCATGTGAACCAGGCTTCTGAGAATGGAGGCCACATTCCAAATACTGCCCTACTGAGAACAATGGTTCCAAAGACCAGCAAAGGGACTGCTTCCCTCCAACATGGTGTATGGCCCAGTGGTGCCATGACCCCGAGTGGGGGAATACAACAGCCGCTTCTCCTTCCTCTGAACATGTGTTTCCTGTCGCCCTCCTCTAACCTAGAGCCTGTTCTCCATCCCTTCTGGGTTGGATGTGGAGATCTCTGCTATGAATTTCTTAGGCTACCAAGGCCCCAGACAGACTTCCTCTTCCATAGACTCTACTAACCTAACAGTAGGTTAAGATAGGAGACAAGTGATCCTAGAACTCATAGGGATGGTGGTCTTCAGGGTACATAGGCTGGGATAATGGCTGCTGTGGTGTTTGGCTCACAAAAACCAACCAACCAACCAACGAAAAAGCGCTGGCATTATTATCAGATGAGCTCTGTGGCTACGTGCTCAGGAAGCCCTCATCTGACTTTAGTTAGGGATCACAACCTGGCTATTGTGATCACTCCTTGCCTAGTGGACTCAGGTGCGTAAGACCATGGAATTTATGCAAAAACAGATGATTCAGGCTGTCTCCCAGGCTGTGTTTTCTTCCCAATTTCATCCTGTTACTGCTTGCTAGAATCCTGGCAATGCTCTGCCCAGGCAGTGGTTTTTTGGTCACACAGAAGGCTTTCAATAGTACTGCTTCAGTCCACAAAATGCCAGTTCCCTCTTTAGCCCATGCATTCCCATGTTCCTTTGAAACCACTCCTATCCCAGACCATGAAAACATACTGCTCCTGGAGAGAGGCTTTCCTCCTCACTCCTCAAAGATGTCAGCTTTGGATGCCTGTTCATGTCCAGGGGAGGGCACCTGGTGGGGAGCCGCAATATCCACCGGGGTATACCATTGGACCTCAAGACCTTCCACCAGCAGAAGTGCAGTTGGCTTTGTGCACGAACCCAACACACCTGTTGGAGTGTTCTTGGGGGTCAGAGACTACTCTTTGTTGCTAAGAGTTGACCTGAGTCCACATCCTGACCCTTGCTCTCTGCTATCTGATTGTCTCACTTACTCTGACGGCGAGAGATGATTTGGCCCAGCTCATAATCCTCTGGATTCTCCTCAGTAAGGAAGTGTAGGTCGAGGGCGCTGCGGATGACGACAGGAGCCCTATCGTGGCAGGTCACCTGGAGCAGCATGGGAGACAGGCCTTCAGGAAATGGGCCTTGAAGTGACTACTCAAGGACAGTGGGCAGGGGCATTCTGGAGGCACCTCCACTCTAAATACAAGGGCAACATCCATGACCCTACTACCCGAGGCTGACCTCCTGCTCATCGTGTGGGCTCTTCCCACAGGCTACTAGCCCAATCCTTGTACATAGGACTTCCTGGGCCTGCCATTGCTCTTTGTGGAGCTGCACTCCTCTCGGAGTGAAAGGACCCCACTACCTGCATACAGATGCAATCTCATCCCACAAGTTGGGAGGAATGGGACAATAGCCTCCAAGATCCCAGGTCTGCCCGAGGATGCAGGCGGCATTGGGAATGGCCTAGGCACAAAACCTAGAGGCTTTGGTCTGGATTGCCAGGGCCAAAAACAGACCCAGGAACATGACCACACACAGGAGAGCTGAAAGATAGCCACGAGAGCTCCTGGCCTCCAGAGGCTCAGTGCTGGCTGGGATGTAGGAGGCCACCTCATCCGGCAAGGGTGGTCATTGGGTTACCTGGACATTTAGTGTGCTTGCTCCACATCCATATCGACTCTGCAGAGAGACTCTCTCAGCTCCTTGTTCAAGGAACATGGAGAACCTCACACTGCTGTCCTCCTCCATAGACGTCAGCATCCCATACAAGGGAACCTGCAACCTAGTTCCTGTCCTATTCTCATCTGTCACCCATACCTGTCCCTGCCCTTCTGGACTGCATGCTGCCACCTGACACACAGACTCCCTCAGACATGGCAGTGGACAAGCTGCTGCACTCGCTCATCTCAGCTCCAGCCCTTCACACTGACCTCTCCCTTCTTGATTCCCATCTATCCTCCTGATCATCCAGAAGCTCCAAATTCAAGAGGGCATGAGTAGTCCATGGTATTGGACCAGTGTCTGCTCCCCACCCAGGTGTAAGCACCACGGGACACCCCTGCTCCCAGGCTTACCAGAACACTCTTGGCCATCTCTGGACTTTGTGTTTCTAAGTGGACACGAATTAAGCAGGTGTCTCCCACCTGCTTGTGGGAAAGCGGCCTGGAGGACTTGCAGGTTGATTCTGAGAACTGTGGGGGATGGAACATCAGCAAACCCAGAAACAGAAAGCCACCCGAGACTGTCAGTTGGCTCTATGGGCTTCCAGCAAATATGTCCAGGTGCTGAGGCTTCTTATTTCCTCAGGTCGGAGTGGAATGGCAGCACATGCACAGCTTGAATAAGGTAGGTGTTTACCTCCTTTCCCTTGACCTGGGGGCGTTTCCTCACCATGAAATATTGTATTCCCAGATTCATGGACAGACACACGAGTGAGTGGTCAGAGACCTTGATTTCTGCAGAGCGAAGTGGAGAGAATTGTTAGGTGGCACTCAAGGATTATACCACAAAACACCCACAACCCCTGAGAGTCTCCGCCAGGCCCATCACACTTTGGTATTTTGGGGCCAAGGCCCACTTTCTCTTGGCTGTCAGTTATCCTGAGCCCACTGTGGATCATGTCTCCCCACTGTCTGATTGTCCTACTTAGTCTCATTCTCAGACATCATATACAGCAGCTCAAAGTTGTCCACATCCTCATGCTGCAACAAATTTTGGTCCAAGGCCCTGCGGATGAGGCTTGTCACCGTCTCCTGAAAGGTCACCTGGATCAGGGTGGGACAAATGTCATCAGAGAATGGCTTTTAGAAGAGCTACCCAGAAGACTGTGGTCAAACATTCAGGAGAAATCTCAGCTACATATACAAGGGCACAATCTTGTTATCCTGCTACCTGAGTGTGTCCTCCATATACCACCTGGGTTCTTGCAATGTGCTACTAGAACAATCCTGGTACAAATATCTGCCTGTACCTGCCATCTCCCCTCCCCCTGGGGAGCCACATTCCACTCATGTCAAAGGACCAAACTGCCTATGCACAGAAACACTCTCATCTCACTGAGATGAGAGCAATGGGCCAGGGATCTGCGCACCAAGTGTGATCTGGGATGCAGGCTGCCTTTGTGGGTGGAAGAGGCAGATGCACTGAAAATTTGGGTCCTGACTGCCACAACACAAAACAGACTCAGATACAAGAGTGTGCACTTGAGTGCTTCATGATAGCTTTGAGAGGCCCTGGCCTCTGGAAGCTCGGTGCGGGTCTGGTTGTAATGATGTACTTGACTCAGCACTGGCAGTCACTGAACATGTCTCCTCTGCAGCTGGACACCTGCAGCATTAGCGTGTCTACTGCACATCCATAGAAATACTGCCAAGAACCCCTTTAGCTCCGTATTTACATACATGCAAAGCCTAACATTCCGAAGCTTTGGCATGACCCCCCAGGTGATCCCGACCCCAAATTCCTACACCTAGTCATGCTAAGGAGGATCTCTTCCCTGCCACCAGGAACACATCCCCTCCTACACATGTGACAAGTCACTGCCACCTCCTCTGCTCCAACTTCACTCATTGAGAATACCAAGTTCTAGGCACTGCAGCCTGCACCCTGGACATATCTCTGCCTTCATCTGTCCACAGCACTTCCGTCTGCACTTCTGGCCTGCAAAACCCACAATACACAGGCCCACTCACCACTGAAGCTGGGCATGCTGATGCTCTCCCTCCTCAGGTCAAGCCCTTAAGACGGACCTCTCTCTTCTTTATTTCCCACCATAGCCGTGGGGTTGGCTGTGTCTCCTGCCTTCCACTGTGTGGACACCCAGGAGGCAGCCCTGCTGTCGGGCTTACCGGGATGCGCTTTGTCTCCCTCAGGCTCTGTCCCTCTAGGAGGACGTGAACAACGTGGCTGTCTTCCACCTGCTCGCTGGAGTGAAGCAGTGAGGAGCTGCTACTCACAGCTGCTGGGGTCCTGGATGCCACTGCCACAGAAGGTTCCAAGAACTGTGGGGGATGACAACATCAGCAAAGCCCAGCAACTGCACCCCACCCAGCCTGGCAGTTGGCTCTGTGGGCATTCTACAACATCCATCCAGAACCTGGGGTTCTTGTCCCCTTGGAGGATGTGGAGTGGCACCAGGAGTAAAGACTGAAGAAGGTGGCTGTTTTGGGAACAAGAGATCCAGCACCTGCTGGGTGGGGATGAAATCCCAGGAGATTAACCCCATGTTGCTGCTGAAATGTAGGTTCCTCCCACAAATGACAGGCAGGAGCTCATTCCTAAGCTGGTCCTGCCTGTAAGGTTCAAGGCTCTGAACCCTGAAGGGCTCCTCCGTGTTCTGATCATTTTCACCCTGGGTTGGGACCAAGAATGGTGGGTTCAAAATGGAAATGGTGATAAACAGAAAAATGACTTGTGCCAATACACTAGAGTCAAAGCACAATGGGACAGTTCCCATCAGTACAAACACACACACACACACACACACACACACACACACACACACAGAGTCAGAATAGGAGTCCTGGGCCATTCATCAGGGATCAGACTAGAGGGCCTGCTGGGCTCACCTGCCCTGTGCTACTCACTGTTACTCTTGAGCTCCTCTGCGACAATCGCCAGAGGCTCTGGCGTCTAAGATGAAGCCTCACCCAGTGTATCCACAAAAGGGCTAGTTGGCCCCCCTGAGATTCCTGGGAGCCTGAGGCTCGGCATTGTCTGCAACCACAGGAGAACATCCTTCTCCCTCCAGTGGCTCCAACCAAGTGAGCTCGGATGGCTTGGTCAGTGAAGTGGGTGCCTGGATACCAGGGTTCCATGTTCTGTTTGATCCATTGTCAAGGCAATGATGTCATTTCCTGTGCCCATACCTGAGCCTCTTTTCACATAAGACCACTTTCAACAGCCCTATGGGCTGCCGATTTCTCCTCCATGCCTACCCATCTCAGGTGCGCAGGTGTTCACCAACAACTACCCAAACATCCCCACCAGCATCTGCCCTGCTTGGTGCCACTAGAGTTCCAGCTTGGAGCCTTCAAAAATGCATTCACAACCAGTCCTTCGCTCTCAGAAGCTTTTGGACCCTGGTCCCATCATTGTGCAACTCATGGTGTGCCCAGTCTTTTCTGGAAAGTAGGGTAGCATCTAATCTCTAGGGTTTATTGTGTCTATTGGCCCATAACACCCTCTGTTCTCTCTGAAACCAGAGATGGGACTCACAGGTGGCTAAAGCACAAATGTAGAGATGGGATAATCACAAGAAAGGGAGAGACAAAGAATGCACCCTAACTCCATCAGGCCTGTGTCCCACACAGGGACATGGCCAATGTCCGTCCCATCGTGGCTGCAGTTCCCTCTCTACACCATGGCAAGTTGGAGGGGACTGAGATGCAGAGGCTGCTCCCCTATGCCATACAACTTCCCAAGGCTTCTCCTAAGATTTCAAAAGGGCCAAGTGTGTCTAGTGTTGGGGTCTCACAGAGACTCCTAGGTACCACAGCATCCTGCTGCCCAGAACCGGTTCACCCCTCACCTCAAGGGGGCTCAGCCTCTGGATTCATGGGAATTGAAGTGGGTACAGGTGATGGGATATCACCTCCAAGACTGAGTTATGCCAAGTCCATGACCCCTGTCTACATCCCTGTTTCCAGCACCACTCCCCCCTCTCTCTTTCCTCCTCAGAGCAAACAAATCCATTTAGCAAGTGTGTCCTGTGATAAAGACATGACGGTCACCCATCCTCTCATTACAAAAACACTGAGGCTCAGCCAACATGGATCCTACAGGGAACACAGGCATAAACTCAGACTCCGATCCTCCCAGCCGAGCCTCAGTGGAGCCTGGACTCCCAGCCTCCTGAGTCAAGGAAACAGAGGTTCCTAGCCGAGCCACCTTGGATGCAGCCGCACACAAACTGAACTCATCAATGCCCCTTGCTCTCAGTTGTGAGTAAGAGGGGAAGTGGTGTTTCACAACCCTGGACATCAAGGGCAGTCTCCAGGCTTTGGGGTGTGCCCTGGCCTCTGTCTATCTGCCCAGGCTCTCCAACCCACACTGGCCTCTTACCCAACCTCCTCCTAGGGCCAAACTCAATCCTGCCTCTCAATTTCTGCTGCCTTCCCCAACACACTGCTCCCCAAAATGAGCAGGGCTGGCTCTCGGTTATCATGCTGGTGCCAGCAGCAATGCCACCCCACTGACATAATTCTGAGTCCCAACCTAGGCACTCCAGCTGTCTTTGCCACACCTGGCCTGTTTGGGCTCTGGCTCTTGCTCTTTTCTTTCATGTGCATGTGTTTTGAGGTTTTGAGTTTCTCCCACTGCAGAACTGCAGCTGTGGCAGGGTAGAGCTCATGAGGGTGACATTCTGAGCCACATCCAATCCCATCAGGACTGTTCACTGGGGGGACTGCTGGAACACAGTGATGAGTGAACACAGGGGAGGTGGTTGGACCCACCTTGCCTCTGAGTGGCTTCCTTTCAGGACAGGAATGTAGGCATGGGAGCCCCTGGCGTGGGATGCTTTGCACAAGGCGTGACCATGGGCTCTCTTTCCTGGCAAAAATGGCTCCACTCAGCATGGAGAGCACTGTCATTCCTGGTGGCTAACAACAGCCCTGGACCCCAGAAAGGAACCCACACTCAAGATTAACGTCTGAGTGTGCGTGTCCTCGAGGAAATGAGGTCTCCTGATCCCAGGTGCAAAGGGGTAAGTCCTCTAACTCCAGGGGCCATGAAGGGACATCTGAGTTTCCCTTGTCCTTCTTTCCCTCTCTAACTAACCACAGTTAGGACCCTGGCCTCATTCCCCAGTGAGGATCATTAGGCTCCATAAAGGACAGTCTCTAAGATGCTCAGTGGACCAACACCCTCTGCACAACCCATAACCCTATTCACCCAAGAGGCAAGAGGATTTCTATTCAGGAAAACCAGGAAAGGGAGAGCCTTTCTCAAGGACACAAGGACATTAGTGAGTGAGGGAGTGATTAATGGATGGAGAACTATTTCCAACACCAACTTCCAGGAGCATATATGGCCCCCTGGAGAATTCTGCAGTGTGTTGGTGATTAAGGAGAACGTGTGAATTCAGGGGTCACTAGGTCCTCTCAGCCATAAGGAGGGAAACTGCCATAAAGGAACTAGGACAAGGGTGCGAGGAATGCTCACTGGTGGGAGATCGGAAGGAAGGAAAGTGTACTCATTAGAAAAGTGTCGCCTGAAAATTCTTAGCCAGCCAAAAGTCGTGCGAACTTGTGTGGGAAAAGAGTCTTTGCACAGTGATGAAGCTAAGAGCTCACATGATGGAACACAGCATCAACTGGGACCAAATCCAATATCTGATATTCTTGTAGGAAGAGGAGAGTCTGGACCCAGACTGGGGGATACGGGATATGTGAGGTTGGAGCCAGGGCGGGATGCCCATATGGGAACCACAGATCGTGGGCAGCAATAGGAGAGTGGGCAAGGGCTGGGAGAGTTGGGGAGACAGTCCCCTTGAAACCTGGGAGGGGTTATGGCACTGGGACAGCCCAACACCTACTGTGTTGAGCCTCTGGAGCTCAACGGAAGACACTTCCTCTGTTGTCGGCCACCCAGTTAACAGAGTTTGGTTGCAGCAGCCTAGGACCCAGCTGAAGGTCTGAGCATGTTGGCCATGCAGGTTGGATCTGGACCACAGACACCCTCATCAGAGATTGTAGGGTCTCAGCCCTGAGGCAAGACAGGCACTAAGTCAGGCCAGGTGGGGAAACGGATAGGCACACACTCTGGGGGCTGGTGCCTGTGTTACTGGGAGCACTTCTGATCGCAATTCCCTGATCTGCTGCCAACACAGGCTACAGAGGAGGGTACAGAAACACAGACCACGGATCTGCCCCACTCAGTGGGCCCAGGCCAACACCACACCCAGCAGCCTCGTGCCATACCCAATGAGTCTCGAAGCGGCCCCCTCTTGCCATCCTGAGAGCTCTTCCCTTCCTCATGTGCCAATAGCTCCCTACTGTCACTGGCAATATCTACTCTGTGAGATGTCAACATCCGTGGGTACTGTTCTCTCATCCCAGGACAGTGTGGTCCCACACACCCTGGTGAAATGGGCCACCTGGAGGCTGGACCTGGAGGTTGTTGAGGCTGAATGGCAGCGGTGGTCCTCTGGCACTTAATATTATTTAAGTTAAAAAAAAAAAAAACAAAAACAAAAACAAAAAACGGGTCTTGGTGCTCAAAAATGTTTGATTTGCATATTCTCATCCCCTAACCCCAATATTTTCATTATTTCCTCACATATGAAATCTTACTAGCATAAAGGTAATTTCGTATTAAACAAAGTGGATTGAAATAACATTGGTAAAAATAATCAATCACCATACTTTCAATTTTTGTTCTGCTTTCCTATTAGAAACCACTTGGATACAAGAGAACAGAGGACAGACTCATGGAAATGCTTGAAATGACAAGAAGCTCCCACTCAAGCTCAGCATTCAGTCCTGGACAGGGTAAGACCAGGCCACTTTGACATCTGTACCAAAGAGTCTACCAGACAGAATCCTCTGACTGATCCCTGACTGAGCCATAGGAACTGGCTAGAAAAGCCTTCACATCCTCAATACATTCTTCACGTCAGAATACTTGACAACCATTGATATCCATCTCTCGTTAACTTGCTCCCCAGCCAACCATTCTTCAACAAATTCAAAGGAGTAACTCATGCAAGCACACAGAAAGGGGTGTTCACTACACACATCCATGTGCGAAAAAGACAACTGGTATTTCTTGTTTGGGCTATTTCAAATGAAATCCCTTCTGCATGACCTCCACAAACCAAAGGAAAATATTTGTGAAATTCCCACGTAGAAGACAAGATACACTTGCCAAGGAGGCAGTGGCAAGAATTTTGACACTCCAAATGTAGAGTGTGTGTTTAGGAAGCAGTCACAGTTTCCATGAGAGAGTCCCATGAAATCAATTAGGAAGATCCATGCTCTAGCCCTACCATGCAAGTGATGTGACTTGAAAGAGTCACTTAGTCTTAGTAACCATCATCACTAACAACTAAGTCAATGAATAAAGGTCCTCAGGTGCCAAGCTACAAAATGTGGGATGAGCATGGATGAGGATGGGTGGGAGAAGTCTCCAACTCTAACACAATTAGGGAAGGATGTGCTGACCTCAAGTGGCTGGGGGGCTGGGATCCTGCCACAGAGGGGGATTCCAAACCTCACATCCCCTGACCCAGGCCAGAAGACCAGGTAGAGTCCAAGGACCCTGGGGTGGCCCAATGGCAATAAAGGTCAAAAGGAACTAGGGATCTGCCTGGTCCCTCAATCCCCTACTCTGAGCAGGGCTGCATGACGAGGCCAGAGGCCATCCACAGCAATCTGCCTTTACAGGAAAACAGGGACTGCAGGCTGCCTCTGGCTCACTGAATCAGGGTGGTGTTTTCATAAAGCAAGACCACTTCCTCACATTTGACCAGCAGCTCATGTGTTGACAGCACAATGACTGACTTGACTCCGGCCCTGATGAATGAAATAGAAAATTCATAGCAAACCCATCTTTAGCTCTTCCACATCATCAGGGGCTCTGATTCAATTCCGTCCAGAAAGGTGTCTGAAATGATTTCTAAACATGCTGGGGACTCACCTCTGTGTGGAACTTTTCAGGAAAAAGGGGATCAAATCTCATGAAGCAACTCTTCTCTCTTCTAGCCCATGGGCAATGCAAGGAACCTGCATGATACCAGAGGCTCACTTCTCTCTTCTCATGTCTTCTGGAAAGGATTCGTTAATGCTTCCTGCAAGGTGAAGCAGAAGCCTGCATCCCCAGCTGCACAGAAGTGTTTTAGGGCAGTGTCTCCCTTAAAACCCAAAAATAAAAAAACAGGTCATTCAACAGGCACATGGATTCGAGTACATGTTCAATGATCCCTCCTCCCTGGAGCCTTCCACATGCCCATCTTCCACATTCACAGAGCAATGCTTGGCCATTCTCAAGACCAGGAGACCATGATGCTCATCACCAGGAAGTCAATAAGGAACATGAAGAGAGCAGCATGGATTGCAGAAGGTGGCACATCAAGGATCTTCAGCTCTGCTGCTAGAACACAAGAGCTTAACTTCATTATTGACTTTTTGCCAACTACCAAGTACGATAGCAGTGTCAAGCCCAATATGCAGATATGCAAGTAGTAGGTGACACCCCGCATCCATTCACAAAAGTGGGCAACATCTGCATCAGAACAAGGAAGTATCTTACCCTTACTCATAAAAATCATCAGAAACAAAATAAAATGGATGCAAGACTTCTCATTTCACTATTAGGTAGCTGTTGGAATTCCCTATTAAATAATACCTCCTCCAAAATAAAAAGTATCTCAGACATGTGTCAACTATTCAATGGATGACATTTTAAAAACTATGGACTTTACTTAATATTTATGTATGCTATATCCCTGCCTAAGGCTCTATGAGAAAGGAGCACATAGAATTGGATCTTTGAAAATCTCACATTTGCTGATAAATATTACTGCTGATCTCAGGCATGGCGAAGTGAAAAGTGGGACTTTAGATATTCCAAGAATGCTATGTTGTGGGATTGGTGTCCCTGATTCATACATAGCATATGGTTTCTATGAAATCCAGTGAGGGAGCAGGAGTAACGAAGCTGATTGCACAGATGACCTCAGGGAATACTGACAGATAGGCCAAATGAAAAATATGCTCCAGCTAACCATTGGTATTTGGGCTTCTGATCCCAGTCCTGTTTTTAAAAAAGGTGCAGACAGGCAGTGTTCATTAAAAACTGTCTACCATGTAAAAGTGGGTAATTTAAATGGCATCTAGTTACACATCTGATAGAATGGTCTGGCAACATATGAATTTCATTCTAACAACAACAACAACAACAAAACATAGAAAATGAGACATAAAGATAAAACCTTGTCTTCACCAGGATGCCTAAAAATAGGTTTTATTTGGCTCATGCCAATAAATATCTTTCAATAGAATTTCTGATTTATGAATGAATCCATTCAACTTCATACTGCACAGATCACAAGGTTTTCTTTACAGAATATTCTCTTCTTCTTCTTAAAGCCTCACATAGAAAATGTCTCACAGGACATAGGAGGGGAATGACCCAAAGGATGAGAGAATGGCTGGAACCGTTCTCAAATGTGCCCATGTAGCCTAAAGTTTGAAGGCATCTAATTGTACTCTAAAACAATTATGAACCTATTCGATCCATTATTAATAAATATCACCACTTTACCACTTGAACCAAATCACAGAAAATTGGAAACAGATGATCATTGGCTTTGATACCTTTACTTCTGTTTCATTACTCAGAGTCGATCAACTCTATACTTCAAGTGACACAGATTTATTACAGAATGCCTAAGATCCTAAGGATCTATTTTAGCTCAGCCCATGGTATTGCTTCATTATTTTATTATTTTGTAAGTAATAAAATATAACTTCATGTTGGATGATATATTCAAGCCATGAATATATCATCCAACATTGTTCTTCCCAAAATATTAGCCCAATTTCTGCGCGCGCTCACTTACTGTTCAGGAATTTTACTAATTGTTTGAAGGTTCTAGAGGACCTGTTAGACTCCTAATGGACAAACCATACAACATACTCCAGAGAACGGACGAGTGCCATAAGAAGAAAATAAGGTCAGCCTACAGCAATGGGCAGCTGCCTGCCCTCGGCTGGGAGGAGCCCTGGCCATGGCACCAGGGCTGCTGGGCAGCAGAAGCCTCCACAGCCCTGCAGGGAGCCTGGAGCACAGCTCTGCCTAACCATGCTCAGCCCTGGACAGATGCACATGAGTTCCCATCACAGGCTCGAGTGTGACAGTCCCAGGTGCATGCCTGTCATGCCAGCCACCAGGGAGGCTGAGGCAAGAGGAACGTTTGAGGTCAGCCTTGGCAACTTAGACCCCGAGGCAAAGGGGAAATACTTTTACAGGGGTCTCTGAGGGTGTAGCTCAGGTAGGTCACTTGCCTCACAGGCTCAAGGCCCTGGGTTCAATCCCCAGAACCCACGTACACACAAAAAGTGAACTTGGAATATTGTTTAGAATGATGGATCAGGTACACACAAGGACTTCAATATGACCTCTCAGAGGAGCTCAATTTGAGATCAGACTGAACAAAAGACCACCTGGACCATTGACTCAGTGTCTGAAACCCTCTGTGAGCATGGGAAGCACTGCTGGCAAGACACCAGAGGGCCAAAGCACTTGTGCCCCCTGCAGGGGCGTCTCTTGTCTACCGCCAAAGACTGTTCCCCTCCTGGGGCAGCTGAGAGCAAGCTGGGCCTTGGAGCAAGGACTAGTGCTTTAGATATAGACTATGCAAGCAAGGGGCAATGTCTTTAATAAAACTAAAATTAAAAAGTCACATTGAAAAAATTTTAAAAAGAAGAAAATAAGGTCAAGTAGAGGAAGCCCATTTTCACAGGAAAAAATCCCCCAGTGAAAAGCATCAGAATAGATACCAAGAAAAATACCAACAAAAACAGTGTGCTCCCACTATGTATCTACTCAACATGCAAAAGTTAGAAAGCTAGATAATACAATCCTGGCCACAGGTAGAGCTATGCAGAAGAGCCACCTGGCAGTGCTTAGTCAAAGAAGTAAACATGCACACTTTGACCTAGAAATTCCACCTGTGTGTAAACCAGGCGGTGCTTAAGCAGTTTCACAAGGGGACATGCACAGGGAAATTTATCCTCAGGTTCTTATAGAGTTGTCTGTGCTTACAGGGAGTTGATGGTTGTCAAGATGCCCACAGCTGCGAAAGTCAAAAGCTAAAAAAATAATAGATGCCAACCTGGATATATTAATAATCCCGTATCTATGATCACCTTCATAAGGTAGCTTCCCAACTTCTGTGTGGAAGTGTGTTTCTCCTTGGCCCTTACACTGTTGTGGAGACCACTAGGAGTTCAGCTTTGTGCAGGATCATCTGACCTGGGCTTTTGGCAAGACCTGTACAGCCCTCACACATGCTCAGATGCTACAGGACTTTTCAGACCAGTCCAGACAACAGTAGGCATCCATTCATTGTCTGCACTCTACAGATTCCTAGATGCACGACATTCATTACCATCAAATGCAGAATTTTCATCAAAAACTAATATATATATCATTCCAATCTGAATCAAGAAAATCGGAAATATCCCCAAATCCAAAGAGTGGATCCCCATTGTGATGCTACAAGTTGAAAATTCCACAGCTGACCTCATGGGATGGTTCACAGTCAAAAGACAGCTGCATGAAAAATATTACATGACCTTCCTGCTATGTGAAAAGTGGCATGTGAAGTACACATGCATGTCTTCCTCAGACATGGGTTCATTTGCAAGACACCTTGTGCAATTGAAAATACTCCAAAAGGGGAGAAATCAGAACCATGTCTCCAAAGTATTTCAGCAGAGACCAACTCCATCTGTCTATCTATCTCTCAGTGAGTGTGTGTGCTCTTGTGTGTGTTTGTGTGTCTTTGTTTGTGTTTGTACCATCATAGCTGATACTTCATTGCCCCCATTGGAAAACTGACTCAGATAATGCCATCTGCCAAACTCCTAAAAACCAAAGTTCTTGCTGATAGAATGAAACATTCCTTCCTGTTGGTTTGGATGTGTCCTTTAGGAATCACTGCTACATTTAGTATACTCAAATCATCACAGTAGATCAGGTAACAAAAACATATATATTTTAAAATAATAATAATATATTAATGGAAACAACAAATACAGGATAGAGTAACAACTGTGTTACTAAACAAGGTCAAGGACAATGGCAAACTATAGATTCAAACTTTGAAGAAAATAGTAATCAATGTAAATATTCCTGGGCTGCCTCAGCCCCGCCCAGGCACACAGCAACAGAATGGTTTTGCAAGCATCCTCAGGAGGGCAGGAGCCTTCTTTGCAGGACGAGAGGGAGGTTGAGGCTCGATCCACCCATCATTCTTTTGGGAGAGGCTCCTTTTCCTCAGCACAAAGTTGGATTTTTTTGTGAGGATTCTTGGCATAAAATACATTGGCCTCTGCTGGAATCCTCAGCTCTGGGGAGAGAGGGGTGTACAAAAAGAAGGTGGCACTCAGGAGGTGCTCCCTAGGACATGCCAACATCTGAGAGCCTGTGCCTGAAAAGGCCAGAGCCACACACCTGAGAGCTCTCCAATTCAGCACCAATACCAACAAAGACAGCCTCCACAGTCCTCCCTGAGGAAGAACTAGGCAGAGCACTTCAACAGACCTAATGTCTGTTCCTACCGAAGGCTTTGGACTCCAGAATATCTCAGGTCCTCTTGCATCTGCCAAAGCACACCACTAGGGTTTGCATCTGAAATCTCCCACAAAAGGCTCCTGTGCCGAAGATTCAGTCCCCACATGAGCCATCTTCATAGGTGGGTTTGGAGGGAAGCATTGGATGGTGAGTGCTCTGATGTCAACATGAAATTCTCATTCAAGATGAATACACTACTGGGGGGTGGGAGGGACTGGAAGAAAGGTTGAGCATGGTTGGAGTAAGACCTAAACAGGGTTGTGCCCTGGGCAACAGTACCTTGTTCCTGTTGGCTCCACTGAATCCTCATTCTCCAAGGAGAGGTCCTCCCTCTCCATCTTTCTCTCTCTCCCTCTCTGCCAGCCTCGTTCTCTCTCTCCCAGTCTATGCCTTTGTGGCAAGGGCTGAGGAGCTCTCCACTGCCACACACTAGAGCTTTATGGACAGCCTCAGTGCACAACCAAAGAGAAAGCTATGAAACCCAGAGAAAAAAGGCCTAGGATTCCTCCTCTGAGTTATTTTCCTCAAGTATGGCCACAGTGAGGACAGGCTGACCAGCGCGGATACCACGTTAGAGCCATGCTTCTGCGTTGGTGGAGCCCGCCTCCATGTGAACCAGGCTTCTGAGAATGGAGGCCACATTCCAAATACTGCCCTACTGAGAACAATGGTTCCAAAGACCAGCAAAGGGACTGCTTCCCTCCAACATGGTGTATGGCCCAGTGGTGCCATGACCCCGAGTGGGGGAATACAACAGCCGCTTCTCCTTCCTCTGAACATGTGTTTCCTGTCGCCCTCCTCTAACCTAGAGCCTGTTCTCCATCCCTTCTGGGTTGGATGTGGAGATCTCTGCTATGAATTTCTTAGGCTACCAAGGCCCCAGACAGACTTCCTCTTCCATAGACTCTACTAACCTAACAGTAGGTTAAGATAGGAGACAAGTGATCCTAGAACTCATAGGGATGGTGGTCTTCAGGGTACATAGGCTGGGATAATGGCTGCTGTGGTGTTTGGCTCACAAAAACCAACCAACCAACCAACGAAAAAGCGCTGGCATTATTATCAGATGAGCTCTGTGGCTACGTGCTCAGGAAGCCCTCATCTGACTTTAGTTAGGGATCACAACCTGGCTATTGTGATCACTCCTTGCCTAGTGGACTCAGGTGCGTAAGACCATGGAATTTATGCAAAAACAGATGATTCAGGCTGTCTCCCAGGCTGTGTTTTCTTCCCAATTTCATCCTGTTACTGCTTGCTAGAATCCTGGCAATGCTCTGCCCAGGCAGTGGTTTTTTGGTCACACAGAAGGCTTTCAATAGTACTGCTTCAGTCCACAAAATGCCAGTTCCCTCTTTAGCCCATGCATTCCCATGTTCCTTTGAAACCACTCCTATCCCAGACCATGAAAACATACTGCTCCTGGAGAGAGGCTTTCCTCCTCACTCCTCAAAGATGTCAGCTTTGGATGCCTGTTCATGTCCAGGGGAGGGCACCTGGTGGGGAGCCGCAATATCCACCGGGGTATACCATTGGACCTCAAGACCTTCCACCAGCAGAAGTGCAGTTGGCTTTGTGCACGAACCCAACACACCTGTTGGAGTGTTCTTGGGGGTCAGAGACTACTCTTTGTTGCTAAGAGTTGACCTGAGTCCACATCCTGACCCTTGCTCTCTGCTATCTGATTGTCTCACTTACTCTGACGGCGAGAGATGATTTGGCCCAGCTCATAATCCTCTGGAGTCTCCTCAGTAAGGAAGTGTAGGTCGAGGGCGCTGCGGATGACGACAGGAGCCCTATCGTGGCAGGTCACCTGGAGCAGCATGGGAGACAGGCCTTCAGGAAATGGGCCTTGAAGTGACTACTCAAGGACAGTGGGCAGGGGCATTCTGGAGGCACCTCCACTCTAAATACAAGGGCAACATCCATGACCCTACTACCCGAGGCTGACCTCCTGCTCATCATGTGGGCTCTTCCCACAGGCTACTAGCCCAATCCTTGTACATAGGACTTCCTGGGCCTGCCATTGCTCTTTGTGGAGCTGCACTCCTCTCGGAGTGAAAGGACCCCACTACCTGCATACAGATGCAATCTCATCCCACAAGTTGGGAGGAATGGGACAATAGCCTCCAAGATCCCAGGTCTGCCCGAGGATGCAGGCGGCATTGGGAATGGCCTAGGCACAAAACCTAGAGGCTTTGGTCTGGATTGCCAGGGCCAAAAGCAGACCCAGGAACATGACCACACACAGGAGAGCTGAAAGATAGCCACGAGAGCTCCTGGCCTCCAGAGGCTCAGTGCTGGCTGGGATGTAGGAGGCCACCTCATCCGGCAAGGGTGGTCATTGGGTTACCTGGACATTTAGTGTGCTTGCTCCACATCCATATCGACTCTGCAGAGAGACTCTCTCAGCTCCTTGTTCAAGGAACATGGAGAACCTCACATTGCTGTCCTCCTCCATAGACGTCAGCATCCCATACAAGGGAACCTGCAACCTAGTTCCTGTCCTATTCTCATCTGTCACCCATACCTGTCCCTGCCCTTCTGGACTGCATGCTGCCACCTGACACACAGACTCCCTCAGACATGGCAGTGGACAAGCTGCTGCACTCGCTCATCTCAGCTCCAGCCCTTCACACTGACCTCTCCCTTCTTGATTCCCATCTATCCTCCTGATCATCCAGAAGCTAAAATTCAAGAGGGCATGAGTAGTCCATGGTATTGGACCAGTGTCTGCTCCCCACCCAGGTGTAAGCACCACGGGACACCCCTGCTCCCAGGCTTACCAGAACACTCTTGGCCATCTCTGGACTTTGTGTTTCTAAGTGGACACGAATTAAGCAGGTGTCTCCCACCTGCTTGTGGGAAAGCGGCCTGGAGGACTTGCAGGTTGATTCTGAGAACTGTGGGGGATGGAACATCAGCAAACCCAGAAACAGAAAGCCACCCGAGACTGTCAGTTGGCTCTATGGGCTTCCAGCAAATATGTCCAGGTGCTGAGGCTTCTTATTTCCTCAGGTCGGAGTGGAATGGCAGCACATGCACAGCTTGAATAAGGTAGGTGTTTACCTCCTTTCCCTTGACCTGGGGGCGTTTCCTCACCATGAAATATTGTATTCCCAGATTCATGGACAGACACACGAGTGAGTGGTCAGAGACCTTGATTTCTGCAGAGCGAAGTGGAGAGAATTGTTAGGTGGCACTCAAGGATTATACCACAAAACACCCACAACCCCTGAGAGTCTCCGCCAGGCCCATCACACTTTGGTATTTTGGGGCCAAGGCCCACTTTCTCTTGGCTGTCAGTTATCCTGAGCCCACTGTGGATCATGTCTCCCCACTGTCTGATTGTCCTACTTACTCTCATCCTCAGACATCATATACAGCAGCTCAAAGTTGTCCACATCCTCATGCTGCAACAAATTTTGGTCCAAGGCCCTGCGGATGAGGCTTGTCACCATCTCCTGAAAGGTCACCTGGATCAGGGTGGGACAAATGTCATCAGAGAATGGCTTTTAGAAGAGCTACCCAGAAGACTGTGGTCAAACATTCAGGAGAAATCTCAGCTACATATACAAGGGCACAATCTTGTTATCCTGCTACCTGAGTGTGTCCTCCATATACCACCTGGGTTCTTGCAATGTGCTACTAGAACAATCCTGGTACAAATATCTGCCTGTACCTGCCATCTCCCCTCCCCCTGGGGAGCCACATTCCACTCATGTCAAAGGACCAAACTGCCTATGCACAGACACACTCTCATCTCACTGAGATGAGAGCAATGGGCCAGGGATCTGCGCACCAAGTGTGATCTGGGATGCAGGCTGCCTTTGTGGGTGGAAGAGGCAGATGCACTGAAAATTTGGGTCCTGACTGCCACGACACAAAACAGACTCAGATACAAGAGTGTGCACTTGAGTGCTTCATGATAGCTTTGAGAGGCCCTGGCCTCTGGAAGCTCGGTGCGGGTCTGGTTGTAATGATGTACTTGACTCAGCACTGGCAGTCACTGAACATGTCTCCTCTGCAGCTGGACACCTGCAGCATTAGCGTGTCTACTGCACATCCATAGAAATTCTGCCAAGAACCCCTTTAGCTCCGTATTTACATACATGCAAAGCCTAACATTCCGAAGCTTTGGCATGACCCCCCAGGTGATCCCGACCCCAAATTCCTACACCTAGTCATGCTAAGGAGGATCTCTTCCCTGCCACCAGGAACACATCCCCTCCTACACATGTGACAAGTCACTGCCACCTCCTCTGCTCCAACTTCACTCATTGAGAATACCAAGTTCTAGGCACTGCAGCCTGCACCCTGGACATATCTCTGCCTTCATCTGTCCACAGCACTTCCGTCTGCACTTCTGGCCTGCAAAACCCACAATACACAGGCCCACTCACCACTGAAGCTGGGCATGCTGATGCTCTCCCTCCTCAGGTCAAGCCCTTAAGACGGACCTCTCTCTTCTTTATTTCCCACCATAGCCCTGGGGTTGGCTGTGTCTCCTGCCTTCCACTGTGTGGACACCCAGGAGGCAGCCCTGCTGTCGGGCTTACCGGGATGCGCTTTGTCTCCCTCAGGCTCTGTCCCTCTAGGAGGACGTGAACAACGCGGCTGTCTTCCACCTGCTCGCTGGAGTGAAGCAGTGAGGAGCTGCTACTCACAGCTGCTGGGGTCCTGGATGCCACTGCCACAGAAGGTTCCAAGAACTGTGGGGGATGACAACATCAGCAAAGCCCAGCAACTGCACCCCACCCAGCCTGGCAGTTGGCTCTGTGGGCATTCTACAACATCCATCCAGAACCTGAGGTTCTTGTCCCCTTGGAGGATGTGGAGTGGCACCAGGAGTAAAGACTGAAGAAGGTGGCTGTTTTGGGAACAAGAGATCCAGCACCTGCTGGGTGGGGATGAAATCCCAGGAGATTAACCCCATGTTGCTGCTGAAATGTAGGCTCCTCCCACAAATGACAGGCAGGAGCTCATTCCTAAGCTGGTCCTGCCTGTAAGGTTCAAGGCTCTGAACCCTGAAGGGCTCCTCCGTGTTCTGATCATTTTCACCCTGGGTTGGGACCAAGAATGGTGGGTTCAAAATGGAAATGGTGACAAACAGAAAAATGACTTGTGCCAATACACTAGAGTCAAAGCACAATGGGACAGTTCCCATCAGTACAAACACACACACACACACACACACACACACACACACACACACACACAGAGTCAGAATAGGAGTCCTGGGCCATTCATCAGGGATCAGACTAGAGGGCCTGCTGGGCTCACCTGCCCTGTGCTACTCACTGTTACTCTTGAGCTCCTCTGCGACAATCGCCAGAGGCTCTGGCGTCTAAGATGAAGCCTCACCCAGTGTATCCACAAAAGGGCTAGTTGGCCCCCCTGAGATTCCTGGGAGCCTGAGGCTCGGCATTGTCTGCAACCACAGGAGAACATCCTTCTCCCTCCAGTGGCTCCAACCAAGTGAGCTCGGATGGCTTGGTCAGTGAAGTGGGTGCCTGGATACCAGGGTTCCATGTTCTGTTTGATCCATTGTCAAGGCAATGATGTCATTTCCTGTGCCCATACCTGAGCCTCTTTTCACATAAGACCACTTTCAACAGCCCTATGGGCTGCCGATTTCTCCTCCATGCCTACCCATCTCAGGTGTGCAGGTGTTCACCAACAACTACCCAAACATCCCCACCAGCATCTGCCCTGCTTGGTGCCACTAGAGTTCCAGCTTGGAGCCTTCAAAAATGCATTCACAACCAGTCCTTCCCTCTCAGCAGCTTTTGGACCCTGGTCCCATCATTGTGCAACTCATGGTGTGCCCAGTCTTTTCTGGAAAGTAGGGTAGCATCTAATCTCTAGGGTTTATTGTGTCTATTGGCCCATAACACCCTCTGTTCTCTCTGAAACCAGAGATGGGACTCACAGGTGGCTAAAGCACAAATGTAGAGATGGGATAATCACAAGAAAGGGAGAGACAAAGAATGCACCCTAACTCAATCAGGCCTGTGTCCCACACAGGGACATGGCCAATGTCCGTCCCATCGTGGCTGCAGTTCCCTCTCTACACCATGGCAAGTTGGAGGGGACTGAGATGCAGAGGCTGCTCCCCTCTGCCATACAACTTCCCAAGGCTTCTCCTAAGATTTCAAAAGGGCCAAGTGTGTCTAGTGTTGGGGTCTCACAGAGACTCCGAGGTACCACAGCATCCTGCTGCCCAGAACCGGTTCACCCCTCACCTCAAGGGGGCTCAGCCTCTGGATTCATGGGAATTGAAGTGGGTACAGGTGATGGGATATCACCTCCAAGACTGAGTTATGCCAAGTCCATGACCCCTGTCTGCATCCCTGTCTCCAGCACCACTCCCCCCTCTCTCTTTTCTCCTCAGAGCAAACAAATCCATTTAGCAAGTGTGTCCTGTGATAAAGACATGACGGTCACCCATCCTCTCATTACAAAAACACTGAGGCTCAGCCAACATGGATCCTACAGGGAACACAGGCATAAACTCAGACTCCGATCCTCCCAGCCGAGCCTCAGTGGAGCCTGGACTCCCAGCCTCCTGAGTCAAGGAAACAGAGGTTCCTAGCCGAGCCACCTTGGATGCAGCCGCACACAAACTGAACTCATCAATGCCCCTTGCTCTCAGTTGTGAGTAAGAGGGGAAGTGGTGTTTCACAACCCTGGACATCAAGGGCAGTCTCCAGGCTTTGGGGTGTGCCCTGGCCTCTGTCTATCTGCCCAGGCTCTCCAACCCACACTGGCCTCTTACCCAACCTCCTCCTAGGGCCAAACTCAATCCTGCCTCTCAATTTCTGCTGCCTTCCCCAACACACTGCTCCCCAAAATGAGCAGGGCTGGCTCTCGGTTATCATGCTGGTGCCAGCAGCAATGCCACCCCACTGACATAATTCTGAGTCCCAACCTAGGCACTCCAGCTGTCTTTGCCACACCTGGCCTGTTTGGGCTCTGGCTCTTGCTCTTTTCTTTCATGTGCATGTGTTTTGAGGTTTTGAGTTTCTCCCACTGCAGAACTGCAGCTGTGGCAGGGTAGAGCTCATGAGGGTGACATTCTGAGCCACATCCAATCCCATCAGGACTGTTCACTGGGGGGACTGCTGGAACACAGTGATGAGTGAACACAGGGGAGGTGGTTGGACCCACCTTGCCTCTGAGTGGCTTCCTTTCAGGACAGGAATGTAGGCATGGGAGCCCCTGGCGTGGGATGCTTTGCACAAGGCGTGACCATGGGCTCTCTTTCCTGGCAAAAATGGCTCCACTCAGCATGGAGACCACTGTCATTCCTGGTGGCTAACAACAGCCCTGGACCCCAGAAAGGAACCCACACTCAAGATTAACGTCTGAGTGTGCGTGTCCTCGAGGAAATGAGGTCTCCTGATCCCAGGTGCAAAGGGGTAAGTCCTCTAACTCCAGGGGCCATGAAGGGACATCTGAGTTTCCCTTGTCCTTCTTTCCCTCTCTAACTAACCACAGTTAGGACCCTGGCCTCATTCCCCAGTGAGGATCATTAGGCTCCATAAAGGACAGTCTCTAAGATGCTCAGTGGACCAACACCCTCTGCACAACCCATAACCCTATTCACCCAAGAGGCAAGAGGATTTCTATTCAGGAAAACCAGGAAAGGGAGAGCCTTTCTCAAGGACACAAGGACATTAGTGAGTGAGGGAGTGATTAATGGATGGAGAACTATTTCCAACACCAACTTCCAGGAGCATATATGGCCCCCTGGAGAATTCTGCAGTGTGTTGGTGATTAAGGAGAACGTGTGAATTCAGGGGTCACTAGGTCCTCTCAGCCATAAGGAGGGAAACTGCCATAAAGGAACTAGGACAAGGGTGCGAGGAATGCTCACTGGTGGGAGATCGGAAGGAAGGAAAGTGTACTCATTAGAAAAGTGTCGCCTGAAAATTCTTAGCCAGCCAAAAGTCGTGCGAACTTGTGTGGGAAAAGAGTCTTTGCACAGTGATGAAGCTAAGAGCTCACATGATGGAACACAGCATCAACTGGGACCAAATCCAATATCTGATATTCTTGTAGGAAGAGGAGAGTCTGGACCCAGATACCAGGGAGACTGGGGGATACCGGATATGTGAGGTTGGAGCCAGGGCGGGATGCCCATATGGGAACCACAGATCGTGGGCAGCAATAGGAGAGTGGGCAAGGGCTGGGAGAGTTGGGGAGACAGTCCCCTTGAAACCTGGGAGGGGTTATGGCACTGGGACAGCCCAACACCTACTGTGTTGAGCCTCTGGAGCTCAACGGAAGACACTTCCTCTGTTGTCGGCCACCCAGTTAACAGAGTTTGGTTGCAGCAGCCTAGGACCCAGCTGAAGGTCTGAGCATGTTGGCCATGCAGGTTGGATCTGGACCACAGACACCCTCATCAGAGATTGTAGGGTCTCAGCCCTGAGGCAAGACAGGCACTAAGTCAGGCCAGGTGGGGAAACGGATAGGCACACACTCTGGGGGCTGGTGCCTGTGTTACTGGGAGCACTTCTGATCGCAATTCCCTGATCTGCTGCCAACACAGGCTACAGAGGAGGGTACAGAAACACAGACCACGGATCTGCCCCACTCAGTGGGCCCAGGCCAACACCACACCCAGCAGCCTCGTGCCATACCCAATGAGTCTCGAAGCGGCCCCCTCTTGCCATCCTGAGAGCTCTTCCCTTCCTCATGTGCCAATAGCTCCCTACTGTCACTGGCAATATCTACTCTGTGAGATGTCTACATCCGTGGGTACTGTTCTCTCATCCCAGGACAGTGTGGTCCCACACACCCTGGTGAAATGGGCAACCTGGAGGCTGGACCTGGAGGTTGTTGAGGCTGAATGGCAGCGGTGGTCCTCTGGCACTTAATATTATTTAAGTTAAAAAAAAAAACAAAAACAAAAACAAAAAACCGGTCTTGGTGCTCAAAAATATTTGATTTGCATATTCTCATCCCCTAACCCCAATATTTTCATTATTTCCTCACATATGAAATCTTACTAGCATAAAGGTAATTTCGTATTAAACAAAGTGGATTGAAATAACATTGATAAAAATAATCAATCACCATACTTTCAATTTTTGTTCTGCTTTCCTATTAGAAACCACTTGGATACAAGAGAACAGAGGACAGACTCATGGAAATGCTTGAAATGACAAGAAGCTCCCACTCAAGCTCAGCATTCAGTCCTGGACAGGGTAAGACCAGGCCACTTTGACATCTGTGCCAAAGAGTCTACCAGACAGAATCCTCTGACTGATCCCTGACTGAGCCATAGGAACTGGCTAGAAAAGCCTTCACATCCTCAATACATTCTTCACGTCAGAATACTTGACAACCATTGATATCCATCTCTCGTTAACTTGCTCCCCAGCCAACCATTCTTCAACAAATTCAAAGGAGTAACTCATGCAAGCACACAGAAAGGGGTGTTCACTACACACATCCATGTGCGAAAAAGACAACTGGTATTTCTTGTTTGGGCTATTTCAAATGAAATCCCTTCTGCATGACCTCCACAAACCAAAGGAAAATATTTGTGAAATTCCCACGTAGAAGACAAGATACACTTGCCAAGGAGGCAGTGGCAAGAATTTTGACACTCCAAATGTAGAGTGTGTGTTTAGGAAGCAGTCACAGTTTCCATGAGAGAGTCCCATGAAATCAATTAGGAAGATCCATGCTCTAGCCCTACCATGCAAGTGATTTGACTTGAAAGAGTCACTTAGTCTTAGTAACCATCATCACTAACAAGTAAGTCAATGAATAAAGGTCCTCAGGTGCCAAGCTACAAAATGTGGGATGAGCATGGATGAGGATGGGTGGGAGAAGTCTCCAACTCTAACACAATTAGGGAAGGATGTGCTGACCTCAAGTGGCTGGGGGGGCTGGGATCCTGCCACAGAGGGGGATTCCAAACCTCACATCCCCTGACCCAGGCCAGAAGACCAGGTAGAGTCCAAGGACCCTGGGGTGGCCCAATGGCAATAAAGGTCAAAAGGAACTAGGGATCTGCCTGGTCCCTCAATCCCCTACTCTGAGCAGGGCTGCATGACGAGGCCAGAGGCCATCCACAGCAATCTGCCTTTACAGGAAAACAGGGACTGCAGGCTGCCTCTGGCTCACTGAATCAGGGTGGTGTTTTCATAAAGCAAGACCACTTCCTCACATTTGACCAGCAGCTCATGTGTTGACAGCACAATGACTGACTTGACTCAGGCCCTGATGAATGAAATAGAAAATTCATAGCAAACCCATCTTTAGCTCTTCCACATCATCAGGGGCTCTGATTCAATTCCGTCCAGAAAGGTGTCTGAAATGATTTCTAAACATGCTGGGGACTCACCTCTGTGTGGAACTTTTCAGGAAAAAGTGGATCAAATCTCATGAAGCAACTCTTCTCTCTTCTAGCCCATGGGCAATGCAAGGAACCTGCATGATACCAGAGGCTCACTTCTCTCTTCTCGTGTCTTCTGGAAAGGATTCGTTAATGCTTCCTGCAAGGTGAAGCAGAAGCCTGCATCCCCAGCTGCACAGAAGTGTTTTAGGGCAGTGTCTCCCTTAAAACCCAAAAATAAAAAAAAACAGGTCATTCAACAGGCACATGGATTCGAGTACATGTTCAATGATCCCTCCTCCCTGGAGCCTTCCACATGCCCATCTTCCACATTCACAGAGCAATGCTTGGCCATTCTCAAGACCAGGAGACCATGATGCTCATCACCAAGAAGTCAATAAGGAACATGAAGAGAGCAGCATGGATTGCAGAAGGTGGCACATCAAGGATCTTCAGCTCTGCTGCTAGAACACAAGAGCTTAACTTCATTATTGACTTTTTGCCAACTACCAAGTACGATAGCAGTGTCAAGCCCAATATGCAGATATGCAAGTAGTAGGTGACACCCCGCATCCATTCACAAAAGTGGGCAACATCTGCATCAGAACAAGGAAGTATCTTACCCTTACTCATAAAAATCATCAGAAACAAAATAAAATGGATGCAAGACTTCTCATTTCACTATTAGGTAGCTGTTGGAATTCCCTATTAAATAATACCTCCTCCAAAATAAAAAGTATCTCAGACATGTGTCAACTATTCAATGGATGACATTTTAAAAACTATGGACTTTACTTAATATTTATGTATGCTATATCCCTGCCTAAGGCTCTATGAGAAAGGAGCACATAGAATTGGATCTTTGAAAATCTCACATTTGCTGATAAATATTACTGCTGATCTCAGGCATGGCGAAGTGAAAAGTGGGACTTTAGATATTCCAAGAATGCTATGTTGTGGGATTGGTGTCCCTGATTCATACATAGCATATGGTTTCTATGAAATCCAGTGAGGGAGCAGGAGTAACGAAGCTGATTGCACAGATGACCTCAGGGAATACTGACAGATAGGCCAAATGAAAAATATGCTCCAGCTAACCATTGGTATTTGGGCTTCTGATCCCAGTCCTGTTTTTAAAAAAGGTGCAGACAGGCAGTGTTCATTAAAAACTGTCTACCATGTAAAAGTGGGTAATTTAAATGGCATCTAGTTACACATCTGATAGAATGGTCTGGCAACATATGAATTTCATTCTAACAACAACAACAACAACAAAACATAGAAAATGAGACATAAAGATAAAACCTTGTCTTCACCAGGATGCCTAAAAATAGGTTTTATTTGGCTCATGCCAATAAATATCTTTCAATAGAATTTCTGATTTCTGAATGAATCCATTCAACTTCATACTGCACAGATCACAAGGTTTTCTTTACAGAATATTCTCTTCTTCTTCTTAAAGCCTCACATAGAAAATGTCTCACAGGACATAGGAGGGGAATGACCCAAAGGATGAGAGAATGGCTGGAACCGTTCTCAAATGTGCCCATGTAGCCTAAAGTTTGAAGGCATCTAATTGTACTCTAAAACAATTATGAACCTATTCGATCCATTATTAATAAATATCACCACTTTACCACTTGAACCAAATCACAGAAAATTGGAAACAGATGATCATTGGCTTTGATACCTTTACTTCTGTTTCATTACTCAGAGTCGATCAACTCTATACTTCAAGTGACACAGATTTATTACAGAATGCCTAAGACCCTAAGGATCTGTTTTAGCTCAGCCCATGGTATTGCTTCATTATTTTATTATTTTGTAAGTAATAAAATATAACTTCATGTTGGATGATATATTCAAGCCATGAATATATCATCCAACATTGTTCTTCCCAAAATATTAGCCCAATTTCTGCGCGCGCTCACTTACTGTTCAGGAATTTTACTAATTGTTTGAAGGTTCTAGAGGACCTGTTAGACTCCTAATGGACAAACCATACAACATACTCCAGAGAATGGACGAGTGCCATAAGAAGAAAATAAGGTCAGCCTACAGCAATGGGCAGCTGCCTGCCCTCGGCTGGGAGGAGCCCTGGCCATGGCACCAGGGCTGCTGGGCAGCAGAAGCCTCCACAGCCCTGCAGGGAGCCTGGAGCACAGCTCTGCCTAACCATGCTCAGCCCTGGACAGATGCACATGAGTTCCCATCACAGGCTCGAGTGTGACAGTCCCAGGTGCATGCCTGTCATGCCAGCCACCAGGGAGGCTGAGGCAAGAGGAACGTTTGAGGTCAGCCTTGGCAACTTAGACCCCGAGGCAAAGGGGAAATACTTTTACAGGGGTCTCTGAGGGTGTAGCTCAGGTAGGTCACTTGCCTCACAGGCTCAAGGCCCTGGGTTCAATCCCCAGAACCCACGTACACACAAAAAGTGAACTTGGAATATTGTTTAAAATGATGGGTCAGGAACACACAAGGACTTCAATATGACCTCTCAGAGGAGCTCAATTTGAGATCAGACTGAACAAAAGACCACCTGGACCATTGACTCAGTGTCTGAAACCCTCTGTGAGCATGGGAAGCACTGCTGGCAAGACACCAGAGGGCCAAAGCACTTGTGCCCCCTGCAGGGGTGTCTCTTGTCTACCGCCAAAGACTGTTCCCCTCCTGGGGCAGCTGAGAGCAAGCTGGGCCTTGGAGCAAGGACTAGTGCTTTAGATATAGACTATGCAAGCAAGGGGCAATGTCTTTAATAAAACTAAAATTAAAAAGTCACATTGAAAAAATTTTAAAAAGAAGAAAATAAGGTCAAGTAGAGGAAGCCCATTTTCACAGGAAAAAATCCCCCAGTGAAAAGCATCAGAATAGATACCAAGAAAAATACCAACAAAAACAGTGTGCTCCCACTATGTATCTACTCAACATGCAAAAGTTAGAAAGCTAGATAATACAATCCTGGCCACAGGTAGAGCTATGCAGAAGAGCCACCTGGCAGTGCTTAGTCAAAGAAGTAAACATGCACACTTTGACCTAGAAATTCCACCTGTGTGTAAACCAGGCGGTGCTTAAGCAGTTTCACAAGGGGACATGCACAGGGAAATTTATCCTCAGGTTCTTATAGAGTTGTCTGTGCTTACAGGGAGTTGATGGTTGTCAAGATGCCCACAGCTGCGAAAGTCAAAAGCTAAAAAAATAATAGATGCCAACCTGGATATATTAATAATCCCGTATCTATGATCACCTTCATAAGGTAGCTTCCCAACTTCTGTGTGGAAGTGTGTTTCTCCTTGGCCCTTACACTGTTGTGGAGACCACTAGGAGTTCAGCTTTGTGCAGGATCATCTGACCTGGACTTTTGGCAAGACCTGTACAGCCCTCACACATGCTCAGATGCTACAGGACTTTTCAGACCAGTCCAGACAACAGTAGGCATCCATTCATTGTCTGCACTCTACAGATTCCTAGATGCACGACATTCATTACCATCAAATGCAGAATTTTCATCAAAAACTAATATATATATATCATTCCAATCTGAATCAAGAAAATCGGAAATATCCCCAAATCCAAAGAGTGGATCCCCATTTTGATGCTACAAGTTGAAAATTCCACAGCTGACCTCATGGGATGGTTCACAGTCAAAAGACAGCTGCATGAAAAATATTACATGACCTTCCTGCTATGTGAAAAGTGGCATGTGAAGTACACATGCATGTCTTCCTCAGACATGGGTTCATTTGCAAGACACCTTGTGCAATTGAAAATACTCCAAAAGGGGAGAAATCAGAACCATGTCTCCAAAGTATTTCAGCAGAGACCAACTCCATCTGTCTATCTATCTCTCAGTGAGTGTGTGTGCTCTTGTGTGTGTTTGTGTGTCTTTGTTTGTGTTTGTACCATCACAGCTGATACTTCATTGCCCCCATTGGAAAACTGACTCAGATAATGCCATCTGCCAAACTCCTAAAAACCAAAGTTCTTGCTGATAGAATGAAACATTCCTTCCTGTTGGTTTGGATGTGTCCTTTAGGAATCACTGCTACATTTAGTATACTCAAATCATCACAGTAGATCAGGTAACAAAAACATATATATTTTAAAATAATAATAATATATTAATGGAAACAACAAATACAGGATAGAGTAACAACTGTGTTACTAAACAAGGTCAAGGACAATGGCAAACTATAGATTCAAACTTTGAAGAAAATAGTAATCAATGTAAATATTCCTGGGCTGCCTCAGCCCCGCCCAGGCACACAGCAACAGAATGGTTTTGCAAGCATGCTCAGGAGGGCAGGAGCCTTCTTTGCAGGACGAGAGGGAGGTTGAGGCTCGATCCACCCATCATTCTTTTGGGAGAGGCTCCTTTTCCTCAGCACAAAGTTGGATTTTTTGTGAGGATCCTTGGCATAAAATACGTTGGCCTCTGCTGGAATCCTCAGCTCTGGGGAGAGAGGGGTGTACAAAAAGAAGGTGGCACTCAGGAGGTGCTCCCTAGGACACGCCAACATCTGAGAGCCTGTGCCAGAAATGGCCAGAGCCACACACCTGAGAGCTCTCCAATTCAGCACCAATACCAACAAAGACAGCCTCCACAGTCCTCCCTGAGGAAGAACTAGGCAGAGCACTTCAACAGACCTAATGTCTGTTCCTACCGAAGGCTTTGGACTCCAGAATATCTCAGGTCCTCTTGCATCTGCCAAAGCACACCACTAGGGTTTGCATCTGAAATCTCCCACAAAAGGCTCCTGTGCCGAAGATTCAGTCCCCACATGAGCCATCTTCATAGGTGGGTTTGGAGGGAAGCATTGGATGGTGAGTGCTCTGATGTCAACATGAAATTCTCATTCAAGATGAATACACTACTGGGGGGTGGGAGGGACTGGAAGAAAGGTTGAGCATGGTTGGAGTAAGACCTAAACAGGGTTGTGCCCTGGGCAACAGTACCTTGTTCCTGTTGGCTCCACTGAATCCTCATTCTCCAAGGAGAGGTCCTCCCTCTCCATCTTTCTCTCTCTCCCTCTCTGCCAGCCTCGTTCTCTCTCTCCCAGTCTATGCCTTTGTGGCAAGGGCTGAGGAGCTCTCCACTGCCACACACTAGATCTTTATGGACAGCCTCAGTGCACAACCAAAGAGAAAGCTATGAAACCCAGAGAAAAAAGGCCTAGGATTCCTCCTCTGAGTTATTTTCCTCAAGTATGGCCACAGTGAGGACAGGCTGACCAGAGCGGATACCACGTTAGAGCCATGCTTCTGCGTTGGTGGAGCCCGCCTCCATGTGAACCAGGCTTCTGAGAATGGAGGCCACATTCCAAATACTGCCCTACTGAGAACAATGGTTCCAAAGACCAGCAAAGGGACTGCTTCCCTCCAACATGGTGTATGGCCCAGTGGTGCCATGACCCCGAGTGGGGGAATACAACAGCCGCTTCTCCTTCCTCTGTACATGTGTTTCCTGTCGCCCTCCTCTAACCTAGAGCCTGTTCTCCATCCCTTCTGGGTTGGATGTGGAGATCTCTGCTATGAATTTCTTAGGCTACCAAGGCCCCAGACAGACTTCCTCTTCCATAGACTCTACTAACCTAACAGTAGGTTAAGATAGGAGACAAGTGATCCTAGAACTCATAGGGATGGTGGTCTTCAGGGTACATAGGCTGGGATAATGGCTGCTGTGGTGTTTGGCTCACAAAAACCAACCAACCAACCAACGAAAAAGCGCTGGCATTATTATCAGATGAGCTCTGTGGCTACGTGCTCAGGAAGCCCTCATCTGACTTTAGTTAGGGATCACAACCTGGCTATTGTGATCACTCCTTGCCTAGTGGACTCAGGTGCGTAAGACCATGGAATTTATGCAAAAACAGATGATTCAGGCTGTCTCCCAGGCTGTGTTTTCTTCCCAATTTCATCCTGTTACTGCTTGCTAGAATCCTGGCAATGCTCTGCCCAGGCAGTGGTTTTTTGGTCACACAGAAGGCTTTCAATAGTACTGCTTCAGTCCACAAAATGCCAGTTCCCTCTTTAGCCCATGCATTCCCATGTTCCTTTGAAACCACTCCTATCCCAGACCATGAAAACATACTGCTCCTGGAGAGAGGCTTTCCTCCTCACTCCTCAAAGATGTCAGCTTTGGATGCCTGTTCATGTCCAGGGGAGGGCACCTGGTGGGGAGCCGCAATATCCACCGGGGTATACCATTGGACCTCAAGACCTTCCACCAGCAGAAGTGCAGTTGGCTTTGTGCACGAACCCAACACACCTGTTGGAGTGTTCTTGGGGGTCAGAGACTACTCTTTGTTGCTAAGAGTTGACCTGAGTCCACATCCTGACCCTTGCTCTCTGCTATCTGATTGTCTCACTTACTCTGACGGCGAGAGATGATTTGGCCCAGCTCATAATCCTCTGGATTCTCCTCAGTAAGGAAGTGTAGGTCGAGGGCTCTGCGGATGACGACAGGAGCCCTATCGTGGCAGGTCACCTGGAGCAGCATGGGAGACAGGCCTTCAGGAAATGGGCCTTGAAGTGACTACTCAAGGACAGTGGGCAGGGGCATTCTGGAGGCACCTCCACTCTAAATACAAGGGCAACATCCATGACCCTACTACCCGAGGCTGACCTCCTGCTCATCGTGTGGGCTCTTCCCACAGGCTACTAGCCCAATCCTTGTACATAGGACTTCCTGGGCCTGCCATTGCTCTTTGTGGAGCTGCACTCCTCTCGGAGTGAAAGGACCCCACTACCTGCATACAGATGCAATCTCATCCCACAAGTTGGGAGGAATGGGACAATAGCCTCCAAGATCCCAGGTCTGCCCGAGGATGCAGGCGGCATTGGGAATGGCCTAGGCACAAAACCTAGAGGCTTTGGTCTGGATTGCCAGGGCCAAAAACAGACCCAGGAACATGACCACACACAGGAGAGCTGAAAGATAGCCACGAGAGCTCCTGGCCTCCAGAGGCTCAGTGCTGGCTGGGATGTAGGAGGGCACCTCATCCGGCAAGGGTGGTCATTGGGTTACCTGGACATTTAGTGTGCTTGCTCCACATCCATATCGACTCTGCAGAGAGACTCTCAGCTCCTTGTTCAAGGAACATGGAGAACCTCACACTGCTGTCCTCCTCCATAGACATCAGCATCCCATACAAGGGAACCTGCAACCTAGTTCCTGTCCTATTCTCATCTGTCACCCATACCTGTCCCTGCCCTTCTGGACTGCATGCTGCCACCTGACACACAGACTCCCTCAGACATGGCAGTGGACAAGCTGCTGCACTCGCTCATCTCAGCTCCAGCCCTTCACACTGACCTCTCCCTTCTTGATTCCCATCTATCCTCCTGATCATCCAAAAGCTCCAAATTCAAGAGGGCATGAGTAGTCCATGGTATTGGACCAGTGTCTGCTCCCCACCCAGGTGTAAGCACCACGGGACACCCCTGCTCCCAGGCTTACCAGAACACTCTTGGCCATCTCTGGACTTTGTGTTTCTAAGTGGACACGAATTAAGCAGGTGTCTCCCACCTGCTTGTGGGAAAGCGGCCTGGAGGACTTGAAGGTTGATTCTGAGAACTGTGGGGGATGGAACATCAGCAAACCCAGAAACAGAAAGCCACCCCAGACTGTCAGTTGGCTCTATGGGCTTCCAGCAAATATGTCCAGGTGCTGAGGCTTCTTATTTCCTCAGGTCGGAGTGGAATGGCAGCACATGCACAGCTTGAATAAGGTAGGTGTTTACCTCCTTTCCCTTGACCTGGGGGCGTTTCCTCACCATGAAATATTGTATTCCCAGATTCATGGACAGACACACGAGTGAGTGGTCAGAGACCTTGATTTCTGCAGAGCGAAGTGGAGAGAATTGTTAGGTGGCACTCAAGGATTATACCACAAAACACCCACAACCCCTGAGAGTCTCCGCCAGGCCCATCACACTTTGGTATTTTGGGGCCAAGGCCCACTTTCTCTTGGCTGTCAGTTATCCTGAGCCCACTGTGGATCATGTCTCCCCACTGTCTGATTGTCCTACTTACTCTCATCCTCAGACATCATATACAGCATCTCAAAGTTGTCCACATCCTCATGCTGCAACAAATTTTGGTCCAAGGCCCTGCGGATGAGGCTTGTCACCGTCTCCTGAAAGGTCACCTGGATCAGGGTGGGACAAATGTCATCAGAGAATGGCTTTTAGAAGAGCTACCCAGAAGACTGTGGTCAAACATTCAGGAGAAATCTCAGCTACATATACAAGGGCACAATCTTGTTATCCTGCTACCTGAGTGTGTCCTCCATATACCACCTGGGTTCTTGCAATGTGCTACTAGAACAATCCTGGTACAAATATCTGCCTGTACCTGCCATCTCCCCTCCCCCTGGGGAGCCACATTCCACTCATGTCAAAGGACCAAACTGCCTATGCACAGACACACTCTCATCTCACTGAGATGAGAGCAATGGGCCAGGGATCTGCGCACCAAGTGTGATCTGGGATGCAGGCTGCCTTTGTGGGTGCAAGAGGCAGATGCACTGAAAATTTGGGTCCTGACTGCCACGACACAAAACAGACTCAGATACAAGAGTGTGCACTTGAGTGCTTCATGATAGCTTTGAGAGGCCCTGGCCTCTGGAAGCTCGGTGCGGGTCTGGTTGTAATGATGTACTTGACTCAGCACTGGCAGTCACTGAACATGTCTCCTCTGCAGCTGGACACCTGCAGCATTAGCGTGTCTACTGCACATCCATAGAAATTCTGCCAAGAACCCCTTTAGCTCCGTATATACATACATGCAAAGCCTAACATTCCGAAGCTTTGGCATGACCCCCCAGGTGATCCCGACCCCAAATTCCTACACCTAGTCATGCTAAGGAGGTTCTCTTCCCTGCCACCAGGAACACATCCCCTCCTACACATGTGACAAGTCACTGCCACCTCCTCTGCTCCAACTTCACTCATTGAGAATACCAAGTTCTAGGCACTGCAGCCTGCACCCTGGACATATCTCTGCCTTCATCTGTCCACAGCACTTCCGTCTGCACTTCTGGCCTGCAAAACCCACAATACACAGGCCCACTCACCACTGAAGCTGGGCATGCTGATGCTCTCCCTCCTCAGGTCAAGCCCTTAAGACGGACCTCTCTCTTCTTTATTTCCCACCATAGCCCTGGGGTTGGCTGTGTCTCCTGCCTTCCACTGTGTGGACACCCAGGAGGCAGCCCTGCTGTCGGGCTTACCGGGATGCGCTTTGTCTCCCTCAGGCTCTGTCCCTCTAGGAGGACGTGAACAACGCGGCTGTCTTCCACCTGCTCGCTGGAGTGAAGCAGTGAGGAGCTGCTACTCACAGCTGCTGGGGTCCTGGATGCCACTGCCACAGAAGGTTCCAAGAACTGTGGGGGATGACAACATCAGCAAAGCCCAGCAACTGCACCCCACCCAGCCTGGCAGTTGGCTCTGTGGGCATTCTACAACATCCATCCAGAACCTGAGGTTCTTGTCCCCTTGGAGGATGTGGAGTGGCACCAGGAGTAAAGACTGAAGAAGGTGGCTGTTTTGGGAACAAGAGATCCAGCACCTGCTGGGTGGGGATGAAATCCCAGGAGATTAACCCCATGTTGCTGCTGAAATGTAGGTTCCTCCCACAAATGACAGGCAGGAGCTCATTCCTAAGCTGGTCCTGCCTGTAAGGTTCAAGGCTCTGAACCCTGAAGGGCTCCTCCGTGTTCTGATCATTTTCACCCTGGGTTGGGACCAAGAATGGTGGGTTCAAAATGGAAATGGTGACAAACAGAAAAATGACTTGTGCCAATACACTAGAGTCAAAGCACAATGGGACAGTTCCCATCAGTACAAACACACACACACACACACACACACACACACACACACACACACACACAGAGTCAGAATAGGAGTCCTGGGCCATTCATCAGGGATCAGACTAGAGGGCCTGCTGGGCTCACCTGCCCTGTGCTACTCACTGTTACTCTTGAGCTCCTCTGCGACAATCGCCAGAGGCTCTGGCGTCTAAGATGAAGCCTCACCCAGTGTATCCACAAAAGGGCTAGTTGGCCCCCCTGAGATTCCTGGGAGCCTGAGGCTCGGCATTGTCTGCAACCACAGGAGAACATCCTTCTCCCTCCACTGGCTCCAACCAAGTGAGCTCGGATGGCTTGGTCAGTGAAGTGGGTGCCTGGATACCAGGGTTCCATGTTCTGTTTGATCCATTGTCAAGGCAATGATGTCATTTCCTGTGCCCATACCTGAGCCTCTTTTCACATAAGACCACTTTCAACAGCCCTATGGGCTGCCGATTTCTCCTCCATGCCTACCCATCTCAGGTGCGCAGGTGTTCACCAACAACTCCCCAAACATCCCCACCAGCATCTGCCCTGCTTGGTGCCACTAGAGTTCCAGCTTGGAGCCTTCAAAAATGCATTCACAACCAGTCCTTCCCTCTCAGCAGCTTTTGGACCCTGGTCCCATCATTGTGCAACTCATGGTGTGCCCAGTCTTTTCTGGAAAGTAGGGTAGCATCTAATCTCTAGGGTTTATTGTGTCTATTGGCCCATAACACCCTCTGTTCTCTCTGAAACCAGAGATGGGACTCACAGGTGGCTAAAGCACAAATGTAGAGATGGGATAATCACAAGAAAGGGAGAGACAAAGAATGCACCCTAACTCAATCAGGCCTGTGTCCCACACAGGGACATGGCCAATGTCCGTCCCATCGTGGCTGCAGTTCCCTCTCTACACCATGGCAAGTTGGAGGGGACTGAGATGCAGAGGCTGCTCCCCTCTGCCATACAACTTCCCAAGGCTTCTCCTAAGATTTCAAAAGGGCCAAGTGTGTCTAGTGTTGGGGTCTCACAGAGACTCCGAGGTACCACAGCATCCTGCTGCCCAGAACCGGTTCACCCCTCACCTCAAGGGGGCTCAGCCTCTGGATTCATGGGAATTGAAGTGGGTACAGGTGATGGGATATCACCTCCAAGACTGAGTTATGCCAAGTCCATGACCCCTGTCTGCATCCCTGTCTCCAGCACCACTCCCCCCTCTCTCTTTCCTCCTCAGAGCAAACAAATCCATTTAGCAAGTGTGTCCTGTGATAAAGACATGACGGTCACCCATCCTCTCATTACAAAAACACTGAGGCTCAGCCAACATGGATCCTACAGGGAACACAGGCATAAACTCAGACTCCGATCCTCCCAGCCGAGCCTCAGTGGAGCCTGGACTCCCAGCCTCCTGAGTCAAGGAAACAGAGGTTCCTAGCCGAGCCACCTTGGATGCAGCCGCACACAAACTGAACTCATCAATGCCCCTTGCTCTCAGTTGTGAGTAAGAGGGGAAGTGGTGTTTCACAACCCTGGACATCAAGTGCAGTCTCCAGGCTTTGGGGTGTGCCCTGGCCTCTGTCTATCTGCCCAGGCTCTCCAACCCACACTGGCCTCTTACCCAACCTCCTCCTAGGGCCAAACTCAATCCTGCCTCTCAATTTCTGCTGCCTTCCAAAACACACTGCTCCCCAAAATGAGCAGGGCTGGCTCTCGGTTATCATGCTGGTGCCAGCAGCAATGCCACCCCACTGACATAATTCTGAGACCCAACCTAGGCACTCCAGCTGTCTTTGCCACACCTGGCCTGTTTGGGCTCTGGCTCTTGCTCTTTTCTTTCATGTGCATGTGTTTTGAGGTTTTGAGTTTCTCCCACTGCAGAAATGCAGCTGTGGCAGGGTAGAGCTCATGAGGGTGACATTCTGAGCCACATCCAATCCCATCAGGACTGTTCACTGGGGTGACTGCTGGAACACAGTGATGAGTGAACACATGGGAGGTGGTTGGACCCACCTTGCCTCTGAGTGGCTTCCTTTCAGGACAGGAATGTAGGCATGGGAGCCCCTGGCGTGGGATGCTTTGCAAAAGGCGTGACCATGGGCTCTCTTTCCTGGCAAAAATGGCTCCACTCAGCATGGAGAGCACTGTCATTCCTGGTGGCTAACAACAGCCCTGGACCCCAGAAAGGAACCCACACTCAAGATTAACGTCTGAGTGTGCGTGTCCTCGAGGAAATGAGGTCTCCTGATCCCAGGTGCAAAGGGGTAAGTCCTCTAACTCCAGGGGCCATGAAGGGACATCTGAGTTTCCCTTGTCCTTCTTTCCCTCTCTAACTAACCACAGTTAGGACCCTGGCCTCATTCCCCAGTGAGGATCATTAGGCTCCAGAAAGGACAGTCTCTAAGATGCTCAGTGGACCAACACCCTCTGCACAACCCATAACCCTATTCACCCAAGAGGCAAGAGGATTTCTATTCAGGAAAACCAGGAAAGGGAGAGCCTTTCTCAAGGACACAAGGACATTAGTGAGTGAGGGAGTGATTAATGGATGGAGAACTATTTCCAACACCAACTTCCAGGAGCATATATGGCCCCCTGGAGAATTCTGCAGTGTGTTGGTGATTAAGGAGAACGTGTGAATTCAGGGGTCACTAGGTCCTCTCAGCCATAAGGAGGGAAACTGCCATAAAGGAACTAGGACAAGGGTGCGAGGAATGCTCACTGGTGGGAGATCGGAAGGAAGGAAAGTGTACTCATTAGAAAAGTGTCGCCTGAAAATTCTTAGCCAGCCAAAAGTCGTGCGAACTTGTGTGGGAAAAGAGTCTTTGCACAGTGATGAAGCTAAGAGCTCACATGATGGAACACAGCATCAACTGGGACCAAATCCAATATCTGATATTCTTGTAGGAAGAGGAGAGTCTGGACCCAGATACCAGGGAGACTGGGGGATACCGGATATGTGAGGTTGGAGCCAGGGCGGGATGCCCATATGGGAACCACAGATCGTGGGCAGCAATAGGAGAGTGGGCAAGGGCTGGGAGAGTTGGGGAGACAGTCCCCTTGAAACCTGGGAGGGGTTATGGCACTGGGACAGCCCAACACCTACTGTGTTGAGCCTCTGGAGCTCAACGGAAGACACTTCCTCTGTTGTCGGCCACCCAGTTAACAGAGTTTGGTTGCAGCAGCCTAGGACCCAGCTGAAGGTCTGAGCATGTTGGCCATGCAGGTTGGATCTGGACCACAGACACCCTCATCAGAGATTGTAGGGTCTCAGCCCTGAGGCAAGACAGGCACTAAGTCAGGCCAGGTGGGGAAACGGATAGGCACACACTCTGGGGGCTGGTGCCTGTGTTACTGGGAGCACTTCTGATCGCAATTCCCTGATCTGCTGCCAACACAGGCTACAGAGGAGGGTACAGAAACACAGACCACGGATCTGCCCCACTCAGTGGGCCCAGGCCAACACCACACCCAGCAGCCTCGTGCCATACCCAATGAGTCTCGAAGCGGCCCCCTCTTCCCATCCTGAGAGCTCTTCCCTTCCTCATGTGCCAATAGCTCCCTACTGTCACTGGCAATATCTACTCTGTGAGATGTCTACATCCGTGGGTACTGTTCTCTCATCCCAGGACAGTGTGGTCCCACACACCCTGGTGAAATGGGCAACCTGGAGGCTGGACCTGGAGGTTGTTGAGGCTGAATGGCAGCGGTGGTCCTCTGGCACTTAATATTATTTAAGTTAAAAAAAAACAAAAACAAAAACAAAAAACCGGTCTTGGTGCTCAAAAATGTTTGATTTGCATATTCTCATCCCCTAACCCCAATATTTTCATTATTTCCTCACATATGAAATCTTACTAGCATAAAGGTAATTTCGTATTAAACAAAGTGGATTGAAATAACATTGATAAAAATAATCAATCACCATACTTTCAATTTTTGTTCTGCTTTCCTATTAGAAACCACTTGGATACAAGAGAACAGAGGACAGACTCATGGAAATGCTTGAAATGACAAGAAGCTCCCACTCAAGCTTAGCATTCAGTCCTGGACAGGGTAAGACCAGGCCACTTTGACATCTGTGCCAAAGAGTCTACCAGACAGAATCCTCTGACTGATCCCTGACTGAGCCATAGGAACTGGCTAGAAAAGCCTTCACATCCTCAATACATTCTTCACGTCAGAATACTTGACAACCATTGATATCCATCTCTCGTTAACTTGCTCCCCAGCCAACCATTCTTCAACAAATTCAAAGGAGTAACTCATGCAAGCACACAGAAAGGGGTGTTCACTACACACATCCATGTGCGAAAAAGACAACTGGTATTTCTTGTTTGGGCTATTTCAAATGAAATCCCTTCTGCATGACCTCCACAAACCAAAGGAAAATATTTGTGAAATTCCCACGTAGAAGACAAGATACACTTGCCAAGGAGGCAGTGGCAAGAATTTTGACACTCCAAATGTAGAGTGTGTGTTTAGGAAGCAGTCACAGTTTCCATGAGAGAGTCCCATGAAATCAATTAGGAAGATCCATGCTCTAGCCCTACCATGCAAGTGATGTGACTTGAAAGAGTCACTTAGTCTTAGTAACCATCATCACTAACAAGTAAGTCAATGAATAAAGGTCCTCAGGTGCCAAGCTACAAAATGTGGGATGAGCATGGATGAGGATGGGTGGGAGAAGTCTCCAACTCTAACACAATTAGGGAAGGATGTGCTGACCTCAAGTGGCTGGGGGGCTGGGATCCTGCCACAGAGGGGGATTCCAAACCTCACATCCCCTGACCCAGGCCAGAAGACCAGGTAGAGTCCAAGGACCCTGGGGTGGCCCAATGGCAATAAAGGTCAAAAGGAACTAGGGATCTGCCTGGTCCCTCAATCCCCTACTCTGAGCAGGGCTGCATGACGAGGCCAGAGGCCATCCACAGCAATCTGCCTTTACAGGAAAACAGGGACTGCAGGCTGCCTCTGGCTCACTGAATCAGGGTGGTGTTTTCATAAAGCAAGACCACTTCCTCACATTTGACCAGCAGCTCATGTGTTGACAGCACAATGACTGACTTGACTCAGGCCCTGATGAATGAAATAGAAAATTCATAGCAAACCCATCTTTAGCTCTTCCACATCATCAGGGGCTCTGATTCAATTCCGTCCAGAAAGGTGTCTGAAATGATTTCTAAACATGCTGGGGACTCACCTCTGTGTGGAACTTTTCAGGAAAAAGGGGATCAAATCTCATGAAGCAACTCTTCTCTCTTCTAGCCCATGGGCAATGCAAGGAACCTGCATGATACCAGAGGCTCACTTCTCTCTTCTCGTGTCTTCTGGAAAGGATTCGTTAATGCTTCCTGCAAGGTGAAGCAGAAGCCTGCATCCCCAGCTGCACAGAAGTGTTTTAGGGCAGTGTCTCCCTTAAAACCCAAAAATAAAAAAACAGGTCATTCAACAGGCACATGGATTCGAGTACATGTTCAATGATCCCTCCTCCCTGGAGCCTTCCACATGCCCATCTTCCACATTCACAGAGCAATGCTTGGCCATTCTCAAGACCAGGAGACCATGATGCTCATCACCAGGAAGTCAATAAGGAACATGAAGAGAGCAGCATGGATTGCAGAAGGTGGCACATCAAGGATCTTCAGCTCTGCTGCTAGAACACAAGAGCTTAACTTCAGTATTGACTTTTTGCCAACTACCAAGTACGATAGCAGTGTCAAGCCCAATATGCAGATATGCAAGTAGTAGGTGACACCCCGCATCCATTCACAAATGTGGGCAACATCTGCATCAGAACAAGGAAGTATCTTACCCTTACTCATAAAAATCATCAGAAACAAAATAAAATGGATGCAAGACTTCTCATTTCACTATTAGGTAGCTGTTGGAATTCCCTATTAAATAATACCTCCTCCAAAATAAAAAGTATCTCAGACATGTGTCAACTATTCAATGGATGACATTTTAAAAACTATGGACTTTACTTAATATTTATGTATGCTATATCCCTGCCTAAGGCTCTATGAGAAAGGAGCACATAGAATTGGATCTTTGAAAATCTCACATTTGCTGATAAATATTACTGCTGATCTCAGGCATGGCGAAGTGAAAAGTGGGACTTTGGATATTCCAAGAATGCTATGTTGTGGGATTGGTGTCCCTGATTCATACATAGCATATGGTTTCTATGAAATCCAGTGAGGGAGCAGGAGTAACGAAGCTGATTGCACAGATGACCTCAGGGAATACTGACAGATAGGCCAAATGAAAAATATGCTCCAGCTAACCATTGGTATTTGGGCTTCTGATCCCAGTCCTGTTTTTAAAAAAGGTGCAGACAGGCAGTGTTCATTAAAAACTGTCTACCATGTAAAAGTGGGTAATTTAAATGGCATCTAGTTACACATCTGATAGAATGGTCTGGCAACATATGAATTTCATTCTAACAACAACAACAACAACAAAACATAGAAAATGAGACATAAAGATAAAACCTTGTCTTCACCAGGATGCCTAAAAATAGGTTTTATTTGGCTCATGCAAAGAAATATCTTTCAATAGAATTTCTGATTTCTGAATGAATCCATTCAACTTCATACTGCACAGATCACAAGGTTTTCTTTACAGAATATTCTCTTCTTCTTCTTAAAGCCTCACATAGAAAATGTCTCACAAGACATAGGAGGGGAATGACCCAAAGGATGAGAGAATGGCTGCAACCGTTCTCAAATGTGCCCATGTAGCCTAAAGTTTGAAGGCATCTAATTGTACTCTAAAACAATTATGAACCTATTCGATCCATTATTAATAAATATCACCACTTTACCACTTGAACCAAATCACAGAAAATTGGAAACAGATGATCATTGGCTTTGATACCTTTACTTCTGTTTCATTACTCAGAGTCGATCAACTCTATACTTCAAGTGACACAGATTTATTACAGAATGCCTAAGATCCTAAGGATCTATTTTAGCTCAGCCCATGGTATTGCTTCATTATTTTATTATTTTGTAAGTAATAAAATATAACTTCATGTTGGATGATATATTCAAGCCATGAATATATCATCCAACATTGTTCTTCCCAAAATATTAGCCCAATTTCTGCGCGCGCTCACTTACTGTTCAGGAATTTTACTAATTGTTTGAAGGTTCTAGAGGACCTGTTAGACTCCTAATGGACAAACCATACAACATACTCCAGAGAACGGACGAGTGCCATAAGAAGAAAATAAGGTCAGCCTACAGCAATGGGCAGCTGCCTGCCCTCGGCTGGGAGGAGCCCTGGCCATGGCACCAGGGCTGCTGGGCAGCAGAAGCCTCCACAGCCCTGCAGGGAGCCTGGAGCACAGCTCTGCCTAACCATGCTCAGCCCTGGACAGATGCACATGAGTTCCCATCACAGGCTCCAGTGTGACAGTCCCAGGTGCATGCCTGTCATGCCAGCCACCAGGGAGGCTGAGGCAAGAGGAACGTTTGAGGTCAGCCTTGGCAACTTAGACCCCGAGGCAAAGGGGAAATACTTTTACAGGGGTCTCTGAGGGTGTAGCTCAGGTAGGTCACTTGCCTCACAGGCTCAAGGCCCTGGGTTCAATCCCCAGAACCCACGTACACACAAAAAGTGAACTTGGAATATTGTTTAAAATGATGGGTCAGGAACACACAAGGACTTCAATATGACCTCTCAGAGGAGCTCAATTTGAGATCAGACTGAACAAAAGACCACCTGGACCATTGACTCAATGTCTGAAACACTCTGTGAGCATGAGAAGCACTGCTGGCAAGACACCAGAGGGCCAAAGCACTTGTGCCCCCTGCAGGGGTGTCTCTTGTCTACCGCCAAAGACTGTTCCCCTCCTGGGGCAGCTGAGAGCAAGCTGGGCCTTGGAGCAAGGACTAGTGCTTTAGATATAGACTATGCAAGCAAGGGGCAATGTCTTTAATAAAACTAAAATTAAAAAGTCACATTGAAAAAATTTTAAAAAGAAGAAAATAAGGTCAAGTAGAGGAAGCCCATTTTCACAGGAAAAAATCCCCCAGTGAAAAGCATCAGAATAGATACCAAGAAAAATACCAACAAAAACAGTGTGCTCCCACTATGTATCTACTCAACATGCAAAAGTTAGAAAGCTAGATAATACAATCCTGGCCACAGGTAGAGCTATGCAGAAGAGCCACCTGGCAGTGCTTAGTCAAAGAAGTAAACATGCACACTTTGACCTAGAAATTCCACCTGTGTGTAAACCAGGCGGTGCTTAAGCAGTTTCACAAGGGGACATGCACAGGGAAATTTATCCTCAGGTTCTTATAGAGTTGTCTGTGCTTACAGGGAGTTGATGGTTGTCAAGATGCCCACAGCTGCGAAAGTCAAAAGCTAAAAAAATAATAGATGCCAACCTGGATATATTAATAATCCCGTATCTATGATCACCTTCATAAGGTAGCTTCCCAACTTCTGTGTGGAAGTGTGTTTCTCCTTGGCCCTTACACTGTTGTGGAGACCACTAGGAGTTCAGCTTTGTGCAGGATCATCTGACCTGGACTTTTGGCAAGACCTGTACAGCCCTCACACATGCTCAGATGCTACAGGACTTTTCAGACCAGTCCAGACAACAGTAGGCATCCATTCATTGTCTGCACTCTACAGATTCCTAGATGCACGACATTCATTACCATCAAATGCAGAATTTTCATCAAAAACTAATATATATATATATCATTCCAATCTGAATCAAGAAAATCGGAAATATCCCCAAATCCAAAGAGTGGATCCCCATTGTGATGCTACAAGTTGAAAATTCCACAGCTGACCTCATGGGATGGTTCACAGTCAAAAGACAGCTGCATGAAAAATATTACATGACCTTCCTGCTATGTGAAAAGTGGCATGTGAAGTACACATGCATGTCTTCCTCAGACATGGGTTCATTTGCAAGACACCTTGTGCAATTGAAAATACTCCAAAAGGGGAGAAATCAGAACCATGTCTCCAAAGTATTTCAGCAGAGACCAACTCCATCTGTCTATCTATCTCTCAGTGAGTGTGTGTGCTCTTGTGTGTGTTTGTGTGTCTTTGTTTGTGTTTGTACCATCATAGCTGATACTTCATTGCCCCCATTGGAAAACTGACTCAGATAATGCCATCTGCCAAACTCCTAAAAACCAAAGTTCTTGCTGATAGAATGAAACATTCCTTCCTGTTGGTTTGGATGTGTCCTTTAGGAATCACTGCTACATTTAGTATACTCAAATCATCACAGTAGATCAGGTAACAAAAACATATATATTTTAAAATAATAATAATATATTAATGGAAACAACAAATACAGGATAGAGTAACAACTGTGTTACTAAACAAGGTCAAGGACAATGGCAAACTATAGATTCAAACTTTGAAGAAAATAGTAATCAATGTAAATATTCCTGGGCTGCCTCAGCCCCGCCCAGGCACACAGCAACAGAATGGTTTTGCAAGCATCCTCAGGAGGGCAGGAGCCTTCTTTGCAGGACGAGAGGGAGGTTGAGGCTCGATCCACCCATCATTCTTTTGGGAGAGGCTCCTTTTCCTCAGCACAAAGTTGGATTTTTTTGTGAGGATTCTTGGCATAAAATACATTGGCCTCTGCTGGAATCCTCAGCTCTGGGGAGAGAGGGGTGTACAAAAAGAAGGTGGCACTCAGGAGGTGCTCCCTAGGACATGCCAACATCTGAGAGCCTGTGCCTGAAAAGGCCAGAGCCACACACCTGAGAGCTCTCCAATTCAGCACCAATACCAACAAAGACAGCCTCCACAGTCCTCCCTGAGGAAGAACTAGGCAGAGCACTTCAACAGACCTAATGTCTGTTCCTACCGAAGGCTTTGGACTCCAGAATATCTCAGGTCCTCTTGCATCTGCCAAAGCACACCACTAGGGTTTGCATCTGAAATCTCCCACAAAAGGCTCCTGTGCCGAAGATTCAGTCCCCACATGAGCCATCTTCATAGGTGGGTTTGGAGGGAAGCATTGGATGGTGAGTGCTCTGATGTCAACATGAAATTCTCATTCAAGATGAATACACTACTGGGGGGTGGGAGGGACTGGAAGAAAGGTTGAGCATGGTTGGAGTAAGACCTAAACAGGGTTGTGCCCTGGGCAACAGTACCTTGTTCCTGTTGGCTCCACTGAATCCTCATTCTCCAAGGAGAGGTCCTCCCTCTCCATCTTTCTCTCTCTCCCTCTCTGCCAGCCTCGTTCTCTCTCTCCCAGTCTATGCCTTTGTGGCAAGGGCTGAGGAGCTCTCCACTGCCACACACTAGAGCTTTATGGACAGCCTCAGTGCACAACCAAAGAGAAAGCTATGAAACCCAGAGAAAAAAGGCCTAGGATTCCTCCTCTGAGTTATTTTCCTCAAGTATGGCCACAGTGAGGACAGGCTGACCAGCGCGGATACCACGTTAGAGCCATGCTTCTGCGTTGGTGGAGCCCGCCTCCATGTGAACCAGGCTTCTGAGAATGGAGGCCACATTCCAAATACTGCCCTACTGAGAACAATGGTTCCAAAGACCAGCAAAGGGACTGCTTCCCTCCAACATGGCGTATGGCCCAGTGGTGCCATGACCCCGAGTGGGGGAATACAACAGCCGCTTCTCCTTCCTCTGAACATGTGTTTCCTGTCGCCCTCCTCTAACCTAGAGCCTGTTCTCCATCCCTTCTGGGTTGGATGTGGAGATCTCTGCTATGAATTTCTTAGGCTACCAAGGCCCCAGACAGACTTCCTCTTCCATAGACTCTACTAACCTAACAGTAGGTTAAGATAGGAGACAAGTGATCCTAGAACTCATAGGGATGGTGGTCTTCAGGGTACATAGGCTGGGATAATGGCTGCTGTGGTGTTTGGCTCACAAAAACCAACCAACCAACCAACGAAAAAGCGCTGGCATTATTATCAGATGAGCTCTGTGGCTACGTGCTCAGGAAGCCCTCATCTGACTTTAGTTAGGGATCACAACCTGGCTATTGTGATCACTCCTTGCCTAGTGGACTCAGGTGCGTAAGACCATGGAATTTATGCAAAAACAGATGATTCAGGCTGTCTCCCAGGCTGTGTTTTCTTCCCAATTTCATCCTGTTACTGCTTGCTAGAATCCTGGCAATGCTCTGCCCAGGCAGTGGTTTTTTGGTCACACAGAAGGCTTTCAATAGTACTGCTTCAGTCCACAAAATGCCAGTTCCCTCTTTAGCCCATGCATTCCCATGTTCCTTTGAAACCACTCCTATCCCAGACCATGAAAACATACTGCTCCTGGAGAGAGGCTTTCCTCCTCACTCCTCAAAGATGTCAGCTTTGGATGCCTGTTCATGTCCAGGGGAGGGCACCTGGTGGGGAGCCGCAATATCCACCGGGGTATACCATTGGACCTCAAGACCTTCCACCAGCAGAAGTGCAGTTGGCTTTGTGCACGAACCCAACACACCTGTTGGAGTGTTCTTGGGGGTCAGAGACTACTCTTTGTTGCTAAGAGTTGACCTGAGTCCACATCCTGACCCTTGCTCTCTGCTATCTGATTGTCTCACTTACTCTGACGGCGAGAGATGATTTGGCCCAGCTCATAATCCTCTGGATTCTCCTCAGTAAGGAAGTGTAGGTCGAGGGCGCTGCGGATGACGACAGGAGCCCTATCGTGGCAGGTCACCTGGAGCAGCATGGGAGACAGGCCTTCAGGAAATGGGCCTTGAAGTGACTACTCAAGGACAGTGGGCAGGGGCATTCTGGAGGCACCTCCACTCTAAATACAAGGGCAACATCCATGACCCTACTACCCGAGGCTGACCTCCTGCTCATCATGTGGGCTCTTCCCACAGGCTACTAGCCCAATCCTTGTACATAGGACTTCCTGGGCCTGCCATTGCTCTTTGTGGAGCTGCACTCCGCTCGGAGTGAAAGGACCCCACTACCTGCATACAGATGCAATCTCATCCCACAAGTTGGGAGGAATGGGACAATAGCCTCCAAGATCCCAGGTCTGCTCGAGGATGCAGGCGGCATTGGGAATGGCCTAGGCACAAAACCTAGAGGCTTTGGTCTGGATTGCCAGGGCCAAAAACAGACCCAGGAACATGACCACACACAGGAGAGCTGAAAGATAGCCACGAGAGCTCCTGGCCTCCAGAGGCTCAGTGCTGGCTGGGATGTAGGAGGCCACCTCATCCGGCAAGGGTGGTCATTGGGTTACCTGGACATTTAGTGTGCTTGCTCCACATCCATATCGACTCTGCAGAGAGACTCTCTCAGCTCCTTGTTCAAGGAACATGGAGAACCTCACATTGCTGTCCTCCTCCATAGACGTCAGCATCCCATACAAGGGAACCTGCAACCTAGTTCCTGTCCTATTCTCATCTGTCACCCATACCTGTCCTTGCCCTTCTGGACTGCATGCTGCCACCTGACACACAGACTCCCTCAGACATGGCAGTGGACAAGCTGCTGCACTCGCTCATCTCAGCTCCAGCCCTTCACACTGACCTCTCCCTTCTTGATTCCCATCTATCCTCCTGATCATCCAGAAGCTCCAAATTCAAGAGGGCATGAGTAGTCCATGGTATTGGACCAGTGTCTGCTCCCCACCCAGGTGTAAGCACCACGGGACACCCCTGCTCCCAGGCTTACCAGAACACTCTTGGCCATCTCTGGACTTTGTGTTTCTAAGTGGACACGAATTAAGCAGGTGTCTCCCACCTGCTTGTGGGAAAGCGGCCTGGAGGACTTGCAGGTTGATTCTGAGAACTGTGGGGGATGGAACATCAGCAAACCCAGAAACAGAAAGCCACCCGAGACTGTCAGTTGGCTCTATGGGCTTCCAGCAAATATGTCCAGGTGCTGAGGCTTCTTATTTCCTCAGGTCGGAGTGGAATGGCAGCACATGCACAGCTTGAATAAGCTAGGTGTTAACCTCCTTTCCCTTGACCTGGGGGCGTTTCCTCACGATGAAATATTGTATTCCCAGATTCATGGACAGACACAAGAGTGAGTGGTCAGAGACCTTGATTTCTGCAGAGCGAAGTGGAGAGAATTGTTAGGTGGCACTCAAGGATTATACCACAAAACACCCACAACCCCTGAGAGTCTCCGCCAGGCCCATCACACTTTGGTATTTTGGGGCCAAGGCCCACTTTCTCTTGGCTGTCAGTTATCCTGAGCCCACTGTGGATCATGTCTCCCCACTGTCTGATTGTCCTACTTACTCTCATCCTCAGACATCATATACAGCAGCTCAAAGTTGTCCACATCCTCATGCTGCAACAAATTTTGGTCCAAGGCCCTGCGGATGAGGCTTGTCACCGTCTCCTGAAAGGTCACCTGGATCAGGGTGGGACAAATGTCATCAGAGAATGGCTTTTAGAAGAGCTACCCAGAAGACTGTGGTCAAACATTCAGGAGAAATCTCAGCTACATATACAAGGGCACAATCTTGTTATCCTGCTACCTGAGTGTGTCCTCCATATACCACCTGGGTTCTTGCAATGTGCTACTAGAACAATCCTGGTACAAATATCTGCCTGTACCTGCCATCTCCCCTCCCCCTGGGGAGCCACATTCCACTCATGTCAAAGGACCAAACTGCCTATGCACAGACACACTCTCATCTCACTGAGATGAGAGCAATGGGCCAGGGATCTGCGCACCAAGTGTGATCTGGGATGCAGGCTGCCTTTGTGGGTGCAAGAGGCAGATGCACTGAAAATTTGGGTCCTGACTGCCACGACACAAAACAGACTCAGATACAAGAGTGTGCACTTGAGTGCTTCATGATAGCTTTGAGAGGCCCTGGCCTCTGGAAGCTCGGTGCGGGTCTGGTTGTAATGATGTACTTGACTCAGCACTGGCAGTCACTGAACATGTCTCCTCTGCAGCTGGACACCTGCAGCATTAGCGTGTCTACTGCACATCCATAGAAATTCTGCCAAGAACCCCTTTAGCTCCGTATATACATACATGCAAAGCCTAACATTCCGAAGCTTTGGCATGACCCCCCAGGTGATCCCGACCCCAAATTCCTACACCTAGTCATGCTAAGGAGGTTCTCTTCCCTGCCACCAGGAACACATCCCCTCCTACACATGTGACAAGTCACTGCCACCTCCTCTGCTCCAACTTCACTCATTGAGAATACCAAGTTCTAGGCACTGCAGCCTGCACCCTGGACATATCTCTGCCTTCATCTGTCCACAGCACTTCCGTCTGCACTTCTGGCCTGCAAAACCCACAATACACAGGCCCACTCACCACTGAAGCTGGGCATGCTGATGCTCTCCCTCCTCAGGTCAAGCCCTTAAGACGGACCTCTCTCTTCTTTATTTCCCACCATAGCCCTGGGGTTGGCTGTGTCTCCTGCCTTCCACTGTGTGGACACCCAGGAGGCAGCCCTGCTGTCGGGCTTACCGGGATGCGCTTTGTCTCCCTCAGGCTCTGTCCCTCTAGGAGGACGTGAACAACGCGGCTGTCTTCCACCTGCTCGCTGGAGTGAAGCAGTGAGGAGCTGCTACTCACAGCTGCTGGGGTCCTGGATGCCACTGCCACAGAAGGTTCCAAGAACTGTGGGGGATGACAACATCAGCAAAGCCCAGCAACTGCACCCCACCCAGCCTGGCAGTTGGCTCTGTGGGCATTCTACAACATCCATCCAGAACCTGAGGTTCTTGTCCCCTTGGAGGATGTGGAGTGGCACCAGGAGTAAAGACTGAAGAAGGTGGCTGTTTTGGGAACAAGAGATCCAGCACCTGCTGGGTGGGGATGAAATCCCAGGAGATTAACCCCATGTTGCTGCTGAAATGTAGGTTCCTCCCACAAATGACAGGCAGGAGCTCATTCCTAAGCTGGTCCTGCCTGTAAGGTTCAAGGCTCTGAACCCTGAAGGGCTCCTCCGTGTTCTGATCATTTTCACCCTGGGTTGGGACCAAGAATGGTGGGTTCAAAATGGAAATGGTGACAAACAGAAAAATGACTTGTGCCAATACACTAGAGTCAAAGCACAATGGGACAGTTCCCATCAGTACAAACACACACACACACACACACACACACACACACACACACACACACAGAGTCAGAATAGGAGTCCTGGGCCATTCATCAGGGATCAGACTAGAGGGCCTGCTGGGCTCACCTGCCCTGTGCTACTCACTGTTACTCTTGAGCTCCTCTGCGACAATCGCCAGAGGCTCTGGCGTCTAAGATGAAGCCTCACCCAGTGTATCCACAAAAGGGCTAGTTGGCCCCCCTGAGATTCCTGGGAGCCTGAGGCTCGGCATTGTCTGCAACCACAGGAGAACATCCTTCTCCCTCCACTGGCTCCAACCAAGTGAGCTCGGATGGCTTGGTCAGTGAAGTGGGTGCCTGGATACCAGGGTTCCATGTTCTGTTTGATCCATTGTCAAGGCAATGATGTCATTTCCTGTGCCCATACCTGAGCCTCTTTTCACATAAGACCACTTTCAACAGCCCTATGGGCTGCCGATTTCTCCTCCATGCCTACCCATCTCAGGTGCGCAGGTGTTCACCAACAACTCCCCAAACATCCCCACCAGCATCTGCCCTGCTTGGTGCCACTAGAGTTCCAGCTTGGAGCCTTCAAAAATGCATTCACAACCAGTCCTTCCCTCTCAGCAGCTTTTGGACCCTGGTCCCATCATTGTGCAACTCATGGTGTGCCCAGTCTTTTCTGGAAAGTAGGGTAGCATCTAATCTCTAGGGTTTATTGTGTCTATTGGCCCATAACACCCTCTGTTCTCTCTGAAACCAGAGATGGGACTCACAGGTGGCTAAAGCACAAATGTAGAGATGGGATAATCACAAGAAAGGGAGAGACAAAGAATGCACCCTAACTCAATCAGGCCTGTGTCCCACACAGGGACATGGCCAATGTCCGTCCCATCGTGGCTGCAGTTCCCTCTCTACACCATGGCAAGTTGGAGGGGACTGAGATGCAGAGGCTGCTCCCCTCTGCCATACAACTTCCCAAGGCTTCTCCTAAGATTTCAAAAGGGCCAAGTGTGTCTAGTGTTGGGGTCTCACAGAGACTCCGAGGTACCACAGCATCCTGCTGCCCAGAACCGGTTCACCCCTCACCTCAAGGGGGCTCAGCCTCTGGATTCATGGGAATTGAAGTGGGTACAGGTGATGGGATATCACCTCCAAGACTGAGTTATGCCAAGTCCATGACCCCTGTCTGCATCCCTGTCTCCAGCACCACTCCCCCCTCTCTCTTTCCTCCTCAGAGCAAACAAATCCATTTAGCAAGTGTGTCCTGTGATAAAGACATGACGGTCACCCATCCTCTCATTACAAAAACACTGAGGCTCAGCCAACATGGATCCTACAGGGAACACAGGCATAAACTCAGACTCCGATCCTCCCAGCCGAGCCTCAGTGGAGCCTGGACTCCCAGCCTCCTGAGTCAAGGAAACAGAGGTTCCTAGCCGAGCCACCTTGGATGCAGCCGCACACAAACTGAACTCATCAATGCCCCTTGCTCTCAGTTGTGAGTAAGAGGGGAAGTGGTGTTTCACAACCCTGGACATCAAGTGCAGTCTCCAGGCTTTGGGGTGTGCCCTGGCCTCTGTCTATCTGCCCAGGCTCTCCAACCCACACTGGCCTCTTACCCAACCTCCTCCTAGGGCCAAACTCAATCCTGCCTCTCAATTTCTGCTGCCTTCCCCAACACACTGCTCCCCAAAATGAGCAGGGCTGGCTCTCGGTTATCATGCTGGTGCCAGCAGCAATGCCACCCCACTGACATAATTCTGAGTCCCAACCTAGGCACTCCAGCTGTCTTTGCCACACCTGGCCTGTTTGGGCTCTGGCTCTTGCTCTTTTCTTTCATGTGCATGTGTTTTGAGGTTTTGAGTTTCTCCCACTGCAGAACTGCAGCTGTGGCAGGGTAGAGCTCATGAGGGTGACATTCTGAGCCACATCCAATCCCATCAGGACTGTTCACTGGGGTGACTGCTGGAACACAGTGATGAGTGAACACATGGGAGGTGGTTGGACCCACCTTGCCTCTGAGTGGCTTCCTTTCAGGACAGGAATGTAGGCATGGGAGCCCCTGGCGTGGGATGCTTTGCACAAGGCGTGACCATGGGCTCTCTTTCCTGGCAAAAATGGCTCCACTCAGCATGGAGAGCACTGTCATTCCTGGTGGCTAACAACAGCCCTGGACCCCAGAAAGGAACCCACACTCAAGATTAACGTCTGAGTGTGCGTGTCCTCGAGGAAATGAGGTCTCCTGATCCCAGGTGCAAAGGGGTAAGTCCTCTAAATCCAGGGGCCATGAAGGGACATCTGAGTTTCCCTTGTCCTTCTTTCCCTCTCTAACTAACCACAGTTAGGACCCTGGCCTCATTCCCCAGTGAGGATCATTAGGCTCCATAAAGGACAGTCTCTAAGATGCTCAGTGGACCAACACCCTCTGCACAACCCATAACCCTATTCACCCAAGAGGCAAGAGGATTTCTATTCAGGAAAACCAGGAAAGGGAGAGCCTTTCTCAAGGACACAAGGACATTAGTGAGTGAGGGAGTGATTAATGGATGGAGAACTATTTCCAACACCAACTTCCAGGAGCATATATGGCCCCCTGGAGAATTCTGCAGTGTGTTGGTGATTAAGGAGAACGTGTGAATTCAGGGGTCACTAGGTCCTCTCAGCCATAAGGAGGGAAACTGCCATAAAGGAACTAGGACAAGGGTGCGAGGAATGCTCACTGGTGGGAGATCGGAAGGAAGGAAAGTGTACTCATTAGAAAAGTGTCGCCTGAAAATTCTTAGCCAGCCAAAAGTCGTGCGAACTTGTGTGGGAAAAGAGTCTTTGCACAGTGATGAAGCTAAGAGCTCACATGATGGAACACAGCATCAACTGGGACCAAATCCAATATCTGATATTCTTGTAGGAAGAGGAGAGTCTGGACCCAGATACCAGGGAGACTGGGGGATACCGGATATGTGAGGTTGGAGCCAGGGCGGGATGCCCATATGGGAACCACAGATCGTGGGCAGCAATAGGAGAGTGGGCAAGGGCTGGGAGAGTTGGGGAGACAGTCCCCTTGAAACCTGGGAGGGGTTATGGCACTGGGACAGCCCAACACCTACTGTGTTGAGCCTCTGGAGCTCAACGGAAGACACTTCCTCTGTTGTCGGCCACCCAGTTAACAGAGTTTGGTTGCAGCAGCCTAGGACCCAGCTGAAGGTCTGAGCATGTTGGCCATGCAGGTTGGATCTGGACCACAGACACCCTCATCAGAGATTGTAGGGTCTCAGCCCTGAGGCAAGACAGGCACTAAGTCAGGCCAGGTGGGGAAACGGATAGGCACACACTCTGGGGGCTGGTGCCTGTGTTACTGGGAGCACTTCTGATCGCAATTCCCTGATCTGCTGCCAACACAGGCTACAGAGGAGGGTACAGAAACACAGACCACGGATCTGCCCCACTCAGTGGGCCCAGGCCAACACCACACCCAGCAGCCTCGTGCCATACCCAATGAGTCTCGAAGCGGCCCCCTCTTCCCATCCTGAGAGCTCTTCCCTTCCTCATGTGCCAATAGCTCCCTACTGTCACTGGCAATATCTACTCTGTGAGATGTCTACATCCGTGGGTACTGTTCTCTCATCCCAGGACAGTGTGGTCCCACACACCCTGGTGAAATGGGCAACCTGGAGGCTGGACCTGGAGGTTGTTGAGGCTGAATGGCAGCGGTGGTCCTCTGGCACTTAATATTATTTAAGTTAAAAAAAAACAAAAACAAAAACAAAAAACCGGTCTTGGTGCTCAAAAATGTTTGATTTGCATATTCTCATCCCCTAACCCCAATATTTTCATTATTTCCTCACATATGAAATCTTACTAGCATAAAGGTAATTTCGTATTAAACAAAGTGGATTGAAATAACATTGATAAAAATAATCAATCACCATACTTTCAATTTTTGTTCTGCTTTCCTATTAGAAACCACTTGGATACAAGAGAACAGAGGACAGACTCATGGAAATGCTTGAAATGACAAGAAGCTCCCACTCAAGCTTAGCATTCAGTCCTGGACAGGGTAAGACCAGGCCACTTTGACATCTGTGCCAAAGAGTCTACCAGACAGAATCCTCTGACTGATCCCTGACTGAGCCATAGGAACTGGCTAGAAAAGCCTTCACATCCTCAATACATTCTTCACGTCAGAATACTTGACAACCATTGATATCCATCTCTCGTTAACTTGCTCCCCAGCCAACCATTCTTCAACAAATTCAAAGGAGTAACTCATGCAAGCACACAGAAAGGGGTGTTCACTACACACATCCATGTGCGAAAAAGACAACTGGTATTTCTTGTTTGGGCTATTTCAAATGAAATCCCTTCTGCATGACCTCCACAAACCAAAGGAAAATATTTGTGAAATTCCCACGTAGAAGACAAGATACACTTGCCAAGGAGGCAGTGGCAAGAATTTTGACACTCCAAATGTAGAGTGTGTGTTTAGGAAGCAGTCACAGTTTCCATGAGAGAGTCCCATGAAATCAATTAGGAAGATCCATGCTCTAGCCCTACCATGCAAGTGATGTGACTTGAAAGAGTCACTTAGTCTTAGTAACCATCATCACTAACAAGTAAGTCAATGAATAAAGGTCCTCAGGTGCCAAGCTACAAAATGTGGGATGAGCATGGATGAGGATGGGTGGGAGAAGTCTCCAACTCTAACACAATTAGGGAAGGATGTGCTGACCTCAAGTGGCTGGGGGGCTGGGATCCTGCCACAGAGGGGGATTCCAAACCTCACATCCCCTGACCCAGGCCAGAAGACCAGGTAGAGTCCAAGGACCCTGGGGTGGCCCAATGGCAATAAAGGTCAAAAGGAACTAGGGATCAGCCTGGTCCCTCAATCCCCTACTCTGAGCAGGGCTGCATGACGAGGCCAGAGGCCATCCACAGCAATCTGCCTTTACAGGAAAACAGGGACTGCAGGCTGCCTCTGGCTCACTGAATCAGGGTGGTGTTTTCATAAAGCAAGACCACTTCCTCACATTTGACCAGCAGCTCATGTGTTGACAGCACAATGACTGACTTGACTCAGGCCCTGATGAATGAAATAGAAAATTCATAGCAAACCCATCTTTAGCTCTTCCACATCATCAGGGGCTCTGATTCAATTCCGTCCAGAAAGGTGTCTGAAATGATTTCTAAACATGCTGGGGACTCACCTCTGTGTGGAACTTTTCAGGAAAAAGGGGATCAAATCTCATGAAGCAACTCTTCTCTCTTCTAGCCCATGGGCAATGCAAGGAACCTGCATGATACCAGAGGCTCACTTCTCTCTTCTCGTGTCTTCTGGAAAGGATTCGTTAATGCTTCCTGCAAGGTGAAGCAGAAGCCTGCATCCCCAGCTGCACAGAAGTGTTTTAGGGCAGTGTCTCCCTTAAAACCCAAAAATAAAAAAACAGGTCATTCAACAGGCACATGGATTCGAGTACATGTTCAATGTACTCCAGGCCTCCCTGGAGCCTTCCACATGCCCATCTTCCACATTCACAGAGCAATGCTTGGCCATTCTCAAGACCAGGAGACCATGATGCTCATCACCAGGAAGTCAATAAGGAACATGAAGAGAGCAGCATGGATTGCAGAAGGTGGCACATCAAGGATCTTCAGCTCTGCTGCTAGAACACAAGAGCTTAACTTCAGTATTGACTTTTTGCCAACTACCAAGTACGATAGCAGTGTCAAGCCCAATATGCAGATATGCAAGTAGTAGGTGACACCCCGCATCCATTCACAAATGTGGGCAACATCTGCATCAGAACAAGGAAGTATCTTACCCTTACTCATAAAAATCATCAGAAACAAAATAAAATGGATGCAAGACTTCTCATTTCACTATTAGGTAGCTGTTGGAATTCCCTATTAAATAATACCTCCTCCAAAATAAAAAGTATCTCAGACATGTGTCAACTATTCAATGGATGACATTTTAAAAACTATGGACTTTACTTAATATTTATGTATGCTATATCCCTGCCTAAGGCTCTATGAGAAAGGAGCACATAGAATTGGATCTTTGAAAATCTCACATTTGCTGATAAATATTACTGCTGATCTCAGGCATGGCGAAGTGAAAAGTGGGACTTTGGATATTCCAAGAATGCTATGTTGTGGGATTGGTGTCCCTGATTCATACATAGCATATGGTTTCTATGAAATCCAGTGAGGGAGCAGGAGTAACGAAGCTGATTGCACAGATGACCTCAGGGAATACTGACAGATAGGCCAAATGAAAAATATGCTCCAGCTAACCATTGGTATTTGGGCTTCTGATCCCAGTCCTGTTTTTAAAAAAGGTGCAGACAGGCAGTGTTCATTAAAAACTGTCTACCATGTAAAAGTGGGTAATTTAAATGGCATCTAGTTACACATCTGATAGAATGGTCTGGCAACATATGAATTTCATTCTAACAACAACAACAACAACAACAAAACATAGAAAATGAGACATAAAGATAAAACCTTGTCTTCACCAGGATGCCTAAAAATAGGTTTTATTTGGCTCATGCCAATAAATATCTTTCAATAGAATTTCTGATTTCTGAATGAATCCATTCAACTTCATACTGCACAGATCACAAGGTTTTCTTTACAGAATATTCTCTTCTTCTTCTTAAAGCCTCACATAGAAAATGTCTCACAGGACATAGGAGGGGAATGACCCAAAGGATGAGAGAATGGCTGGAACCGTTCTCAAATGTGCCCATGTAGCCTAAAGTTTGAAGGCATCTAATTGTACTCTAAAACAATTATGAACCTATTCGATCCGTTATTAATAAATATCACCACTTTACCACTTGAACCAAATCACAGAAAATTGGAAACAGATGATCATTGGCTTTGATACCTTTACTTCTGTTTCATTACTCAGAGTCGATCAACTCTATACTTCAAGTGACACAGATTTATTACAGAATGCCTAAGATCCTAAGGATCTATTTTAGCTCAGCCCATGGTATTGCTTCATTATTTTATTATTTTGTAAGTAATAAAATATAACTTCATGTTGGATGATATATTCAAGCCATGAATATATCATCCAACATTGTTCTTCCCAAAATATTAGCCCAATTTCTGCGCGCGCTCACTTACTGTTCAGGAATTTTACTAATTGTTTGAAGGTTCTAGAGGACCTGTTAGACTCCTAATGGACAAACCATACAACATACTCCAGAGAACGGACGAGTGCCATAAGAAGAAAATAAGGTCAGCCTACAGCAATGGGCAGCTGCCTGCCCTCGGCTGGGAGGAGCCCTGGCCATGGCACCAGGGCTGCTGGGCAGCAGAAGCCTCCACAGCCCTGCAGGGAGCCTGGAGCACAGCTCTGCCTAACCATGCTCAGCCCTGGACAGATGCACATGAGTTCCCATCACAGGCTCGAGTGTGACAGTCCCAGGTGCATGCCTGTCATGCCAGCCACCAGGGAGGCTGAGGCAAGAGGAACGTTTGAGGTCAGCCTTGGCAACTTAGACCCCGAGGCAAAGGGGAAATACTTTTACAGGGGTCTCTGAGGGTGTAGCTCAGGTAGGTCACTTGCCTCACAGGCTCAAGGCCCTGGGTTCAATCCCCAGAACCCACGTACACACAAAAAGTGAACTTGGAATATTGTTTAAAATGATGGGTCAGGTACACACAAGGACTTCAATATGACCTCTCAGAGGAGCTCAATTTGAGATCAGACTGAACAAAAGACCACCTGGACCATTGACTCAGTGTCTGAAACCCTCTGTGAGCATGGGAAGCACTGCTGGCAAGACACCAGAGGGCCAAAGCACTTGTGCCGCCTGCAGGGGCGTCTCTTGTCTACCGCCAAAGACTGTTCCCCTCCTGGGGCAGCTGAGAGCAAGCTGGGCCTTGGAGCAAGGACTAGTGCTTTAGATATAGACTATGCAAGCAAGGGGCAATGTCTTTAATAAAACTAAAATTAAAAAGTCACATTGAAAAAATTTTAAAAAGAAGAAAATAAGGTCAAGTAGAGGAAGCCCATTTTCACAGGAAAAAATCCCCCAGTGAAAAGCATCAGAATAGATACCAAGAAAAATACCAACAAAAACAGTGTGCACCCACTATGTATCTACTCAACATGCAAAAGTTAGAAAGCTAGATAATACAATCCTGGCCACAGGTAGAGCTATGCAGAAGAGCCACCTGGCAGTGCTTAGTCAAAGAAGTAAACATGCACACTTTGACCTAGAAATTCCACCTGTGTGTAAACCAGGCGGTGCTTAAGCAGTTTCACAAGGGGACATGCACAGGGAAATTTATCCTCAGGTTCTTATAGAGTTGTCTGTGCTTACAGGGAGTTGATGGTTGTCAAGATGCCCACAGCTGCGAAAGTCAAAAGCTAAAAAAATAATAGATGCCAACCTGGATATATTAATAATCCCGTATCTATGATCACCTTCATAAGGTAGCTTCCCAACTTCTGTGTGGAAGTGTGTTTCTCCTTGGCCCTTACACTGTTGTGGAGACCACTAGGAGTTCAGCTTTGTGCAGGATCATCTGACCTGGACTTTTGGCAAGACCTGTACAGCCCTCACACATGCTCAGATGCTACAGGACTTTTCAGACCAGTCCAGACAACAGTAGGCATCCATTCATTGTCTGCACTCTACAGATTCCTAGATGCACGACATTCATTACCATCAAATGCAGAATTTTCATCAAAAACTAATATATATATATCATTCCAATCTGAATCAAGAAAATCAGAAATATCCCCAAATCCAAAGAGTGGATCCCCATTGTGATGCTACAAGTTGAAAATTCCACAGCTGACCTCATGGGATGGTTCACAGTCAAAAGACAGCTGCATGAAAAATATTACATGGCCTTCCTGCTATGTGAAAAGTGGCATGTGAAGTACACATGCATGTCTTCCTCAGACATGGGTTCATTTGCAAGACACCTTGTGCAATTGAAAATACTCCAAAAGGGGAGAAATCAGAACCATGTCTCCAAAGTATTTCAGCAGAGACCAACTCCATCTGTCTATCTATCTCTCAGTGAGTGTGTGTGCTCTTGTGTGTGTTTGTGTGTCTTTGTTTGTGTTTGTACCATCATAGCTGATACTTCATTGCCCCCATTGGAAAACTGACTCAGATAATGCCATCTGCCAAACTCCTAAAAACCAAAGTTCTTGCTGACAGAATGAAACATTCCTTCCTGTTGGTTTGGATGTGTCCTTTAGGAATCACTGCTACATTTAGTATACTCAAATCATCACAGTAGATCAGGTAACAAAAACATATATATTTTAAAATAATAATAATATATTAATGGAAACAACAAATACAGGATAGAGTAACAACTGTGTTACTAAACAAGGTCAAGGACAATGGCAAACTATAGATTCAAACTTTGAAGAAAATAGTAATCAATGTAAATATTCCTGGGCTGCCTCAGCCCCGCCCAGGCACACAGCCCCAGAATGGTTTTGCAAGCATCCTCAGGAGGGCTGGAGCCTTCTTTCCAGGACGAGAGGGAGGTTGAGGCTGGATCCACCCATCATTCTTTTGGGAGAGGCTCCTTTTCCCCAGCACAAAGCTGGATTTTTTGTGAGGATTCTTGGCATAAAATACGTTGGCCTCTGCTGGAATCCTCAGCTCTGGGGAGAGAGGGGTGTACAAAAAGAAGGTGGCACTCAGGAGGTGCTCCCTAGGACACGCCAACACTGAGAGCCTGTGCCAGAAACAGGCAGTAGGTTAAGATAGAAAAGGCCAGAGCCACACACCTGAGAGCTCTCCAATTCAGCACCAATACCAACAAAGACAGCCTCCACAGTCCTCCCTGAGGAAGAACTAGGCAGAGCACTTCAACAGACCTAATGTCTGTTCCTACCGAAGGCTTTGGACTCCAGAATATCTCAGGTCCTCTTGCATCTGCCAAAGCACACCACTAGGGTTTGCATCTGAAATCTCCCACAAAAGGCTCCTGTGCCGAAGATTCAGTCCCCACATGAGCCATCTTCATAGGTGGGTTTGGAGGGAAGCATTGGATGGTGAGTGCTCTGATGTCAACATGAAATTCTCATTCAAGATGAATACACTACTGGGGGGTGGGAGGGACTGGAAGAAAGGTTGAGCATGGTTGGAGTAAGACCTAAACAGGGTTGTGCCCTGGGCAACAGTACCTTGTTCCTGTTGGCTCCACTGAATCCTCATTCTCCAAGGAGAGGTCCTCCCTCTCCATCTTTCTCTCTCTCCCTCTCTGCCAGCCTCGTTCTCTCTCTCCCAGTCTATGCCTTTGTGGCAAGGGCTGAGGAGCTCTCCACTGCCACACACTAGAGCTTTATGGACAGCCTCAGTGCACAACCAAAGAGAAAGCTATGAAACCCAGAGAAAAAAGGCCTAGGATTCCTCCTCTGAGATATTTTCCTCAAGTATGGCCACAGTGAGGACAGGCTGACCAGCGCGGCTACCACTTTAGAGCCATGCTTCTGCGTTGGTGGAGCCCGCCTCCATGTGAACCAGGCTTCTGAGAATGGAGGCCACATTCCAAATACTGCCCTACTGAGAACAATGGTTCCAAAGACCAGCAAAGGGACTGCTTCCCTCCAACATGGTGTATGGCCCAGTGGTGCCATGACCCCGAGTGGGGGAATACAACAGCCGCTTCTCCTTCCTCTGAACATGTGTTTCCTGTCGCCCTCCTCTAACCTAGAGCCTGTTCTCCATCCCTTCTGGGTTGGATGTGGAGATCTCTGCTATGAATTTCTTAGGCTACCAAGGCCCCAGACAGACTTCCTCTTCCATAGACTCTACTAACCTAACAGTAGGTTAAGATAGGAGACAAGTGATCCTAGAACTCATAGGGATGGTGGTCTTCAGGGTACATAGGCTGGGATAATGGCTGCTGTGGTGTTTGGCTCACAAAAACCAACCAACCAACCAACGAAAAAGCGCTGGCATTATTATCAGATGAGCTCTGTGGCTACGTGCTCAGGAAGCCCTCATCTGACTTTAGTTAGGGATCACAACCTGGCTATTGTGATCACTCCTTGCCTAGTGGACTCAGGTGCGTAAGACCATGGAATTTATGCAAAAACAGATGATTCAGGCTGTCTCCCAGGCTGTGTTTTCTTCCCAATTTCATCCTGTTACTGCTTGCTAGAATCCTGGCAATGCTCTGCCCAGGCAGTGGTTTTTTGGTCACACAGAAGGCTTTCAATAGTACTGCTTCAGTCCACAAAATGCCAGTTCCCTCTTTAGCCCATGCATTCCCATGTTCCTTTGAAACCACTCCTATCCCAGACCATGAAAACATACTGCTCCTGGAGAGAGGCTTTCCTCCTCACTCCTCAAAGATGTCAGCTTTGGATGCCTGTTCATGTCCAGGGGAGGGCACCTGGTGGGGAGCCGCAATATCCACCGGGGTATACCATTGGACCTCAAGACCTTCCACCAGCAGAAGTGCAGTTGGCTTTGTGCACGAACCCAACACACCTGTTGGAGTGTTCTTGGGGGTCAGAGACTACTCTTTGTTGCTAAGAGTTGACCTGAGTCCACATCCTGACCCTTGCTCTCTGCTATCTGATTGTCTCACTTACTCTGACGGCGAGAGATGATTTGGCCCAGCTCATAATCCTCTGGAGTCTCCTCAGTAAGGAAGTGTAGGTCGAGGGCGCTGCGGATGACGACAGGAGCCCTATCGTGGCAGGTCACCTGGAGCAGCATGGGAGACAGGCCTTCAGGAAATGGGCCTTGAAGTGACCACTCAAGGACAGTGGGCAGGGGCATTCTGGAGGCACCTCCACTCTAAATACAAGGGCAACATCCATGACCCTACTACCCGAGGCTGACCTCCTGCTCATCGTGTGGGCTCTTCCCACAGGCTACTAGCCCAATCCTTGTACATAGGACTTCCTGGGCCTGCCATTGCTCTTTGTGGAGCTGCACTCCTCTCGGAGTGAAAGGACCCCACTACCTGCATACAGATGCAATCTCATCCCACAAGTTGGGAGGAATGGGACAATAGCCTCCAAGATCCCAGGTCTGCCCGAGGATGCAGGCGGCATTGGGAATGGCCTAGGCACAAAACCTAGAGGCTTTGGTCTGGATTGCCAGGGCCAAAAACAGACCCAGGAACATGACCACACACAGGAGAGCTGAAAGATAGCCACGAGAGCTCCTGGCCTCCAGAGGCTCAGTGCTGGCTGGGATGTAGGAGGGCACCTCATCCGGCAAGGGTGGTCATTGGGTTACCTGGACATTTAGTGTGCTTGCTCCACATCCATATCGACTCTGCAGAGAGACTCTCTCAGCTCCTTGTTCAAGGAACATGGAGAACCTCACACTGCTGTCCTCCTCCATAGACGTCAGCATCCCATACAAGGGAACCTGCAACCTAGTTCCTGTCCTATTCTCATCTGTCACCCATACCTGTCCCTGCCCTTCTGGACTGCATGCTGCCACCTGACACACAGACTCCCTCAGACATGGCAGTGGACAAGCTGCTGCACTCGCTCATCTCAGCTCCAGCCCTTCACACTGACCTCTCCCTTCTTGATTCCCATCTATCCTCCTGATCATCCAGAAGCTCCAAATTCAAGAGGGCATGAGTAGTCCATGGTATTGGACCAGTGTCTGCTCCCCACCCAGGTGTAAGCACCACGGGACACCCCTGCTCCCAGGCTTACCAGAACACTCTTGGCCATCTCTGGACTTTGTGTTTCTAAGTGGACACGAATTAAGCAGGTGTCTCCCACCTGCTTGTGGGAAAGCGGCCTGGAGGACTTGCAGGTTGATTCTGAGAACTGTGGGGGATGGAACATCAGCAAACCCAGAAACAGAAAGCCACCCGAGACTGTCAGTTGGCTCTATGGGCTTCCAGCAAATATGTCCAGGTGCTGAGGCTTCTTATTTCCTCAGGTCGGAGTGGAATGGCAGCACATGCACAGCTTGAATAAGGTAGGTGTTTACCTCCTTTCCCTTGACCTGGGGGCGTTTCCTCACCATGAAATATTGTATTCCCAGATTCATGGACAGACACACGAGTGAGTGGTCAGAGACCTTGATTTCTGCAGAGCGAAGTGGAGAGAATTGTTAGGTGGCACTCAAGGATTATACCACAAAACACCCACAACCCCTGAGAGTCTCCGCCAGGCCCATCACACTTTGGTATTTTGGGGCCAAGGCCCACTTTCTCTTGGCTGTCAGTTATCCTGAGCCCACTGTGGATCATGTCTCCCCACTGTCTGATTGTCCTACTTACTCTCATCCTCAGACATCATATACAGCAGCTCAAAGTTGTCCACATCCTCATGCTGCAACAAATTTTGGTCCAAGGCCCTGCGGATGAGGCTTGTCACCGTCTCCTGAAAGGTCACCTGGATCAGGGTGGGACAAATGTCATCAGAGAATGGCTTTTAGAAGAGCTACCCAGAAGACTGTGGTCAAACATTCAGGAGAAATCTCAGCTACATATACAAGGGCACAATCTTGTTATCCTGCTACCTGAGTGTGTCCTCCATATACCACCTGGGTTCTTGCAATGTGCTACTAGAACAATCCTGGTACAAATATCTGCCTGTACCTGCCATCTCCCCTCCCCCTGGGGAGCCACATTCCACTCATGTCAAAGGACCAAACTGCCTATGCACAGACACACTCTCATCTCACTGAGATGAGAGCAATGGGCCAGGGATCTGCGCACCAAGTGTGATCTGGGATGCAGGCTGCCTTTGTGGGTGGAAGAGGCAGATGCACTGAAAATTTGGGTCCTGACTGCCACGACACAAAACAGACTCAGATACAAGAGTGTGCACTTGAGTGCTTCATGATAGCTTTGAGAGGCCCTGGCCTCTGGAAGCTCGGTGCGGGTCTGGTTGTCATGATGTACTTGACTCAGCACTGGCAGTCACTGAACATGTCTCCTCTGCAGCTGGACACCTGCAGCATTAGCGTGTCTACTGCACATCCATAGAAATTCTGCCAAGAACCCCTTTAGCTCCGTATTTACATACATGCAAAGCCTAACATTCCGAAGCTTTGGCATGAACCCCCAGGTGATCCCGACCCCAAATTCCTACACCTAGTCATGCTAAGGAGGTTCTCTTCCCTGCCACCAGGAACACATCCCCTCCTACACATGTGACAAGTCACTGCCACCTCCTCTGCTCCAACTTCACTCATTGAGAGTACCAAGTTCTAGGCACTGCAGCCTGCACCCTGGACATATCTCTGCCTTCATCTGTCCACAGCACTTCCGTCTGCACTTCTGGCCTGCAAAACCCACAATACACAGGCCCACTCACCACTGAAGCTGGGCATGCTGATGCTCTCCCTCCTCAGGTCAAGCCCTTAAGACGGACCTCTCTCTTCTTTATTTCCCACCATAGCCCTGGGGTTGGCTGTGTCTCCTGCCTTCCACTGTGTGGACACCCAGGAGGCAGCCCTGCTGTCATCGGGCTTACCGGGATGCGCTTTGTCTCCCTCAGGCTCTGTCCCTCTAGGAGGACGTGAACAACGCGGCTGTCTTCCACCTGCTCGCTGGAGTGAAGCAGTGAGGAGCTGCTACTCACAGCTGCTGGGGTCCTGGATGCCACTGCCACAGAAGGTTCCAAGAACTGTGGGGGATGACAACATCAGCAAAGCCCAGCAACTGCACCCCACCCAGCCTGGCAGTTGGCTCTGTGGGCATTCTACAACATCCATCCAGAACCTGAGGTTCTTGTCCCCTTGGAGGATGTGGAGTGGCACCAGGAGTAAAGACTGAAGAAGGTGGCTGTTTTGGGAACAAGAGATCCAGCACCTGCTGGGTGGGGATGAAATCCCAGGAGATTAACCCCATGTTGCTGCTGAAATGTAGGTTCCTCCCACAAATGACAGGCAGGAGCTCATTCCTAAGCTGGTCCTGCCTGTAAGGTTCAAGGCTCTGAACCCTGAAGGGCTCCTCCGTGTTCTGATCATTTTCACCCTGGGTTGGGACCAAGAATGGTGGGTTCAAAATGGAAATGGTGATAAACAGAAAAATGACTTGTGCCAATACACTAGAGTCAAAGCACAATGGGACAGTTCCCATCAGTACAAACACACACACACACACACACACACACACACACACACACACACACACACAGTCAGAATAGGAGTCCTGGGCCATTCATCAGGGATCAGACTAGAGGGCCTGCTGGGCTCACCTGCCCTGTGCTACTCACTGTTACTCTTGAGCTCCTCTGCGACAATCGCCAGAGGCTCTGGCATCTAAGATGAAGCCTCACCCAGTGTATCCACAAAAGGGCTAGTTGGCCCCCCTGAGATTCCTGGGAGCCTGAGGCTCGGCATTGTCTGCAACCACAGGAGAACATCCTTCTCCCTCCAGTGGCTCCAACCAAGTGAGCTCGGATGGCTTGGTCAGTGAAGTGGGTGCCTGGATACCAGGGTTCCATGTTCTGTTTGATCCATTGTCAAGGCAATGATGTCATTTCCTGTGCCCATACCTGAGCCTCTTTTCACATAAGACCACTTTCAACAGCCCTATGGGCTGCCGATTTCTCCTCCATGCCTACCCATCTCAGGTGCGCAGGTGTTCACCAACAACTCCCCAAACATCCCCACCAGCATCTGCCCTGCTTGGTGCCACTAGAGTTCCAGCTTGGAGCCTTCAAAAATGCATTCACAACCAGTCCTTCCCTCTCAGCAGCTTTTGGACCCTGGTCCCATCATTGTGCAACTCATGGTGTGCCCAGTCTTTTCTGGAAAGTAGGGTAGCATCTAATCTCTAGGGTTTATTGTGTCTATTGGCCCATAACACCCTCTGTTCTCTCTGAAACCAGAGATGGGACTCACAGGTGGCTAAAGCACAAATGTAGAGATGGGATAATCACAAGAAAGGGAGAGACAAAGAATGCACCCTAACTCAATCAGGCCTGTGTCCCACACAGGGACATGGCCAATGTCCGTCCCATTGTGGCTGCAGTTCCCTCTCTACACCATGGCAAGTTGGAGGGGACTGAGATGCAGAGGCTGCTCCCCTCTGCCATACAACTTCCCAAGGCTTCTCCTAAGATTTCAAAAGGGCCAAGTGTGTCTAGTGTTGGGGTCTCACAGAGACTCCGAGGTACCACAGCATCCTGCTGCCCAGAACCGGTTCACCCCTCACCTCAAGGGGGCTCAGCCTCTGGATTCATGGGAATTGAAGTGGGTACAGGTGATGGGATATCACCTCCAAGACTGAGTTATGCCAAGTCCATGACCCCTGTCTGCATCCCTGTCTCCAGCACCACTCCCCCCTCTCTCTTTCCTCCTCAGAGCAAACAAATCCATTTAGCAAGTGTGTCCTGTGATAAAGACATGACGGTCACCCATCCTCTCATTACAAAAACACTGAGGCTCAGCCAACATGGATCCTACAGGGAACACAGGCATAAACTCAGACTCCGATCCTCCCAGCCGAGCCTCAGTGGAGCCTGGACTCCCAGCCTCCTGAGTCAAGGAAACAGAGGTTCCTAGCCGAGCCAACTTGGATGCAGCCGCACACAAACTGAACTCATCAATACCCCTTGCTCTCAGTTGTGAGTAAGAGGGGAAGTGGTGTTTCACAACCCTGGACATCAAGTGCAGTCTCCAGGCTTTGGGGTGTGCCCTGGCCTCTGTCTATCTGCCCAGGCTCTCCAACCCACACTGGCCTCTTACCCAACCTCCTCCTAGGGCCAAACTCAATCCTGCCTCTCAATTTCTGCTGCCTTCCCCAACACACTGCTCCCCAAAATGAGCAGGGCTGGCTCTCGGTTATCATGCTGGTGCCAGCAGCAATGCCACCCCACTGACATAATTCTGAGTCCCAACCTAGGCACTCCAGCTGTCTTTGCCACACCTGGCCTGTTTGGGCTCTGGCTCTTGCTCTTTTCTTTCATGTGCATGTGTTTTGAGGTTTTGAGTTTCTCCCACTGCAGAACTGCAGCTGTGGCAGGGTAGAGCTCATGAGGGTGACATTCTGAGCCACATCCAGTCCCATCAGGACTGTTCACTGGGGTGACTGCTGGAACACAGTGATGAGTGAACACATGGGAGGTGGTTGGACCCACCTTGCCTCTGAGTGGCTTCCTTTCATGACAGGAATGTAGGCATGGGAGCCCCGGGCGTGGGATGCTTTGCACAAGGCGTGACCATGGGCTCTCTTTCCTGGCAAAAATGGCTCCACTCAGCATGGAGAGCACTGTCATTCCTGGTGGCTAACAACAGCCCTGGACCCCAGAAAGGAACCCACACTCAAGATTAACGTCTGAGTGTGCGTGTCCTCGAGGAAATGAGGTCTCCTGATCCCAGGTGCAAAGGGGTAAGTCCTCTAACTCCAGGGGCCATGAAGGGACATCTGAGTTTCCCTTGTCCTTCTTTCCCTCTCTAACTAACCACAGTTAGGACCCTGGCCTCATTCCCCAGTGAGGATCATTAGGCTCCATAAAGGACAGTCTCTAAGATGCTCAGTGGACCAACACCCTCTGCACAACCCATAACCCTATTCACCCAAGAGGCAAGAGGATTTCTATTCAGGAAAACCAGGAAAGGGGGAGCCTTTCTCAAGGACACAAGGACATTAGTGAGTGAGGGAGTGATTAATGGATGGAGAACTATTTCCAACACCAACTTCCAGGAGCATATATGGCCCCCTGGAGAATTCTGCATTGTGTTGGTGATTAAGGAGAACGTGTGAATTCAGGGGTCACTAGGTCCTCTCAGCCATAAGGAGGGAAACTGCCATAAAGGAACTAGGACAAGGGTGCGAGGAATGCTCACTGGTGGGAGATCGGAAGGAAGGAAAGTGTACTCATTAGAAAAGTGTCGCCTGAAAATTCTTAGCCAGCCAAAAGTCGTGCGAACTTGTGTGGGAAAAGAGTCTTTGCACAGTGATGAAGCTAAGAGCTCACATGATGGAACACAGCATCAACTGGGACCAAATCCAATATCTGATATTCTTGTAGGAAGAGGAGAGTCTGGACCCAGATACCAGGGAGACTGGGGGATACCGGATATGTGAGGTTGGAGCCAGGGCGGGATGCCCATATGGGAACCACAGATCGTGGGCAGCAATAGGAGAGTGGGCAAGGGCTGGGAGAGTTGGGGAGACAGTCCCCTTGAAACCTGGGAGGGGATATGGCACTGGGACAGCCCAACACCTACTGTGTTGAGCCTCTGGAGCTCAACGGAAGACACTTCCTCTGTTGTCGGCCACCCAGTTAACAGACTTTGGTTGCAGCAGCCTAGGACCCAGCTGAAGGTCTGAGCATGTTGGCCATGCAGGTTGGATCTGGACCACAGACACCCTCATCAGAGATTGTAGGGTCTCAGCCCTGAGGCAAGACAGGCACTAAGTCAGGCCAGGTGGGGAAACGGATAGGCACACACTCTGGGGGCTGGTGCCTGTGTTACTGGGAGCACTTCTGATCGCAATTCCCTGATCTGCTGCCAACACAGGCTACAGAGGAGGGTACAGAAACACAGACCACGGATCTGCCCCACTCAGTGGGCCCAGGCCAACACCACACCCAGCAGCCTCGTGCCATACCCAATGAGTCTCGAAGCGGCCCCCTCTTGCCATCCTGAGAGCTCTTCCCTTCCTCATGTGCCAATAGCTCCCTACTGTCACTGGCAATATCTACTCTGTGAGATGTCTACATCCGTGGGTACTGTTCTCTCATCCCAGGACAGTGTGGTCCCACACACCCTGGTGAAATGGGCAACCTGGAGGCTGGACCTGGAGGTTGTTGAGGCTGAATGGCAGCGGTGGTCCTCTGGCACTTAATATTATTTAAGTTAAAAAAAAAACAAAAACAAAAACAAAAAACCGGTCTTGGTGCTCAAAAATGTTTGATTTGCATATTCTCATCCCCTAACCCCAATATTTTCATTATTTCCTCACATATGAAATCTTACTAGCATAAAGGTAATTTCGTATTAAACAAAGTGGATTGAAATAACATTGGTAAAAATAATCAATCACCATACTTTCAATTTTTGTTCTGCTTTCCTATTAGAAACCACTTGGATACAAGAGAACAGAGGACAGACTCATGGAAATGCTTGAAATGACAAGAAGCTCCCACTCAAGCTCAGCATTCAGTCCTGGACAGGGTAAGACCAGGCCACTTTGACATCTGTGCCAAAGAGTCTACCAGACAGAATCCTCTGACTGATCCCTGACTGAGCCATAGGAACTGGCTAGAAAAGCCTTCACATCCTCAATACATTCTTCACGTCAGAATACTTGACAACCATTGATATCCATCTCTCGTTAACTTGCTCCCCAGCCAACCATTCTTCAACAAATTCAAAGGAGTAACTCATGCAAGCACACAGAAAGGGGTGTTCACTACACACATCCATGTGCGAAAAAGACAACTGGTATTTCTTGTTTGGGCTATTTCAAATGAAATCCCTTCTGCATGACCTCCACAAACCAAAGGAAAATATTTGTGAAATTCCCACGTAGAAGACAAGATACACTTGCCAAGGAGGCAGTGGCAAGAATTTTGACACTCCAAATGTAGAGTGTGTGTTTAGGAAGCAGTCACAGTTTCCATGAGAGAGTCCCATGAAATCAATTAGGAAGATCCATGCTCTAGCCCTACCATGCAAGTGATGTGACTTGAAAGAGTCACTTAGTCTTAGTAACCATCATCACTAACAACTAAGTCAATGAATAAAGGTCCTCAGGTGCCAAGCTACAAAATGTGGGATGAGCATGGATGAGGATGGGTGGGAGAAGTCTCCAACTCTAACACAATTAGGGAAGGATGTGCTGACCTCAAGTGGCTGGGGGGCTGGGATCCTGCCACAGATGGGGATTCCAAACCTCACATCCCCTGACCCAGGCCAGAAGACCAGGTAGAGTCCAAGGACCCTGGGGTGGCCCAATGGCAATAAAGGTCAAAAGGAACTAGGGATCTGCCTGGTCCCTCAATCCCCTACTCTGAGCAGGGCTGCATGACGAGGCCAGAGGCCATCCACAGCAATCTGCCTTTACAGGAAAACAGGGACTGCAGGCTGCCTCTGGCTCACTGAATCAGGGTGGTGTTTTCATAAAGCAAGACCACTTCCTCACATTTGACCAGCAGCTCATGTGTTGACAGCACAATGACTGACTTGACTCAGGCCCTGATGAATGAAATAGAAAATTCATAGCAAACCCATCTTTAGCTCTTCCACATCATCAGGGGCTCTGATTCAATTCCGTCCAGAAAGGTGTCTGAAATGATTTCTAAACATGCTGGGGACTCACCTCTGTGTGGAACTTTTCAGGAAAAAGGGGATCAAATCTCATGAAGCAACTCTTCTCTCTTCTAGCCCATGGGCAATGCAAGGAACCTGCATGATACCAGAGGCTCACTTCTCTCTTCTCATGTCTTCTGGAAAGGATTCGTTAATGCTTCCTGCAAGGTGAAGCAGAAGCCTGCATCCCCAGCTGCACAGAAGTGTTTTAGGGCAGTGTCTCCCTTAAAACCCAAAAATAAAAAAACAGGTCATTCAACAGGCACATGGATTCGAGTACATGTTCAATGATCCCTCCTCCCTGGAGCCTTCCACATGCCCATCTTCCACATTCACAGAGCAATGCTTGGCCATTCTCAAGACCAGGAGACCATGATGCTCCTCACCAGGAAGTCAATAAGGAACATGAAGAGAGCAGCATGGATTGCAGAAGGTGGCACATCAAGGATCTTCAGCTCTGCTGCTAGAACACAAGAGCTTAACTTCAGTATTGACTTTTTGCCAACTACCAAGTACGATAGCAGTGTCAAGCCCAATATGCAGATATGCAAGTAGTAGGTGACACCCCGCATCCATTCACAAAAGTGGGCAACATCTGCATCAGAACAAGGAAGTATCTTACCCTTACTCATAAAAATCATCAGAAACAAAATAAAATGGATGCAAGACTTCTCATTTCACTATTAGGTAGCTGTTGGAATTCCCTATTAAATAATACCTCCTCCAAAATAAAAAGTATCTCAGACATGTGTCAACTATTCAATGGATGACATTTTAAAAACTATGGACTTTACTTAATATTTATGTATGCTATATCCCTGCCTAAGGCTCTATGAGAAAGGAGCACATAGAATTGGATCTTTGAAAATCTCACATTTGCTGATAAATATTACTGCTGATCTCAGGCATGGCGAAGTGAAAAGTGGGACTTTGGATATTCCAAGAATGCTATGTTGTGGGATTGGTGTCCCTGATTCATACATAGCATATGGTTTCTATGAAATCCAGTGAGGGAGCAGGAGTAACGAAGCTGATTGCACAGATGACCTCAGGGAATACTGACAGATAGGCCAAATGAAAAATATGCTCCAGCTAACCATTGGTATTTGGGCTTCTGATCCCAGTCCTGTTTTTAAAAAAGGTGCAGACAGGCAGTGTTCATTAAAAACTGTCTACAATGTAAAAGTGGGTAATTTAAATGGCATCTAGTTACACATCTGATAGAATGGTCTGGCAACATATGAATTTCATTCTAACAACAACAACAACAACAAAACATAGAAAATGAGACATAAAGATAAAACCTTGTCTTCACCAGGATGCCTAAAAATAGGTTTTATTTGGCTCATGCCAATAAATATCTTTCAATAGAATTTCTGATTTCTGAATGAATCCATTCAACTTCATACTGCACAGATCACAAGGTTTTCTTTACAGAATATTCTCTTCTTCTTCTTAAAGCCTCACATAGAAAATGTCTCACAGGACATAGGAGGGGAATGACCCAAAGGATGAGAGAATGGCTGGAACCGTTCTCAAATGTGCCCATGTAGCCTAAAGTTTGAAGGCATCTAATTGTACTCTAAAACAATTATGAACCTATTCGATCCGTTATTAATAAATATCACCACTTTACCACTTGAACCAAATCACAGAAAATTGGAAACAGATGATCATTGGCTTTGATACCTTTACTTCTGTTTCATTACTCAGAGTCGATCAACTCTATACTTCAAGTGACACAGATTTATTACAGAATGCCTAAGATCCTAAGGATCTATTTTAGCTCAGCCCATGGTATTGCTTCATTATTTTATTATTTTGTAAGTAATAAAATATAACTTCATGTTGGATGATATATTCAAGCCATGAATATATCATCCAACATTGTTCTTCCCAAAATATTAGCCCAATTTCTGTGCGCGCTCACTTACTGTTCAGGAATTTTACTAATTGTTTGAAGGTTCTAGAGGACCTGTTAGACTCCTAATGGACAAACCATACAACATACTCCAGAGAACGGACGAGTGCCATAAGAAGAAAATAAGGTCAGCCTACAGCAATGGGCAGCTGCCTGCCCTCGGCTGGGAGGAGCCCTGGCCATGGCACCAGGGCTGCTGGGCAGCAGAAGCCTCCACAGCCCTGCAGGGAGCCTGGAGCACAGCTCTGCCTAACCATGCTCAGCCCTGGACAGATGCACATGAGTTCCCATCACAGGCTCCAGTGTGACAGTCCCACGTGCATGCCTGTCATGCCAGCCACCAGGGAGGCTGAGGCAAGAGGAACATTTGAGGTCAGCCTTGGCAACTTAGACCCCGAGGCAAAGGGGAAATACTTTTACAGGGGTCTCTGAGGGTGTAGCTCAGGTAGGTCACTTGCCTCACAGGCTCAAGGCCCTGGGTTCAATCCCCAGAACCCACGTACACACAAAAAGTGAACTTGGAATATTGTTTAAAATGATGGGTCAGGTACACACAAGGACTTCAATATGACCTCTCAGAGGAGCTCAATTTGAGATCAGACTGAACAAAAGACCACCTGGACCATTGACTCAGTGTCTGAAACCCTCTGTGAGCATGGGAAGCACTGCTGGCAAGACACCAGAGGGCCAAAGCACTTGTGCCCCCTGCAGGGGCGTCTCTTGTCTACCGCCAAAGACTGTTCCCCTCCTGGGGCAGCTGAGAGCAAGCTGGGCCTTGGAGCAAGGACTAGTGCTTTAGATATAGACTATGCAAGCAAGGGGCAATGTCTTTAATAAAACTAAAATTAAAAAGTCACATTGAAAAAAAATTTAAAAAGAAGAAAATAAGGTCAAGTAGAGGAAGCCCATTTTCACAGGAAAAAATCCCCCAGTGAAAAGCATCAGAATAGATACCAAGAAAAATACCAACAAAAACAGTGTGCTCCCACTATGTATCTACTCAACATGCAAAAGTTAGAAAGCTAGATAATACAATCCTGGCCACAGGTAGAGCTATGCAGAAGAGCCACCTGGCAGTGCTTAGTCAAAGAAGTAAACATGCACACTTTGACCTAGAAATTCCACCTGTGTGTAAACCAGGCGGTGCTTAAGCAGTTTCACAAGGGGACATGCACAGGGAAATTTATCCTCAGGTTCTTATAGAGTTGTCTGTGCTTACAGGGAGTTGATGGTTGTCAAGATGCCCACAGCTGCGAAAGTCAAAAGCTAAAAAAATAATAGATGCCAACCTGGATATATTAATAATCCCGTATCTATGATCACCTTCATAAGGTAGCTTCCCAACTTCTGTGTGGAAGTGTGTTTCTCCTTGGCCCTTACACTGTTGTGGAGACCACTAGGAGTTCAGCTTTGTGCAGGATCATCTGACCTGGACTTTTGGCAAGACCTGTACAGCCCTCACACATGCTCAGATGCTACAGGACTTTTCAGACCAGTCCAGACAACAGTAGGCATCCATTCATTGTCTGCACTCTACAGATTCCTAGATGCACGACATTCATTACCATCAAATGCAGAATTTTCATCAAAAATTAATATATATATCATTCCAATCTGAATCAAGAAAATCGGAAATATGCCCAAATCCAAAGAGTGGATCCTCATTGTGATGCTACAAGTTGAAAATTCCACAGCTGACCTCATGGGATGGTTCACAGTCAAAAGACAGCTGCATGAAAAAGATTACATGACCTTCCTGCTATGTGAAAAGTGGCATGTGAAGTACACATGCATGTCTTCCTCAGACATGGGTTCATTTGCAAGACACCTTGTGCAATTGAAAATACTCCAAAAGGGGAGAAATCAGAACCATGTCTCCAAAGTATTTCAGCAGAGACCAACTCCATCTGTCTATCTATCTCTCAGTGAGTGTGTGTGCTCTTGTGTGTGTTTGTGTGTCTTTGTTTGTGTTTGTACCATCATAGCTGATACTTCATTGCCCCCATTGGAAAACTGACTCAGATAATGCCATCTGCCAAACTCCTAAAAACCAAAGTTCTTGCTGATAGAATGAAACATTCCTTCCTGTTGGTTTGGATGTGTCCTTTAGGAATCACTGCTACATTTAGTATACTCAAATCATCACAGTAGATCAGGTAACAAAAACATATATATATTTTAAAATAATAATAATATATTAATGGAAACAACAAATACAGGATAGAGTAACAACTGTGTTACTAAACAAGGTCAAGGACAATGGCAAACTATAGATTCAAACTTTGAAGAAAATAGTAATCAATGTAAATATTCCTGGGCTGCCTCAGCCCCGCCCAGGCACACAGCAACAGAATGGTTTTGCAAGCATCCTCAGGAGGGCAGGAGCCTTCTTTGCAGGACGAGAGGGAGGTTGAGGCTCGATCCACCCATCATTCTTTTGGGAGAGGCTCCTTTTCCTCAGCACAAAGTTGGATTTTTTGTGAGGATTCTTGGCATCAAATACGTTGGCCTCTGCTGGAATCCTCAGCTCTGGGGAGAGAGGGGTGTACAAAAAGAAGGTGGCACTCAGGAGGTGCTCCCTAGGACACGCCAACATCTGAGAGCCTGTGCCAGAAAAGGCCAGAGCCACACACCTGAGAGCTCTCCAATTCAGCACCAATACCAACAAAGACAGCCTCCACAGTCCTCCCTGAGGAAGAACTAGGCAGAGCACTTCAACAGACCTAATGTCTGTTCCTACCGAAGGCTTTGGACTCCAGAATATCTCAGGTCCTCTTGCATCTGCCAAAGCACACCACTAGGGTTTGCATCTGAAATCTCCCACAAAAGGCTCCTGTGCCGAAGATTCAGTCCCCACATGAGCCATCTTCATAGGTGGGTTTGGAGGGAAGCATTGGATGGTGAGTGCTCTGATGTCAACATGAAATTCTCATTCAAGATGAATACACTACTGGGGGGTGGGAGGGACTGGAAGAAAGGTTGAGCATGGTTGGAGTAAGACCTAAACAGGGTTGTGCCCTGGGCAACAGTACCTTGTTCCTGTTGGCTCCACTGAATCCTCATTCTCCAAGGAGAGGTCCTCCCTCTCCATCTTTCTCTCTCTCCCTCTCTGCCAGCCTCGTTCTCTCTCTCCCAGTCTATGCCTTTGTGGCAAGGGCTGAGGAGCTCTCCACTGCCACACACTAGAGCTTTATGGACAGCCTCAGTGCACAACCAAAGAGAAAGCTATGAAACCCAGAGAAAAAAGGCCTAGGATTCCTCCTCTGAGATATTTTCCTCAAGTATGGCCACAGTGAGGACAGGCTGACCAGCGCGGCTACCACTTTAGAGCCATGCTTCTGCGTTGGTGGAGCCCGCCTCCATGTGAACCAGGGTTCTGAGAATGGAGGCCACATTCCAAATACTGCCCTACTGAGAACAATGGTTCCAAAGACCAGCAAAGGGACTGCTTCCCTCCAACATGGTGTATGGCCCAGTGGTGCCATGACCCCGAGTGGGGGAATACAACAGCCGCTTCTCCTTCCTCTGAACATGTGTTTCCTGTCGCCCTCCTCTAACCTAGAGCCTGTTCTCCATCCCTTCTGGGTTGGATGTGGAGATCTCTGCTATGAATTTCTTAGGCTACCAAGGCCCCAGACAGACTTCCTCTTCCATAGACTCTACTAACCTAACAGTAGGTTAAGATAGGAGACAAGTGATCCTAGAACTCATAGGGATGGTGGTCTTCAGGGTACATAGGCTGGGATAATGGCTGCTGTGGTGTTTGGCTCACAAAAACCAACCAACCAACCAATGAAAAAGCGCTGGCATTATTATCAGATGAGCTCTGTGGCTACGTGCTCAGGAAGCCCTCATCTGACTTTAGTTAGGGATCACAACCTGGCTATTGTGATCACTCCTTGCCTAGTGGACTCAGGTGCGTAAGACCATGGAATTTATGCAAAAACAGATGATTCAGGCTGTCTCCCAGGCTGTGTTTTCTTCCCAATTTCATCCTGTTACTGCTTGCTAGAATCCTGGCAATGCTCTGCCCAGGCAGTGGTTTTTTGGTCACACAGAAGGCTTTCAATAGTACTGCTTCAGTCCACAAAATGCCAGTTCCCTCTTTAGCCCATGCATTCCCATGTTCCTTTGAAACCACTCCTATCCCAGACCATGAAAACATACTGCTCCTGGAGAGAGGCTTTCCTCCTCACTCCTCAAAGATGTCAGCTTTGGATGCCTGTTCATGTCCAGGGGAGGGCACCTGGTGGGGAGCCGCAATATCCACCGGGGTATACCATTGGACCTCAAGACCTTCCACCAGCAGAAGTGCAGTTGGCTTTGTGCATGAACCCAACACACCTGTTGGAGTGTTCTTGGGGGTCAGAGACTAGTCTTTGTTGCTAAGAGTTGACCTGAGTCCACATCCTGACCCTTGCTCTCTGCTATCTGATTGTCTCACTTACTCTGACGGCGAGAGATGATTTGGCCCAGCTCATAATCCTCTGGATTCTCCTCAGTAAGGAAGTGTAGGTCGAGGGCGCTGCGGATGACGACAGGAGCCCTATCGTGGCAGGTCACCTGGAGCAGCATGGGAGACAGGCCTTCAGGAAATGGGCCTTGAAGTGACTACTCAAGGACAGTGGGCAGGGGCATTCTGGAGGCACCTCCACTCTAAATACAAGGGCAACATCCATGACCCTACTACCCGAGGCTGACCTCCTGCTCATCGTGTGGGCTCTTCCCACAGGCTACTAGCCCAATCCTTGTACATAGGACTTCCTGGGCCTGCCATTGCTCTTTGTGGAGCTGCACTCCTCTCGGAGTGAAAGGACCCCACTACCTGCATACAGATGCAATCTCATCCCACAAGATGGGAGGAATGGGACAATAGCCTCCAAGATCCCAGGTCTGCCCGAGGATGCAGGCGGCATTGGGAATGGCCTAGGCACAAAACCTAGAGGCTTTGGTCTGGATTGCCAGGGCCAAAAACAGACCCAGGAACATGACCACACACAGGAGAGCTGAAAGATAGCCACGAGAGCTCCTGGCCTCCAGAGGCTCAGTGCTGGCTGGGATGTAGGAGGGCACCTCATCCGGCAAGGGTGGTCATTGGGTTACCTGGACATTTAGTGTGCTTGCTCCACATCCATATCGACTCTGCAGAGAGACTCTCTCAGCTCCTTGTTCAAGGAACATGGAGAACCTCACACTGCTGTCCTCCTCCATAGACGTCAGCATCCCATACAAGGGAACCTGCAACCTAGTTCCTGTCCTATTCTCATCTGTCACCCATACCTGTCCCTGCCCTTCTGGACTGCATGCTGCCACCTGACACACAGACTCCCTCAGACATGGCAGTGGACAAGCTGCTGCACTCGCTCATCTCAGCTCCAGCTCTTCACACTGACCTCTCCCTTCTTGATTCCCATCTATCCTCCTGATCATCCAGAAGCTCCAAATTCAAGAGGGCATGAGTAGTCCATGGTATTGGACCAGTGTCTGCTCCCCACCCAGGTGTAAGCACCACGGGACACCCCTGCTCCCAGGCTTACCAGAACACTCTTGGCCATCTCTGGACTTTGTGTTTCTAAGTGGACACGAATTAAGCAGGTGTCTCCCACCTGCTTGTGGGAAAGCGGCCTGGAGGACTTGCAGGTTGATTCTGAGAACTGTGGGGGATGGAACATCAGCAAACCCAGAAACAGAAAGCCACCCGAGACTGTCAGTTGGCTCTATGGGCTTCCAGCAAATATGTCCAGGTGCTGAGGCTTCTTATTTCCTCAGGACGGAGTGGAATGGCAGCACATGCACAGCTTGAATAAGGTAGGTGTTTACCTCCTTTCCCTTGACCTGGGGGCGTTTCCTCACGATGAAATATTGTATTCCCAGATTCATGGACAGACACACGAGTGAGTGGTCAGAGACCTTGATTTCTGCAGAGCGAAGTGGAGAGAATTGTTAGGTGGCACTCAAGGATTATACCACAAAACACCCACAACCCCTGAGAGTCTCTGCCAGGCCCATCACACTTTGGTATTTTGGGGCCAAGGCCCACTTTCTCTTGGCTGTCAGTTATCCTGAGCCCACTGTGGATCATGTCTCCCCACTGTCTGATTGTCCTACTTACTCTCATCCTCAGACATCATATACAGCAGCTCAAAGTTGTCCACATCCTCATGCTGCAACAAATTTTGGTCCAAGGCCCTGCGGATGAGGCTTGTCACCGTCTCCTGAAAGGTCACCTGGATCAGGGTGGGACAAATGTCATCAGAGAATGGCTTTTAGAAGAGCTACCCAGAAGACTGTGGTCAAACATTCAGGAGAAATCTCAGCTACATATACAAGGGCACAATCTTGTTATCCTGCTACCTGAGTGTGTCCTCCATATACCACCTGGGTTCTTGCAATGTGCTACTAGAACAATCCTGGTACAAATATCTGCCTGTACCTGCCATCTCCCCTCCCCCTGGGGAGCCACATTCCACTCATGTCAAAGGACCAAACTGCCTATGCACAGACACACTCTCATCTCACTGAGATGAGAGCAATGGGCCAGGGATCTGCGCACCAAGTGTGATCTGGGATGCAGGCTGCCTTTGTGGGTGCAAGAGGCAGATGCACTGAAAATTTGGGTCCTGACTGCCACGACACAAAACAGACTCAGATACAAGAGTGTGCACTTGAGTGCTTCATGATAGCTTTGAGAGGCCCTGGCCTCTGGAAGCTCGGTGCGGGTCTGGTTGTCATGATGTACTTGACTCAGCACTGGCAGTCACTGAACATGTCTCCTCTGCAGCTGGACACCTGCAGCATTAGCGTGTCTACTGCACATCCATAGAAATTCTGCCAAGAACCCCTTTAGCTCCGTATTTACATACATGCAAAGCCTAACATTCCGAAGCTTTGGCATGACCCCCCAGGTGATCCCGACCCCAAATTCCTACACCTAGTCATGCTAAGGAGGATCTCTTCCCTGCCACCAGGAACACATCCCCTCCTACACATGTGACAAGTCACTGCCACCTCCTCTGCTCCAACTTCACTCATTGAGAATACCAAGTTCTAGGCACTGCAGCCTGCACCCTGGACATATCTCTGCCTTCATCTGTCCACAGCACTTCCGTCTTCACTTCTGGCCTGCAAAACCCACAATACACAGGCCCACTCACCACTGAAGCTGGGCATGCTGATGCTCTCCCTCCTCAGGTCAAGCCCTTAAGACGGACCTCTCTCTTCTTTATTTCCCACCATAGCCCTGGGGTTGGCTGTGTCTCCTGCCTTCCACTGTGTGGACACCCAGGAGGCAGCCCTGCTGTCGGGCTTACCGGTATGCGCTTTGTCTCCCTCAGGCTCTGTCCCTCTAGGAGGACGTGAACAACGCGGCTGTCTTCCACCTGCTCGCTGGAGTGAAGCAGTGAGGAGCTGCTACTCACAGCTGCTGGGGTCCTGGATGCCACTGCCACAGAAAGTTCCAAGAACTGTGGGGGATGACAACATCAGCAAAGCCCAGCAACTGCACCCCACCCAGCCTGGCAGTTGGCTCTGTGGGCATTCTACAACATCCATCCAGAACCTGAGGTTCTTGTCCCCTTGGAGGATGTGGAGTGGCACCAGGAGTAAAGACTGAAGAAGGTGGCTGTTTTGGGAACAAGAGATCCAGCACCTGCTGGGTGGGGATGAAATCCCAGGAGATTAACCCCATGTTGCTGCTGAAATGTAGGTTCCTCCCACAAATGACAGGCAGGAGCTCATTCCTAAGCTGGTCCTGCCTGTAAGGTTCAAGGCTCTGAACCCTGAAGGGCTCCTCCGTGTTCTGATCATTTTCACCCTGGGTTGGGACCAAGAATGGTGGGTTCAAAATGGAAATGGTGACAAACAGAAAAATGACTTGTGCCAATACACTAGAGTCAAAGCACAATGGGACAGTTCCCATCAGTACAAACACACACACACACACACACACACACACACACACACAGAGGCAGAATAGGAGTCCTGGGCCATTCATCAGGGATCAGACTAGAGGGCCTGCTGGGCTCACCTGCCCTGTGCTACTCACTGTTACTCTTGAGCTCCTCTGCGACAATCGCCAGAGGCTCTGGCGTCTAAGATGAAGCCTCACCCAGTGTATCCACAAAAGGGCTAGTTGGCCCCCCTGAGATTCCTGGGAGCCTGAGGCTCGGCATTGTCTGCAACCACAGGAGAACATCCTTCTCCCTCCAGTGGCTCCAACCAAGTGAGCTCGGATGGCTTGGTCAGTGAAGTGGGTGCCTGGATACCAGGGTTCCATGTTCTGTTTGATCCATTGTCAAGGCAATGATGTCATTTCCTGTGCCCATACCTGAGCCTCTTTTCACATAAGACCACTTTCAACAGCCCTATGGGCTGCCGATTTCTCCTCCATGCCTACCCATCTCAGGTGCGCAGGTGTTCACCAACAACTCCCCAAACATCCCCACCAGCATCTGCCCTGCTTGGTGCCACTAGAGTTCCAGCTTGGAGCCTTCAAAAATGCATTCACAACCAGTCCTTCCCTCTCAGCAGCTTTTGGACCCTGGTCCCATCATTGTGCAACTCATGGTGTGCCCAGTCTTTTCTGGAAAGTAGGGTAGCATCTAATCTCTAGGGTTTATTGTGTCTATTGGCCCATAACACCCTCTGTTCTCTCTGAAACCAGAGATGGGACTCACAGGTGGCTAAAGCACAAATGTAGAGATGGGATAATCACAAGAAAGGGAGAGACAAAGAATGCACCCTAACTCAATCAGGCCTGTGTCCCACACAGGGACATGGCCAATGTCCGTCCCATCGTGGCTGCAGTTCCCTCTGTACACCATGGCAAGTTGGAGGGGACTGAGATGCAGAGGCTGCTCCCCTCTGCCATACAACTTCCCAAGGCTTCTCCTAAGATTTCAAAAGGGCCAAGTGTGTCTAGTGTTGGGGTCTCACAGAGACTCCGAGGTACCACAGCATCCTGCTGCCCAGAACCGGTTCACCCCTCACCTCAAGGGGGCTCAGCCTCTGGATTCATGGGAATTGAAGTGGGTACAGGTGATGGGATATCACCTCCAAGACTGAGTTATGCCAAGTCCATGACCCCTGTCTGCATCCCTGTCTCCAGCACCACTCCCCCCTCTCTCTTTCCTCCTCAGAGCAAACAAATCCATTTAGCAAGTGTGTCCTGTGATAAAGACATGACGGTCACCCATCCTCTCATTACAAAAACACTGAGGCTCAGCCAACATGGATCCTACAGGGAACACAGGCATAAACTCAGACTCCGATCCTCCCAGCCGAGCCTCAGTGGAGCCTGGACTCCCAGCCTCCTGAGTCAAGGAAACAGAGGTTCCTAGCCGAGCCACCTTGGATGCAGCCGCACACAAACTGAACTCATCAATGCCCCTTGCTCTCAGTTGTGAGTAAGAGGGGAAGTGGTGTTTCACAACCCTGGACATCAAGTGCAGTCTCCAGGCTTTGGGGTGTGCCCTGGCCTCTGTCTATCTGCCCAGGCTCTCCAACCCACACTGGCCTCTTACCCAACCTCCTCCTAGGGCCAAACTCAATCCTGCCTCTCAATTTCTGCTGCCTTCCCCAACACACTGCTCCCCAAAATGAGCAGGGCTGGCTCTCGGTTTTCATGCTGGTGCCAGCAGCCATGCCACCCCACTGACATAATTCTGAGTCCCAACCTAGGCACTCCAGCTGTCTTTGCCACACCTGGCCTGTTTGGGCTCTGGCTCTTGCTCTTTTCTTTCATGTGCATGTGTTTTGAGGTTTTGAGTTTCTCCCACTGCAGAACTGCAGCTGTGGCAGGGTAGAGCTCATGAGGGTGACATTCTGAGCCACATCCAATCCCATCAGGACTGTTCACTGGGGGGACTGCTGGAACACAGTGATGAGTGAACACATGGGAGGTGGTTGGACCCACCTTGCCTCTGAGTGGCTTCCTTTCAGGACAGGAATGTAGGCATGGGAGCCCCTGGCGTGGGATGCTTTGCACAAGGCGTGACCATGGGCTCTCTTTCCTGGCAAAAATGGCTCCACTCAGCATGGAGAGCACTGTCATTCCTGGTGGCTAACAACAGCCCTGGACCCCAGAAAGGAACCCACACTCAAGATTAACGTCTGAGTGTGCGTGTCCTCGAGGAAATGAGGTCTCCTGATCCCAGGTGCAAAGGGGTAAGTCCTCTAACTCCAGGGGCCATGAAGGGACATCTGAGTTTCCCTTGTCCTTCTTTCCCTCTCTAACTAACCACAGTTAGGACCCTGGCCTCATTCCCCAGTGAGGATCATTAGGCTCCAGAAAGGACAGTCTCTAAGATGCTCAGTGGACCAACACCCTCTGCACAACCCATAACCCTATTCACCCAAGAGGCAAGAGGATTTCTATTCAGGAAAACCAGGAAAGGGAGAGCCTTTCTCAAGGACACAAGGACATTAGTGAGTGAGGGAGTGATTAATGGATGGAGAACTATTTCCAACACCAACTTCCAGGAGCATATATGGCCCCCTGGAGAATTCTGCAGTGTGTTGGTGATTAAGGAGAACGTGTGAATTCAGGGGTCACTAGGTCCTCTCAGCCATAAGGAGGGAAACTGCCATAAAGGAACTAGGACAAGGGTGCGAGGAATGCTCACTGGTGGGAGATCGGAAGGAAGGAAAGTGTACTCATTAGAAAAGTGTCGCCTGAAAATTCTTAGCCAGCCAAAAGTCGTGCGAACTTGTGTGGGAAAAGAGTCTTTGCACAGTGATGAAGCTAAGAGCTCACATGATGGAACACAGCATCAACTGGGACCAAATCCAATATCTGATATTCTTGTAGGAAGAGGAGAGTCTGGACCCAGATACCAGGGAGACTGGGGGATACCGGATATGTGAGGTTGGAGCCAGGGCGGGATGCCCATATGGGAACCACAGATCGTGGGCAGCAATAGGAGAGTGGGCAAGGGCTGGGAGAGTTGGGGAGACAGTCCCCTTGAAACCTGGGAGGGGTTATGGCACTGGGACAGCCCAACACCTACTGTGTTGAGCCTCTGGAGCTCAACGGAAGACACTTCCTCTGTTGTCGGCCACCCAGTTAACAGAGTTTGGTTGCAGCAGCCTAGGACCCAGCTGAAGGTCTGAGCATGTTGGCCATGCAGGTTGGATCTGGACCACAGACACCCTCATCAGAGATTGTAGGGTCTCAGCCCTGAGGCAAGACAGGCACTAAGTCAGGCCAGGTGGGGAAACGGATAGGCACACACTCTGGGGGCTGGTGCCTGTGTTACTGGGAGCACTTCTGATCGCAATTCCCTGATCTGCTGCCAACACAGGCTACAGAGGAGGGTACAGAAACACAGACCACGGATCTGCCCCACTCAGTGGGCCCAGGCCAACACCAAACCCAGCAGCCTCGTGCCATACCCAATGAGTCTCGAAGCGGCCCCCTCTTGCCATCCTGAGAGCTCTTCCCTTCCTCATGTGCCAATAGCTCCCTACTGTCACTGGCAATATCTACTCTGTGAGATGTCAACATCCGTGGGTACTGTTCTCTCATCCCAGGACAGTGTGGTCCCACACACCCTGGTGAAATGGGCCACCTGGAGGCTGGACCTGGAGGTTGTTGAGGCTGAATGGCAGCGGTGGTCCTCTGGCACTTAATATTATTTAAGTTAAAAAAAAAACAAAAACAAAAACAAAAAACGGGTCTTGGTGCTCAAAAATGTTTGATTTGCATATTCTCATCCCCTAACCCCAATATTTTCATTATTTCCTCACATATGAAATCTTACTAGCATAAAGGTAATTTCGTATTAAACAAAGTGGATTGAAATAACATTGGTAAAAATAATCAATCACCATACTTTCAATTTTTGTTCTGCTTTCCTATTAGAAACCACTTGGATACAAGAGAACAGAGGACAGACTCATGGAAATGCTTGAAATGACAAGAAGCTCCCACTCAAGCTCAGCATTCAGTCCTGGACAGGGTAAGACCAGGCCACTTTGACATCTGTGCCAAAGAGTCTACTAGACAGAATCCTCTGACTGATCCCTGACTGAGCCATAGGGACTGGCTAGAAAAGCCTTCACATCCTCAATACATTCTTCACGTCAGAATACTTGACAACCATTGATATCCATCTCTCGTTAACTTGCTCCCCAGCCAACCATTCTTCAACAAATTCAAAGGAGTAACTCATGCAAGCACACAGAAAGGGGTGTTCACTACACACATCCATGTGCGAAAAAGACAACTGGTATTTCTTGTTTGGGCTATTTCAAATGAAATCCCTTCTGCATGACCTCCACAAACCAAAGGAAAATATTTGTGAAATTCCCACGTAGAAGACAAGATACACTTGCCAAGGAGGCAGTGGCAAGAATTTTGACACTCCAAATGTAGAGTGTGTGTTTAGGAAGCAGTCACAGTTTCCATGAGAGAGTCCCATGAAATCAATTAGGAAGATCCATGCTCTAGCCCTACCATGCAAGTGATGTGACTGGAAAGAGTCACTTACTCTTAGTAACCATCATCACTAACAACTAAGTCAATGAATAAAGGTCCTCAGGTGCCAAGCTACAAAATGTGGGATGAGCATGGATGAGGATGGGTGGGAGAAGTCTCCAACTCTAACACAATTAGGGAAGGATGTGCTGACCTCAAGTGGCTGGGGGGCTGGGATCCTGCCACAGAGGGGGATTCCAAACCTCACATCCCCTGACCCAGGCCAGAAGACCAGGTAGAGTCCAAGGACCCTGGGGTGGCCCAATGGCAATAAAGGTCAAAAGGAACTAGGGATCTGCCTGGTCCCTCAATCCCCTACTCTGAGCAGGGCTGCATGACGAGGCCAGAGGCCATCCACAGCAATCTGCCTTTACAGGAAAACAGGGACTGCAGGCTGCCTCTGGCTCACTGAATCAGGGTGGTGTTTTCATAAAGCAAGACCACATCCTCACATTTGACCAGCAGCTCATGTGTTGACAGCACAATGACTGACTTGACTCAGGCCCTGATGAATGAAATAGAAAATTCATAGCAAACCCATCTTTAGCTCTTCCACATCATCAGGGGCTCTGATTCAATTCCGTCCAGAAAGGTGTCTGAAATGATTTCTAAACATGCTGGGGACTCACCTCTGTGTGGAACTTTTCAGGAAAAAGGGGATCAAATCTCATGAAGCAACTCTTCTCTCTTCTAGCCCATGGGCAATGCAAGGAACCTGCATGATACCAGAGGCTCACTTCTCTCTTCTCATGTCTTCTGGAAAGGATTCGTTAATGCTTCCTGCAAGGTGAAGCAGAAGCCTGCATCCCCAGCTGCACAGAAGTGTTTTAGGGCAGTGTCTCCCTTAAAACCCAAAAATAAAAAAACAGGTCATTCAACAGGCACATGGATTCGAGTACATGTTCAATGATCCCTCCTCCCTGGAGCCTTCCACATGCCCATCTTCCACATTCACAGAGCAATGCTTGGCCATTCTCAAGACCAGGAGACCATGATGCTCCTCACCAGGAAGTCAATAAGGAACATGAAGAGAGCAGCATGGATTGCAGAAGGTGGCACATCAAGGATCTTCAGCTCTGCTGCTAGAACACAAGAGCTTAACTTCAGTATTGACTTTTTGCCAACTACCAAGTACGATAGCAGTGTCAAGCCCAATATGCAGATATGCAAGTAGTAGGTGACACCCCGCATCCATTCACAAAAGTGGGCAACATCTGCATCAGAACAAGGAAGTATCTTACCCTTACTCATAAAAATCATCAGAAACAAAATAAAATGGATGCACGACTTCTCATTTCACTATTAGGTAGCTGTTGGAATTCCCTATTAAATAATACCTCCTCCAAAATAAAAAGTATCTCAGACATGTGTCAACTATTCAATGGATGACATTTTAAAAACTATGGACTTTACTTAATATTTATGTATGCTATATCCCTGCCTAAGGCTCTATGAGAAAGGAGCACATAGAATTGGATCTTTGAAAATCTCACATTTGCTGATAAATATTACTGCTGATCTCAGGCATGGCGAAGTGAAAAGTGGGACTTTGGATATTCCAAGAATGCTATGTTGTGGGATTGGTGTCCCTGATTCATACATAGCATATGGTTTCTATGAAATCCAGTGAGGGAGCAGGAGTAACGAAGCTGATTGCACAGATGACCTCAGGGAATACTGACAGATAGGCCAAATGAAAAATATGCTCCAGCTAACCATTGGTATTTGGGCTTCTGGTCCCAGTCCTGTTTTTAAAAAAGGTGCAGACAGGCAGTGTTCATTAAAAACTGTCTACCATGTAAAAGTGGGTAATTTAAATGGCATCTAGTTACACATCTGATAGAATGGTCTGGCAACATATGAATTTCATTCTAACAACAACAACAACAACAAAACATAGAAAATGAGACATAAAGATAAAACCTTGTCTTCACCAGGATGCCTAAAAATAGGTTTTATTTGGCTCATGCCAATAAATATCTTTCAATAGAATTTCTGATTTCTGAATGAATCCATTCAACTTCATACTGCACAGATCACAAGGTTTTCTTTACAGAATATTCTCTTCTTCTTCTTAAAGCCTCACATAGAAAATGTCTCACAGGACATAGGAGGGGAATGACCCAAAGGATGAGAGAATGGCTGGAACCGTTCTCAAATGTGCCCATGTAGCCTAAAGTTTGAAGGCATCTAATTGTACTCTAAAACAATTATGAACCTATTCGATCCATTATTAATAAATATCACCACTTTACCACTTGAAACAAATCACAGAAAATTGGAAACAGATGATCATTGGCTTTGATACCTTTACTTCTGTTTCATTACTCAGAGTCGATCAACTCTATACTTCAAGTGACACAGATTTATTACAGAATGCCTAAGATCCTAAGGATCTATTTTAGCTCAGCCCATGGTATTGCTTCATTATTTTATTATTTTGTAAGTAATAAAATATAACTTCATGTTGGATGATATATTCAAGCCATGAATATATCATCCAACATTGTTCTTCCCAAAATATTAGCCCAATTTCTGCGCGCGCTCACTTACTGTTCAGGAATTTTACTAATTGTTTGAAGGTTCTAGAGGACCTGTTAGACTCCTAATGGACAAACCATACAACATACTCCAGAGAACGGACGAGTGCCATAAGAAGAAAATAAGGTCAGCCTACAGCAATGGGCAGCTGCCTGCCCTCGGCTGGGAGGAGCCCTGGCCATGGCACCAGGGCTGCTGGGCAGCAGAAGCCTCCACAGCCCTGCAGGGAGCCTGGAGCACAGCTCTGCCTAACCATGCTCAGCCCTGGACAGATGCACATGAGTTCCCATCATAGGCTCCAGTGTGACAGTCCCAGGTGCATGCCTGTCATGCCAGCCACCAGGGAAGCTGAGGCAAGAGGAACGTTTGAGGTCAGCCTTGGCAACTTAGACCCCGAGGCAAAGGGGAAATACTTTTACAGGGGTCTCTGAGGGTGTAGCTCAGGTAGGTCACTTGCCTCACAGGCTCAAGGCCCTGGGTTCAATCCCCAGAACCCACGTACACACAAAAAGTGAACTTGGAATATTGTTTAAAATGATGGGTCAGGTACACACAAGGACTTCAATATGACCTCTCAGAGGAGCTCAATTTGAGATCAGACTGAACAAAAGACCACCTGGACCATTGACTCAGTGTCTGAAACCCTCTGTGAGCATGGGAAGCACTGCTGGCAAGACACCAGAGGGCCAAAGCACTTGTGCCCCCTGCAGGGGCGTCTCTTGTCTACCGCCAAAGACTGTTCCCCTCCTGGGGCAGCTGAGAGCAAGCTGGGCCTTGGAGCAAGGACTAGTGCTTTAGATATAGACTATGCAAGCAAGGGGCAATGTCTTTAATAAAACTAAAATTAAAAAGTCACATTGAAAAAATTTTAAAAAGAAGAAAATAAGGTCAAGTAGAGGAAGCCCATTTTCACAGGAAAAAATCCCCCAGTGAAAAGCATCAGAATAGATACCAAGAAAAATACCAACAAAAACAGTGTGCTCCCACTATGTATCTACTCAACATGCAAAAGTTAGAAAGCTAGATAATACAATCCTGGCCACAGGTAGAGCTATGCAGAAGAGCCACCTGGCAGTGCTTAGTCAAAGAAGTAAACATGCACACTTTGACCTAGAAATTCCACCTGTGTGTAAACCAGGCGGTGCTTAAGCAGTTTCACAAGGGGACATGCACAGGGAAATTAATCCTCAGGTTCTTATAGAGTTGTCTGTGCTTACAGGGAGTTGATGGTTGTCAAGATGCCCACAGCTGCGAAAGTCAAAAGCTAAAAAAATAATAGACGCAAACCTGGATATATTAATAATCCCGTATCTATGATCACCTTCATAAGGTAGCTTCCCAACTTCTGTGTGGAAGTGTGTTTCTCCTTGGCCCTTACACTGTTGTGGAGACCACTAGGAGTTCAGCTTTGTGCAGGATCATCTGACCTGGACTTTTGGCAAGACCTGTACAGCCCTCACACATGCTCAGATGCTACAGGACTTTTCAGACCAGTCCAGACAACAGTAGGCATCCATTCATTGTCTGCACTCTACAGATTCCTAGATGCACGACATTCATTACCATCAAATGCAGAATTTTCATCAAAAACTAATATATATATCATTCCAATCTGAATCAAGAAAATCGGAAATATCCCCAAATCCAAAGAGTGGATCCCCATTGTGATGCTACAAGTTGAAAATTCCACAGCTGACCTCATGGGATGGTTCACAGTCAAAAGACAGCTGCATGAAAAAGATTACATGACCTTCCTGCTATGTGAAAAGTGGCATGTGAAGTACACATGCATGTCTTCCTCAGACATGGGTTCATTTGCAAGACACCTTGTGCAATTGAAAATACTCCAAAAGGGGAGAAATCAGAACCATGTCTCCAAAGTATTTCAGCAGAGACCAACTCCATCTGTCTATCTATCTCTCAGTGAGTGTGTGTGCTCTTGTGTGTGTTTGTGTGTCTTTGTTTGTGTTTGTACCATCATAGCTGATACTTCATTGCCCCCATTGGAAAACTGACTCAGATAATGCCATCTGCCAAACTCCTAAAAACCAAAGTTCTTGCTGATAGAATGAAACATTCCTTCCTGTTGGTTTGGATGTGTCCTTTAGGAATCACTGCTACATTTAGTATACTCAAATCATCACAGTAGATCAGGTAACAAAAACATATATATTTTAAAATAATAATAATATATTAATGGAAACAACAAATACAGGATAGAGTAACAACTGTGTTACTAAACAAGGTCAAGGACAATGGCAAACTATAGATTCAAACTTTGAAGAAAATAGTAATCAATGTAAATATTCCTGGGCTGCCTCAGCCCCGCCCAGGCACACAGCAACAGAATGGTTTTGCAAGCATCCTCAGGAGGGCAGGAGCCTTCTTTGCAGGACGAGAGGGAGGTTGAGGCTCGATCCACCCATCATTCTTTTGGGAGAGGCTCCTTTTCCTCAGCACAAAGTTGGATTTTTTGTGAGGATTCTTGGCATCAAATACGTTGGCCTCTGCTGGAATCCTCAGCTCTGGGGAGAGAGGGGTGTACAAAAAGAAGGTGGCACTCAGGAGGTGCTCCCTAGGACACGCCAACATCTGAGAGCCTGTGCCAGAAAAGGCCAGAGCCACACACCTGAGAGCTCTCCAATTCAGCACCAATACCAACAAAGACAGCCTCCACAGTCCTCCCTGAGGAAGAACTAGGCAGAGCACTTCAACAGACCTAATGTCTGTTCCTACCGAAGGCTTTGGACTCCAGAATATCTCAGGTCCTCTTGCATCTGCCAAAGCACACCACTAGGGTTTGCATCTGAAATCTCCCACAAAAGGCTCCTGTGCCGAAGATTCAGTCCCCACATGAGCCATCTTCATAGGTGGGTTTGGAGGGAAGCATTGGATGGTGAGTGCTCTGATGTCAACATGAAATTCTCATTCAAGATGAATACACTACTGGGGGGTGGGAGGGACTGGAAGAAAGGTTGAGCATGGTTGGAGTAAGACGTAAACAGGGTTGTGCCCTGGGCAACAGTACCTTGTTCCTGTTGGCTCCACTGAATCCTCATTCTCCAAGGAGAGGTCCTCCCTCTCCATCTTTCTCTCTCTCCCTCTCTGCCAGCCTCGTTCTCTCTCTCCCAGTCTATGCCTTTGTGGCAAGGGCTGAGGAGCTCTCCACTGCCACACACTAGAGCTTTATGGACAGCCTCAGTGCACAACCAAAGAGAAAGCTATGAAACCCAGAGAAAAAAGGCCTAGGATTCCTCCTCTGAGTTATTTTCCTCAAGTATGGCCACAGTGAGGACAGGCTGACCAGCGCGGATACCACGTTAGAGCCATGCTTCTGCGTTGGTGGAGCCCGCCTCCATGTGAACCAGGCTTCTGAGAATGGAGGCCACATTCCAAATACTGCCCTACTGAGAACAATGGTTCCAAAGACCAGCAAAGGGACTGCTTCCCTCCAACATGGTGTATGGCCCAGTGGTGCCATGACCCCGAGTGGGGGAATACAACAGCTGCTTCTCCTTCCTCTGAACATGTGTTTCCTGTCGCCCTCCTCTAACCTAGAGCCTGTTCTCCATCCCTTCTGGGTTGGATGTGGAGATCTCTGCTATGAATTTCTTAGGCTACCAAGGCCCCAGACAGACTTCCTCTTCCATAGACTCTACTAACCTAACAGTAGGTTAAGATAGGAGACAAGTGATCCTAGAACTCATAGGGATGGTGGTCTTCAGGGTACATAGGCTGGGATAATGGCTGCTGTGGTGTTTGGCTCACAAAAACCAACCAACCAACCAACGAAAAAGCGCTGGCATTATTATCAGATGAGCTCTGTGGCTACGTGCTCAGGAAGCCCTCATCTGACTTTAGTTATGGATCACAACCTGGCTATTGTGATCACTCCTTGCCTAGTGGACTCAGGTGCGTAAGACCATGGAATTTATGCAAAAACAGATGATTCAGGCTGTCTCCCAGGCTGTGTTTTCTTCCCAATTTCATCCTGTTACTGCTTGCTAGAATCCTGGCAATGCTCTGCCCAGGCAGTGGTTTTTTGGTCACACAGAAGGCTTTCAATAGTACTGCTTCAGTCCACAAAATGCCAGTTCCCTCTTTAGCCCATGCATTCCCATGTTCCTTTGAAACCACTCCTATCCCAGACCATGAAAACATACTGCTCCTGGAGAGAGGCTTTCCTCCTCACTCCTCAAAGATGTCAGCTTTGGATGCCTGTTCATGTCGAGGGGAGGGCACCTGGTGGGGAGCCGCAATATCCACCGGGGTATACCATTGGACCTCAAGACCTTCCACCAGCAGAAGTGCAGTTGGCTTTGTGCACGAACCCAACACACCTGTTGGAGTGTTCTTGGGGGTCAGAGACTACTCTTTGTTGCTAAGAGTTGACCTGAGTCCACATCCTGACCCTTGCTCTCTGCTATCTGATTGTCTCACTTACTCTGACGGCGAGAGATGATTTGGCCCAGCTCATAATCCTCTGGATTCTCCTCAGTAAGGAAGTGTAGGTCGAGGGCGCTGCGGATGACGACAGGAGCCCTATCGTGGCAGGTCACCTGGAGCAGCATGGGAGACAGGCCTTCAGGAAATGGGCCTTGAAGTGACTACTCAAGGACAGTGGGCAGGGGCATTCTGGAGGCACCTCCACTCTAAATACAAGGGCAACATCCATGACCCTACTACCCGAAGCTGACCTCCTGCTCATCGTGTGGGCTCTTCCCACAGGCTACTAGCCCAATCCTTGTACATAGGACTTCCTGGGCCTGCCATTGCTCTTTGTGGAGCTGCACTCCTCTCGGAGTGAAAGGACCCCACTACCTGCATACAGATGCAATCTCATCCCACAAGTTGGGAGGAATGGGACAATAGCCTCCAAGATCCCAGGTCTGCCCGAGGATGCAGGCGGCATTGGGAATGGCCTAGGCACAAAACCTAGAGGCTTTGGTCTGGATTGCCAGGGCCAAAAACAGACCCAGGAACATGACCACACACAGGAGAGCTGAAAGATAGCCACGAGAGCTCCTGGCCTCCAGAGGCTCAGTGCTGGCTGGGATGTAGGAGGGCACCTCATCCGGCAAGGGTGGTCATTGGGTTACCTGGACATTTAGTGTGCTTGCTCCACATCCATATCGACTCTGCAGAGAGACTCTCTCAGCTCCTTGTTCAAGGAACATGGAGAACCTCACACTGCTGTCCTCCTCCATAGACGTCAGCATCCCATACAAGGGAACCTGCAACCTAGTTCCTGTCCTATTCTCATCTGTCACCCATACCTGTCCCTGCCCTTCTGGACTGCATGCTGCCACCTGACACACAGACTCCCTCAGACATGGCAGTGGACAAGCTGCTGCACTCGCTCATCTCAGCTCCAGCCCTTCACACTGACCTCTCCCTTCTTGATTCCCATCTATCCTCCTGATCATCCTGAAGCTCCAAATTCAAGAGGGCATGAGTAGTCCATGGTATTGGACCAGTGTCTGCTCCCCACCCAGGTGTAAGCACCACGGGACACCCCTGCTCCCAGGCTTACCAGAACACTCTTGGCCATCTCTGGACTTTGTGTTTCTAAGTGGACACGAATTAAGCAGGTGTCTCCCACCTGCTTGTGGGAAAGCGGCCTGGAGGACTTGCAGGTTGATTCTGAGAACTGTGGGGGATGGAACATCAGCAAACCCAGAAACAGAAAGCCACCCCAGACTGTCAGTTGGCTCTATAGGCTTCCAGCAAATATGTCCAGGTGCTGAGGCTTCTTATTTCCTCAGGTCGGAGTGGAATGGCAGCACATGCACAGCTTGAATAAGGTAGGTGTTTACCTCCATTCCCTTGACCTGGGGGCGTTTCCTCACCATGAAATATTGTATTCCCAGATTCATGGACAGACACACGAGTGAGTGGTCAGAGACCTTGATTTCTGCAGAGCGAAGTGGAGAGAATTGTTAGGTGGCACTCAAGGATTATACCACAAAACACCCACAACCCCTGAGAGTCTCCGCCAGGCCCATCACACTTTGGTATTTTGGGGCCAAGGCCCACTTTCTCTTGGCTGTCAGTTATCCTGAGCCCACTGTGGATCATGTCTCCCCACTGTCTGATTGTCCTACTTACTCTCATCCTCAGACATCATATACAGCAGCTCAAAGTTGTCCACATCCTCATGCTGCAACAAATTTTGGTCCAAGGCCCTGCGGATGAGGCTTGTCACCGTCTCCTGAAAGGTCACCTGGATCAGGGTGGGACAAATGTCATCAGAGAATGGCTTTTAGAAGAGCTACCCAGAAGACTGTGGTCAAACATTCAGGAGAAATCTCAGCTACATATACAAGGGCACAATCTTGTTATCCTGCTACCTGAGTGTGTCCTCCATATACCACCTGGGTTCTTGCAATGTGCTACTAGAACAATCCTAGTACAAATATCTGCCTGTACCTGCCATCTCCCCTCCCCCTGGGGAGCCACATTCCACTCATGTCAAAGGACCAAACTGCCTATGCACAGACACACTCTCATCTCACTGAGATGAGAGCAATGGGCCAGGGATCTGCGCACCAAGTGTGATCTGGGATGCAGGCTGCCTTTGTGGGTGGAAGAGGCAGATGCACTGAAAATTTGGGTCCTGACTGCCACGACACAAAACAGACTCAGATACAAGAGTGTGCACTTGAGTGCTTCATGATAGCTTTGAGAGGCCCTGGCCTCTGGAAGCTCGGTGCGGGTCTGGTTGTCATGATGTACTTGACTCAGCACTGGCAGTCACTGAACATGTCTCCTCTGCAGCTGGACACCTGCAGCATTAGCTTGTCTACTGCACATCCATAGAAATTCTGCCAAGAACCCCTTTAGCTCCGTATTTACATATATGCAAAGCCTAACATTCCGAAGCTTTGGCATGACCCCCCAGGTGATCCCGACCCCAAATTCCTACACCTAGTCATGCTAAGGAGGGTCTCTTCCCTGCCACCAGGAACACATCCCCTCCTACACATGTGACAAGTCACTGCCACCTCCTCTGCTCCAACTTCACTCATTGAGAATACCAAGTTCTAGGCACTGCAGCCTGCACCCTGGACATATCTCTGCCTTCATCTGTCCACAGCACTTCCGTCTGCACTTCTGGCCTGCAAAACCACAATACACAGGCCCACTCACCACTGAAGCTGGGCATGCTGATGCTCTCCCTCCTCAGGTCAAGCCCTTAAGACGGACCTCTCTCTTCTTTATTTCCCACCATAGCCCTGGGGTTGGCTGTGTCTCCTGCCTTCCACTGTGTGGACACCCAGGAGGCAGCCCTGCTGTCGGGCTTACCGGGATGCGCTTTGTCTCCCTCAGGCTCTGTCCCTCTAGGAGGACGTGAACAACGCGGCTGTCTTCCACCTGCTCGCTGGAGTGAAGCAGTGAGGAGCTGCTACTCACAGCTGCTGGGGTCCTGGATGCCACTGCCACAGAAGGTTCCAAGAACTGTGGGGGATGACAACATCAGCAAAGCCCAGCAACTGCACCCCACCCAGCCTGGCAGTTGGCTCTGTGGGCATTCTACAACATCCATCCAGAACCTGAGGTTCTTGTCCCCTTGGAGGATGTGGAGTGGCACCAGGAGTAAAGACTGAAGAAGGTGGCTGTTTTGGGAACAAGAGATCCAGCACCTGCTGGGTGGGGATGAAATCCCAGGAGATTAACCCCATGTTGCTGCTGAAATGTAGGTTCCTCCCACAAATGACAGGCAGGAGCTCATTCCTAAGCTGGTCCTGCCTGTAAGGTTCAAGGCTCTGAACCCTGAAGGGCTCCTCCGTGTTCTGATCATTTTCACCCTGGGTTGGGACCAAGAATGGTGGGTTCAAAATGGAAATGGTGACAAACAGAAAAATGACTTGTGCCAATACACTAGAGTCAAAGCACAATGGGACAGTTCCCATCTGTACAAACACACACACACACACACACACACACACACACACACACACACACAGAGTCAGAATAGGAGTCCTGGGCCATTCATCAGGGATCAGACTAGAGGGCCTGCTGGGCTCACCTGCCCTGTGCTACTCACTGTTACTCTTGAGCTCCTCTGCGACAATCGCCAGAGGCTCTGGCGTCTAAGATGAAGCCTCACCCAGTGTATCCACAAAAGGGCTGGTTGGCCCCCCTGAGATTCCTGGGAGCCTGAGGCTCGGCATTGTCTGCAACCACAGGAGAACATCCTTCTCCCTCCAGTGGCTCCAACCAAGTGAGCTCGGATGGCTTGGTCAGTGAAGTGGGTGCCTGGATACCAGGGTTCCATGTTCTGTTTGATCCATTGTCAAGGCAATGATGTCATTTCCTGTGCCCATACCTGAGCCTCTTTTCACATAAGACCACTTTCAACAGCCCTATGGGCTGCCGATTTCTCCTCCATGCCTACCCATCTCAGGTGCGCAGGTGTTCACCAACAACTACCCAAACATCCCCACCAGCATCTGCCCTGCTTGGTGCCACTAGAGTTCCAGCTTGGAGCCTTCAAAAATGCATTCACAACCAGTCCTTCCCTCTCAGCAGCTTTTGGACCCTGGTCCCATCATTGTGCAACTCATGGTGTGCCCAGTCTTTTCTGGAAAGTAGGGTAGCATCTAATCTCTAGGGTTTATTGTGTCTATTGGCCCATAACACCCTCTGTTCTCTCTGAAACCAGAGATGGGACTCACAGGTGGCTAAAGCACAAATGTAGAGATGGGATAATCACAAGAAAGGGAGAGACAAAGAATGCACCCTAACTCAATCAGGCCTGTGTCCCACACAGGGACATGGCCAATGTCCGTCCCATCGTGGCTGCAGTTCCCTCTCTACACCATGGCAAGTTGGAGGGGACTGAGATGCAGAGGCTGCTCCCCTCTGCCATACAACTTCCCAAGGCTTCTCCTAAGATTTCAAAAGGGCCAAGTGTGTCTAGTGTTGGGGTCTCACAGAGACTCCGAGGTACCACAGCATCCTGCTGCCCAGAACCGGTTCACCCCTCACCTCAAGGGGGCTCAGCCTCTGGATTCATGGGAATTGAAGTGGGTACAGGTGATGGGATATCACCTCCAAGACTGAGTTATGCCAAGTCCATGACCCCTGTCTGCATCCCTGTCTCCAGCACCACTCCCCCCTCTCTCTTTCCTCCTCAGAGCAAACAAATCCATTTAGCAAGTGTGTCCTGTGATAAAGACATGACGGTCACCCATCCTCTCATTACAAAAACACTGAGGCTCAGCCAACATGGATCCTACAGGGAACACAGGCATAAACTCAGACTCCGATCCTCCCAGCCGAGCCTCAGTGGAGCCTGGACTCCCAGCCTCCTGAGTCAAGGAAACAGAGGTTCCTAGCCGAGCCACCTTGGATGCAGCCGCACACAAACTGAACTCATCAATGCCCCTTGCTCTCAGTTGTGAGTAAGAGGGGAAGTGGTGTTTCACAACCCTGGACATCAAGGGCAGTCTCCAGGCTTTGGGGTGTGCCCTGGCCTCTGTCTATCTGCCCAGGCTCTCCTACCCACACTGGCCTCTTACCCAACCTCCTCCTAGGGCCAAACTCAATCCTGCCTCTCAATTTCTGCTGCCTTCCCCAACACACTGCTCCCCAAAATGAGCAGGGCTGGCTCTCGGTTATCATGCTGGTGCCAGCAGCAATGCCACCCCACTGACATAATTCTGAGTCCCAACCTAGGCACTCCAGCTGTCTTTGCCACACCTGGCCTGTTTGGGCTCTGGCTCTTGCTCTTTTCTTTCATGTGCATGTGTTTTGAGGTTTTGAGTTTCTCCCACTGCAGAACTGCAGCTGTGGCAGGGTAGAGCTCATGAGGGTGACATTCTGAGCCACATCCAATCCCATCAGGACTGTTCACTGGGGGGACTGCTGGAACACAGTGATGAGTGAACACATGGGAGGTGGTTGGACCCACCTTGCCTCTGAGTGGCTTCCTTTCAGGACAGGAATGTAGGCATGGGAGCCCCTGGCGTGGGATGCTTTGCACAAGGCGTGACCATGGGCTCTCTTTCCTGGCAAAAATGGCTCCACTCAGCATGGAGACCACTGTCATTCCTGGTGGCTAACAACAGCCCTGGACCCCAGAAAGGAACCCACACTCAAGATTAACGTCTGAGTGTGCGTGTCCTCGAGGAAATGAGGTCTCCTGATCCCAGGTGCAAAGGGGTAAGTCCTCTAACTCCAGGGGCCATGAAGGGACATCTGAGTTTCCCTTTTCCTTCTTTCCCTCTCTAACTAACCACAGTTAGGACCCTGGCCTCATTCCCCAGTGAGGATCATTAGGCTCCATAAAGGACAGTCTCTAAGATGCTCAGTGGACCAACACCCTCTGCACAACCCATAACCCTATTCACCCAAGAGGCAAGAGGATTTCTATTCAGGAAAACCAGGAAAGGGAGAGCCTTTCTCAAGGACACAAGGACATTAGTGAGTGAGGGAGTGATTAATGGATGGAGAACTATTTCCAACACCAACTTCCAGGAGCATATATGGCCCCCTGGAGAATTCTGCAGTGTGTTGGTGATTAAGGAGAACGTGTGAATTCAGGGGTCACTAGGTCCTCTCAGCCATAAGGAGGGAAACTGCCATAAAGGAACTAGGACAAGGGTGCGAGGAATGCTCACTGGTGGGAGATCGGAAGGAAGGAAAGTGTACTCATTAGAAAAGTGTCGCCTGAAAATTCTTAGCCAGCCAAAAGTCGTGCGAACTTGTGTGGGAAAAGAGTCTTTGCACAGTGATGAAGCTAAGAGCTCACATGATGGAACACAGCATCAACTGGGACCAAATCCAATATCTGATATTCTTGTAGGAAGAGGAGAGTCTGGACCCAGATACCAGGGAGACTGGGGGATACCGGATATGTGAGGTTGGAGCCAGGGCGGGATGCCCATATGGGAACCACAGATCGTGGGCAGCAATAGGAGAGTGGGCAAGGGCTGGGAGAGTTGGGGAGACAGTCCCCTTGAAACCTGGGAGGGGTTATGGCACTGGGACAGCCCAACACCTACTGTGTTGAGCCTCTGGAGCTCAACGGAAGACACTTCCTCTGTTGTCGGCCACCCAGTTAACAGAGTTTGGTTGCAGCAGCCTAGGACCCAGCTGAAGGTCTGAGCATGTTGGCCATGCAGGTTGGATCTGGACCACAGACACCCTCATCAGAGATTGTAGGGTCTCAGCCCTGAGGCAAGACAGGCACTAAGTCAGGCCAGGTGGGGAAACGGATAGGCACACACTCTGGGGGCTGATGCCTGTGTTACTGGGAGCACTTCTGATCGCAATTCCCTGATCTGCTGCCAACACAGGCTACAGAGGAGGGTACAGAAACACAGACCACGGATCTGCCCCACTCAGTGGGCCCAGGCCAACACCACACCCAGCAGCCTCGTGCCATACCCAATGAGTCTCGAAGCGGCCCCCTCTTCCCATCCTGAGAGCTCTTCCCTTCCTCATGTGCCAATAGCTCCCTACTGTCACTGGCAATATCTACTCTGTGAGATGTCAACATCCGTGGGTACTGTTCTCTCATCCCAGGACAGTGTGGTCCCACACACCCTGGTGAAATGGGCCACCTGGAGGCTGGACCTGGAGGTTGTTGAGGCTGAATGGCAGCGGTGGTCCTCTGGCACTTAATATTATTGAAGTTAAAAAAAAACAAAAACAAAAACAAAAAACGGGTCTTGGTGCTCAAAAATGTTTGATTTGCATATTCTCATCCCCTAACCCCAATATTTTCATTATTTCCTCACATATGAAATCTTACTAGCATAAAGGTAATTTCGTATTAAACAAAGTGGATTGAAATAACATTGGTAAAAATAATCAATCACCATACTTTCAATTTTTGTTCTGCTTTCCTATTAGAAACCACTTGGATACAAGAGAACAGAGGACAGACTCATGGAAATGCTTGAAATGACAAGAAGCTCCCACTCAAGCTCAGCATTCAGTCCTGGACAGGGTAAGACCAGGCCACTTTGACATCTGTGCCAAAGAGTCTACCAGACAGAATCCTCTGACTGATCCCTGACTGAGCCATAGGAACTGGCTAGAAAAGCCTTCACATCCTCAATACATTCTTCACGTCAGAATACTTGACAACCATTGATATCCATCTCTCGTTAACTTGCTCCCCAGCCAACCATTCTTCAACAAATTCAAAGGAGTAACTCATGCAAGCACACAGAAAGGGGTGTTCACTACACACATCCATGTGCGAAAAAGACAACTGGTATTTCTTGTTTGGGCTATTTCAAATGAAATCCCTTCTGCATGACCTCCACAAACCAAAGGAAAATATTTGTGAAATTCCCACGTAGAAGACAAGATACACTTGCCAAGGAGGCAGTGGCAAGAATTTTGACACTCCAAATGTAGAGTGTGTGTTTAGGAAGCAGTCACAGTTTCCATGAGAGAGTCCCATGAAATCAATTAGGAAGATCCATGCTCTAGCCCTACCATGCAAGTGATGTGACTTGAAAGAGTCACTTAGTCTTAGTAACCATCATCACTAACAACTAAGTCAATGAATAAAGGTCCTCAGGTGCCAAGCTACAAAATGTGGGATGAGCATGGATGAGGATGGGTGGGAGAAGTCTCCAACTCTAACACAATTAGGGAAGGATGTGCTGACCTCAAGTGGCTGGGGGGCTGGGATCCTGCCACAGAGGGGGATTCCAAACCTCACATCCCCTGACCCAGGCCAGAAGACCAGGTAGAGTCCAAGGACCCTGGGGTGGCCCAATGGCAATAAAGGTCAAAAGGAACTAGGGATCTGCCTGGTCCCTCAATCCCCTACTCTGAGCAGGGCTGCATGACGAGGCCAGAGGCCATCCACAGCAATCTGCCTTTACAGGAAAACAGGGACTGCAGGCTGCCTCTGGCTCACTGAATCAGGGTGGTGTTTTCATAAAGCAAGACCACTTCCTCACATTTGACCAGCAGCTCATGTGTTGACAGCACAATGACTGACTTGACTCAGGCCCTGATGAATGAAATAGAAAATTCATAGCAAACCCATCTTTAGCTCTTCCACATCATCAGGGGCTCTGATTCAATTCCGTCCAGAAAGGTGTCTGAAATGATTTCTAAACATGCTGGGGACTCACCTCTGTGTGGAACTTTTCAGGAAAAAGGGGATCAAATCTCATGAAGCAACTCTTCTCTCTTCTAGCCCATGGGCAATGCAAGGAACCTGCATGATACCAGAGGCTCACTTCTCTCTTCTCATGTCTTCTGGAAAGGATTCGTTAATGCTTCCTGCAAGGTGAAGCAGAAGCCTGCATCCCCAGCTGCACAGAAGTGTTTTAGGGCAGTGTCTCCCTTAAAACCCAAAAATAAAAAAACAGGTCATTCAACAGGCACATGGATTCGAGTACATGTTCAATGATCCCTCCTCCCTGGAGCCTTCCACATGCCCATCTTCCACATTCACAGAGCAATGCTTGGCCATTCTCAAGACCAGGAGACCATGATGCTCCTCACCAGGAAGTCAATAAGGAACATGAAGAGAGCAGCATGGATTGCAGAAGGTGGCACATCAAGGATCTTCAGCTCTGCTGCTAGAACACAAGAGCTTAACTTCAGTATTGACTTTTTGCCAACTACCAAGTACGATAGCAGTGTCAAGCCCAATATGCAGATATGCAAGTAGTAGGTGACACCCCGCATCCATTCACAAAAGTGGGCAACATCTGCATCAGAACAAGGAAGTATCTTACCCTTACTCATAAAAATCATCAGAAACAAAATAAAATGGATGCAAGACTTCTCATTTCACTATTAGGTAGCTGTTGGAATTCCCTATTAAATAATACCTCCTCCAAAATAAAAAGTATCTCAGACATGTGTCAACTATTCAATGGATGACATTTTAAAAACTATGGACTTTACTTAATATTTATGTATGCTATATCCCTGCCTAAGGCTCTATGAGAAAGGAGCACATAGAATTGGATCTTTGAAAATCTCACATTTGCTGATAAATATTACTGCTGATCTCAGGCATGGCGAAGTGAAAAGTGGGACTTTAGATATTCCAAGAATGCTATGTTGTGGGATTGGTGTCCCTGATTCATACATAGCATATGGTTTCTATGAAATCCAGTGAGGGAGCAGGAGTAACGAAGCTGATTGCACAGATGACCTCAGGGAATACTGACAGATAGGCCAAATGAAAAATATGCTCCAGCTAACCATTGGTATTTGGGCTTCTGATCCCAGTCCTGTTTTTAAAAAAGGTGCAGACAGGCAGTGTTCATTAAAAACTGTCTACCATGTAAAAGTGGGTAATTTAAATGGCATCTAGTTACACATCTGATAGAATGGTCTGGCAACATATGAATTTCATTCTAACAACAACAACAACAACAAAACATAGAAAATGAGACATAAAGATAAAACCTTGTCTTCACCAGGATGCCTAAAAATAGGTTTTATTTGGCTCATGCCAATAAATATCTTTCAATAGAATTTCTGATTTCTGAATGAATCCATTCAACTTCATACTGCACAGATCACAAGGTTTTCTTTACAGAATATTCTCTTCTTCTTCTTAAAGCCTCACATAGAAAATGTCTCACAGGACATAGGAGGGGAATGACCCAAAGGATGAGAGAATGGCTGGAACCGTTCTCAAATGTGCCCATGTAGCCTAAAGTTTGAAGGCATCTAATTGTACTCTAAAACAATTATGAACCTATTCGATCCATTATTAATAAATATCACCACTTTACCACTTGAACCAAATCACAGAAAATTGGAAACAGATGATCATTGGCTTTGATACCTTTACTTCTGTTTCATTACTCAGAGTCGATCAACTCTATACTTCAAGTGACACAGATTTATTACAGAATGCCTAAGATCCTAAGGATCTATTTTAGCTCAGCCCATGGTATTGCTTCATTATTTTATTATTTTGTAAGTAATAAAATATAACTTCATGTTGGATGATATATTCAAGCCATGAATATATCATCCAACATTGTTCTTCCCAAAATATTAGCCCAATTTCTGCGCGCGCTCACTTACTGTTCAGGAATTTTACTAATTGTTTGAAGGTTCTAGATGACCTGTTAGACTCCTAATGGACAAACCATACAACATACTCCAGAGAACGGACGAGTGCCATAAGAAGAAAATAAGGTCAGCCTACAGCAATGGGCAGCTGCCTGCCCTCGGCTGGGAGGAGCCCTGGCCATGGCACCAGGGCTGCTGGGCAGCAGAAGCCTCCACAGCCCTGCAGGGAGCCTGGAGCACAGCTCTGCCTAACCATGCTCAGCCCTGGACAGATGCACATGAGTTCCCATCACAGGCTCGAGTGTGACAGTCCCAGGTGCATGCCTGTCATGCCAGCCACCAGGGAGGCTGAGGCAAGAGGAACGTTTGAGGTCAGCCTTGGCAACTTAGACCCCGAGGCAAAGGGGAAATACTTTTACAGGGGTCTCTGAGGGTGTAGCTCAGGTAGGTCACTTGCCTCACAGGCTCAAGGCCCTGGGTTCAATCCCCAGAACCAAGTACACACAAAAAGTGAACTTGGAATATTGTTTAAAATGATGGGTCAGGTACACACAAGGACTTCAATATGACCTCTCAGAGGAGCTCAATTTGAGATCAGACTGAACAAAAGACCACCTGGACCATTGACTCAGTGTCTGAAACCCTCTGTGAGCATGGGAAGCACTGCTGGCAAGACACCAGTGGGCCAAAGCACTTGTGCCCCCTGCAGGGGCGTCTCTTGTCTACCGCCAAAGACTGTTCCCCTCCTGGGGCAGCTGAGAGCAAGCTGGGCCTTGGAGCAAGGACTAGTGCTTTAGATATAGACTATGCAAGCAAGGGGCAATGTCTTTAATAAAACTAAAATTAAAAAGTCACATTGAAAAAATTTTAAAAAGAAGAAAATAAGGTCAAGTAGAGGAAGCCCATTTTCACAGGAAAAAAATCCCCCAGTGAAAAGCATCAGAATAGATACCAAGAAAAATACCAACAAAAACAGTGTGCTCCCACTATGTATCTACTCAACATGCAAAAGTTAGAAAGCTAGATAATACAATCCTGGCCACAGGTAGAGCTATGCAGAAGAGCCACCTGGCAGTGCTTAGTCAAAGAAGTAAACATGCACACTTTGACCTAGAAATTCCACCTGTGTGTAAACCAGGCGGTGCTTAAGCAGTTTCACAAGGGGACATGCACAGGGAAATTTATCCTCAGGTTCTTATAGAGTTGTCTGTGCTTACAGGGAGTTGATGGTTGTCAAGATGCCCACAGCTGCGAAAGTCAAAAGCTAAAAAAATAATAGATGCCAACCTGGATATATTAATAATCCCGTATCTATGATCACCTTCATAAGGTAGCTTCCCAACTTCTGTGTGGAAGTGTGTTTCTCCTTGGCCCTTACACTGTTGTGGAGACCACTAGGAGTTCAGCTTTGTGCAGGATCATCTGACCTGGACTTTTGGCAAGACCTGTACAGCCCTCACACATGCTCAGATGCTACAGGACTTTTCAGACCAGTCCAGACAACAGTAGGCATCCATTCATTGTCTGCACTCTACAGATTCCTAGATGCATGACATTCATTACCATCAAATGCAGAATTTTCATCAAAAACTAATATATATATATATATATATATATATATATATATATATATATATATATATATATATATATATATATATATCATTCCAATCTGAATCAAGAAAATCGGAAATATCCCCAAATCCAAAGAGTGGATCCCCATTGTGATGCTACAAGTTGAAAATTCCACAGCTGACCTCATGGGATGGTTCACAGTCAAAAGACAGCTGCATGAAAAAGATTACATGACCTTCCTGCTATGTGAAAAGTGGCATGTGAAGTACACATGCATGTCTTCCTCAGACATGGGTTCATTTGCAAGACACCTTGTGCAATTGAAAATACTCCAAAAGGGGAGAAATCAGAACCATGTCTCCAAAGTATTTCAGCAGAGACCAACTCCATCTGTCTATCTATCTCTCAGTGAGTGTGTGTGCTCTTGTGTGTGTTTGTGTGTCTTTGTTTGTGTTTGTACCATCATAGCTGATACTTCATTGCCCCCATTGGAAAACTGACTCAGATAATGCCATCTGCTAAACTCCTAAAAACCAAAGTTCTTGCTGATAGAATGAAACATTCCTTCCTGTTGGTTTGGATGTGTCCTTTAGGAATCACTGCTACATTTAGTATACTCAAATCATCACAGTAGATCAGGTAACAAAAACATATATATTTTAAAATAATAATAATATATTAATGGAAACAACAAATACAGGATAGAGTAACAACTGTGTTACTAAACAAGGTCAAGGACAATGGCAAACTATAGATTCAAACTTTGAAGAAAATAGTAATCAATGTAAATATTCCTGGGCTGCCTCAGCCCCGCCCAGGCACACAGCAACAGAATGGTTTTGCAAGCATCCTCAGGAGGGCAGGAGCCTTCTTTGCAGGACGAGAGGGAGGTTGAGGCTCGATCCACCCATCATTCTTTTGGGAGAGGCTCCTTTTCCTCAGCACAAAGTTGGATTTTTTTTGAGGATTCTTGGCATAAAATACGTTGGCCTCTGCTGGAATCCTCAGCTCTGGGGAGAGAGGGGTGTACAAAAAGAAGGTGGCACTCAGGAGGTGCTCCCTAGGACACGCCAACACTGAGAGCCTGTGCCAGAAAAGGCCAGAGCCACACACCTGAGAGCTCTCCAATTCAGCACCAATACCAACAAAGACAGCCTCCACAGTCCTCCCTGAGGAAGAACTAGGCAGAGCACTTCAACAGACCTAATGTCTGTTCCTACCGAAGGCTTTGGACTCCAGAATATCTCAGGTCCTCTTGCATCTGCCAAAGCACACCACTAGGGTTTGCATCTGAAATCTCCCACAAAAGGCTCCTGTGCCGAAGATTCAGTCCCCACATGAGCCATCTTCATAGGTGGGTTTGGAGGGAAGCATTGGATGGTGAGTGCTCTGATGTCAACATGAAATTCTCATTCAAGATGAATACACTACTGGGGGGTGGGAGGGACTGGAAGAAAGGTTGAGCATGGTTGGAGTAAGACCTAAACAGGGTTGTGCCCTGGGCAACAGTACCTTGTTCCTGTTGGCTCCACTGAATCCTCATTCTCCAAGGAGAGGTCCTCCCTCTCCATCTTTCTCTCTCTCCCTCTCTGCCAGCCTCGTTCTCTCTCTCCCAGTCTATGCCTTTGTGGCAAGGGCTGAGGAGCTCTCCACTGCCACACACTAGAGCTTTATGGACAGCCTCAGTGCACAACCAAAGAGAAAGCTATGAAACCCAGAGAAAAAAGGCCTAGGATTCCTCCTCTGAGTTATTTTCCTCAAGTATGGCCACAGTGAGGACAGGCTGACCAGCACGGATACCACGTTAGAGCCATGCTTCTGTGTTGGTGGAGCCCGCCTCCATGTGAACCAGGCTTCTGAGAATGGAGGCCACATTCCAAATACTGCCCTACTGAGAACAATGGTTCCAAAGACCAGCAAAGGGACTGCTTCCCTCCAACATGGTGTATGGCCCAGTGGTGCCATGACCCCGAGTGGGGGAATACAACAGCCGCTTCTCCTTCCTCTGAACATGTGTTTCCTGTCGCCCTCCTCTAACCTAGAGCCTGTTCTCCATCCCTTCTGGGTTGGATGTGGAGATCTCTGCTATGAATTTCTTAGGCTACCAAGGCCCCAGACAGACTTCCTCTTCCATAGACTCTACTAACCTAACAGTAGGTTAAGATAGGAGACAAGTGATCCTAGAACTCATAGGGATGGTGGTCTTCAGGGTACATAGGCTGGGATAATGGCTGCTGTGGTGTTTGGCTCACAAAAACCAACCAACCAACCAACGAAAAAGCGCTGGCATTATTATCAGATGAGCTCTGTGGCTACGTGCTCAGGAAGCCCTCATCTGACTTTAGTTAGGGATCACAACCTGGCTATTGTGATCACTCCTTGCCTAGTGGACTCAGGTGCGTAAGACCATGGAATTTATGCAAAAACAGATGATTCAGGCTGTCTCCCAGGCTGTGTTTTCTTCCCAATTTCATCCTGTTACTGCTTGCTAGAATCCTGGCAATGCTCTGCCCAGGCAGTGGTTTTTTGGTCACACAGAAGGCTTTCAATAGTACTGCTTCAGTCCACAAAATGCCAGTTCCCTCTTTAGCCCATGCATTCCCATGTTCCTTTGAAACCACTCCTATCCCAGACCATGAAAACATACTGCTCCTGGAGAGAGGCTTTCCTCCTCACTCCTCAAAGATGTCAGCTTTGGATGCCTGTTCATGTCCAGGGGAGGGCACCTGGTGGGGAGCCGCAATATCCACCGGGGTATACCATTGGACCTCAAGACCTTCCACCAGCAGAAGTGCAGTTGGCTTTGTGCACGAACCCAACACACCTGTTGGAGTGTTCTTGGGGGTCAGAGACTACTCTTTGTTGCTAAGAGTTGACCTGAGTCCACATCCTGACCCTTGCTCTCTGCTATCTGATTGTCTCACTTACTCTGACGGCGAGAGATGATTTGGCCCAGCTCATAATCCTCTGGATTCTCCTCAGTAAGGAAGTGTAGGTCGAGGGCGCTGCGGATGACGACAGGAGCCCTATCGTGGCAGGTCACCTGGAGCAGCATGGGAGACAGGTCTTCAGGAAATGGGCCTTGAAGTGACTACTCAAGGACAGTGGGCAGGGGCATTCTGGAGGCACCTCCACTCTAAATACAAGGGCAACATCCATGACCCTACTACCCGAAGCTGACCTCCTGCTCATCGTGTGGGCTCTTCCCACAGGCTACTAGCCCAATCCTTGTACATAGGACTTCCTGGGCCTGCCATTGCTCTTTGTGGAGCTGCACTCCTCTCGGAGTGAAAGGACCCCACTACCTGCATACAGATGCAATCTCATCCCACAAGTTGGGAGGAATGGGACAATAGCCTCCAAGATCCCAGGTCTGCCCGAGGATGCAGGCGGCATTGGGAATGGCCTAGGCACAAAACCTAGAGGCTTTGGTCTGGATTGCCAGGGCCAAAAACAGACCCAGGAACATGAACACACACAGGAGAGCTGAAAGATAGCCACGAGAGCTCCTGGCCTCCAGAGGCTCAGTGCTGGCTGGGATGTAGGAGGCCACCTCATCCGGCAAGGGTGGTCATTGGGTTACCTGGACATTTAGTGTGCTTGCTCCACATCCATATCCACTCTGCAGAGAGACTCTCTCAGCTCCTTGTTCAAGGAACATGGAGAACCTCACACTGCTGTCCTCCTCCAAGACGTCAGCATCCCATACAAGGGAACCTGCAACCTAGTTCCTGTCCTATTCTCATCTGTCACCCATACCTGTCCCTGCCCTTCTGGACTGCATGCTGCCACCTGACACACAGACTCCCTCAGACATGGCAGTGGACAAGCTGCTGCACTCGCTCATCTCAGCTCCAGCCCTTCACACTGACCTCTCCCTTCTTGATTCCCATCTATCCTCCTGATCATCCAGAAGCTCCAAATTCAAGAGGGCATGAGTAGTCCATGGTATTGGACCAGTGTCTGCTCCCCACCCAGGTGTAAGCACCACGGGACACCCCTGCTCCCAGGCTTACCAGAACACTCTTGGCCATCTCTGGACTTTGTGTTTCTAAGTGGACACGAATTAAGCAGGTGTCTCCCACCTGCTTGTGGGAAAGCGGCCTGGAGGACTTGCAGGTTGATTCTGAGAACTGTGGGGGATGGAACATCAGCAAACCCAGAAACAGAAAGCCACCCCAGACAGTCAGTTGGCTCTATGGGCTTCCAGCAAATATGTCCAGGTGCTGAGGCTTCTTATTTCCTCAGGTCGGAGTGGAATGGCAGCACATGCACAGCTTGAATAAGGTAGGTGTTTACCTCCTTTCCCTTGACCTGGGGGCGTTTCCTCACCATGAAATATTGTATTCCCAGATTCATGGACAGACACACGAGTGAGTGGTCAGAGACCTTGATTTCTGCAGAGCTAAGTGGAGAGAATTGTTAGGTGGCACTCAAGGATTATACCACAAAACACCCACAACCCCTGAGAGTCTCCGCCAGGCCCATCACACTTTGGTATTTTGGGGCCAAGGCCCACTTTCTCTTGGCTGTCAGTTATCCTGAGCCCACTGTGGATCATGTCTCCCCACTGTCTGATTGTCCTACTTACTCTCATCCTCAGACATCATATACAGCAGCTCAAAGTTGTCCACATCCTCATGCTGCAACAAATTTTGGTCCAAGGCCCTGCGGATGAGGCTTGTCACCGTCTCCTGAAAGGTCACCTGGATCAGGGTGGGACAAATGTCATCAGAGAATGGCTTTTAGAAGAGCTACCCAGAAGACTGTGGTCAAACATTCAGGAGAAATCTCAGCTACATATACAAGGGCACAATCTTGTTATCCTGCTACCTGAGTGTGTCCTCCATATACCACCTGGGTTCTTGCAATGTGCTACTAGAACAATCCTGGTACAAATATCTGCCTGTACCTGCCATCTCCCCTCCCCCTGGGGAGCCACATTCCACTCATGTCAAAGGACCAAACTGCCTATGCACAGACACACTCTCATCTCACTGAGATGAGAGCAATGGGCCAGGGATCTGCGCACCAAGTGTGATCTGGGATGCAGGCTGCCTTTGTGGGTGGAAGAGGCAGATGCACTGAAAATTTGGGTCCTGACTGCCACGACACAAAACAGACTCAGATACAAGAGTGTGCACTTGAGTGCTTCATGATAGCTTTGAGAGGCCCTGGCCTCTGGAAGCTCGGTGCGGGTCTGGTTGTCATGATGTACTTGACTCAGCACTGGCAGTCACTGAACATGTCTCCTCTGCAGCTGGACACCTGCAGCATTAGCGTGTCTACTGCACATCCATAGAAATTCTGCCAAGAACCCCTTTAGCTCCGTATTTACATACATGCAAAGCCTAACATTCCGAAGCTTTGGCATGACCCCCCAGGTGATCCCGACCCCAAATTCCTACACCTAGTCATGCTAAGGAGGTTCTCTTCCCTGCCACCAGGAACACATCCCCTCCTACACATGTGACAAGTCACTGCCACCTCCTCTGCTCCAACTTCACTCATTGAGAATACCAAGTTCTAGGCACTGCAGCCTGCACCCTGGACATATCTCTGCCTTCATCTGTCCACAGCACTTCCGTCTGCACTTCTGGCCTGCAAAACCCACAATACACAGGCCCACTCACCACTGAAGCTGGGCATGCTGATGCTCTCCCTCCTCAGGTCAAGCCCTTAAGACGGACCTCTCTCTTCTTTATTTCCCACCATAGCCCTGGGGTTGGCTGTGTCTCCTGCCTTCCACTGTGTGGACACCCAGGAGGCAGCCCTGCTGTCGGGCTTACCGGGATGCGCTTTGTCTCCCTCAGGCTCTGTCCCTCTAGGAGGACGTGAACAACGCGGCTGTCTTCCACCTGCTCGCTGGAGTGAAGCAGTGAGGAGCTGCTACTCACAGCTGCTGGGGTCCTGGATGCCACTGCCACAGAAGGTTCCAAGAACTGTGGGGGATGACAACATCAGCAAAGCCCAGCAACTGCACCCCACCCAGCCTGGCAGTTGGCTCTGTGGGCATTCTACAACATCCATCCAGAACCTGAGGTTCTTGTCCCCTTGGAGGATGTGGAGTGGCACCAGGAGTAAAGACTGAAGAAGGTGGCTGTTTTGGGAACAAGAGATCCAGCACCTGCTGGGTGGGGATGAAATCCCAGGAGATTAACCCCATGTTGCTGCTGAAATGTAGGTTCCTCCCACAAATGACAGGCAGGAGCTCATTCCTAAGCTGGTCCTGCCTGTAAGGTTCAAGGCTCTGAACCCTGAAGGGCTCCTCCGTGTTCTGATCATTTTCACCCTGGGTTGGGACCAAGAATGGTGGGTTCAAAATGGAAATGGTGACAAACAGAAAAATGACTTGTGCCAATACACTAGAGTCAAAGCACAATGGGACAGTTCCCATCAGTACAAACACACACACACACACACACACACACACACACACACACACAGAGTCAGAATAGGAGTCCTGGGCCATTCATCAGGGATCAGACTAGAGGGCCTGCTGGGCTCACCTGCCCTGTGCTACTCACTGTTACTCTTGAGCTCCTCTGCAACAATCGCCAGAGGCTCTGGCGTCTAAGATGAAGCCTCACACAGTGTATCCACAAAAGGGCTAGTTGGCCCCCCTGAGATTCCTGGGAGCCTGAGGCTCGGCATTGTCTGCAACCACAGGAGAACATCCTTCTCCCTCCAGTGGCTCCAACCAAGTGAGCTCGGATGGCTTGGTCAGTGAAGTGGGTGCCTGGATACCAGGGTTCCATGTTCTGTTTGATCCATTGTCAAGGCAATGATGTTATTTCCTGTGCCCATACCTGAGCCTCTTTTCACATAAGACCACTTTCAACAGCCCTATGGGCTGCCGATTTCTCCTCCATGCCTACCCATCTCAGGTGCGCAGGTGTTCACCAACAACTACCCAAACATCCCAACCAGCATCTGCCCTGCTTGGTGCCACTAGAGTTCCAGCTTGGAGCCTTCAAAAATGCATTCACAACCAGTCCTTCCCTCTCAGCAGCTTTTGGACCCTGGTCCCATCATTGTGCAACTCATGGTGTGCCCAGTCTTTTCTGGAAAGTAGGGTAGCATCTAATCTCTAGGGTTTATTGTGTCTATTGGCCCATAACACCCTCTGTTCTCTCTGAAACCAGAGATGGGACTCACAGGTGGCTAAAGCACAAATGTAGAGATGGGATAATCACAAGAAAGGGAGAGACAAAGAATGCACCCTAACTCAATCAGGCCTGTGTCCCACACAGGGACATGGCCAATGTCCGTCCCATCGTGGCTGCAGTTCCCTCTCTACACCATGGCAAGTTGGAGGGGACTGAGATGCAGAGGCTGCTCCCCTCTGCCATACAACTTCCCAAGGCTTCTCCTAAGATTTCAAAAGGGCCAAGTGTGTCTAGTGTTGGGGTCTCACAGAGACTCCGAGGTACCACAGCATCCTGCTGCCCAGAACCGGTTCACCCCTCACCTCAAGGGGGCTCAGCCTCTGGATTCATGGGAATTGAAGTGGGTACAGGTGATGGGATATCACCTCCAAGACTGAGTTATGCCAAGTCCATGACCCCTGTCTGCATCCCTGTCTCCAGCACCACTCCCCCCTCTCTCTTTCCTCCTCAGAGCAAACAAATCCATTTAGCAAGTGTGTCCTGTGATAAAGACATGACGGTCACCCATCCTCTCATTACAAAAACACTGAGGCTCAGCCAACATGGATCCTACAGGGAACACAGGCATAAACTCAGACTCCGATCCTCCCAGCCGAGCCTCAGTGGAGCCTGGACTCCCAGCCTCCTGAGTCAAGGAAACAGAGGTTCCTAGCCGAGCCACCTTGGATGCAGCCGCACACAAACTGAACTCATCAATGCCCCTTGCTCTCAGTTGTGAGTAAGAGGGGAAGTGGTGTTTCACAACCCTGGACATCAAGTGCAGTCTCCAGGCTTTGGGGTGTGCCCTGGCCTCTGTCTATCTGCCCAGGCTCTCCAACCCACACTGGCCTCTTACCCAACCTCCTCCTAGGTCCAAACTCAATCCTGCCTCTCAATTTCTGCTGCCTTCCCCAACACACTGCTCCCCAAAATGAGCAGGGCTGGCTCTCGGTTATCATGCTGGTGCCAGCAGCAATGCCACCCCACTGACATAATTCTGAGTCCCAACCTAGGCACTCCAGCTGTCTTTGCCACACCTGGCCTGTTTGGGCTCTGGCTCTTGCTCTTTTCTTTCATGTGCATGTGTTTTGAGGTTTTGAGTTTCTCCCACTGCAGAACTGCAGCTGTGGCAGGGTAGAGCTCATGAGGGTGACATTCTGAGCCACATCCAATCCCATCAGGACTGTTCACTGGGGGGACTGCTGGAACACAGTGATGAGTGAACACATGGGAGGTGGTTGGACCCACCTTGCCTCTGAGTGGCTTCCTTTCAGGACAGGAATGTAGGCATGGGAGCCCCTGGCGTGGGATGCTTTGCACAAGGCGTGACCATGGGCTCTCTTTCCTGGCAAAAATGGCTCCACTCAGCATGGAGAGCACTGTCATTCCTGGTGGCTAACAACAGCCCTGGACCCCAGAAAGGAACCCACACTCAAGATTAACGTCTGAGTGTGCGTGTCCTCGAGGAAATGAGGTCTCCTGATCCCAGGTGCAAAGGGGTAAGTCCTCTAACTCCAGGGGCCATGAAGGGACATCTGAGTTTCCCTCGTCCTTCTTTCCCTCTCTAACTAACCACAGTTAGGACCCTGGCCTCATTCCCCAGTGAGGATCATTAGGCTCCATAAAGGACAGTCTCTAAGATGCTCAGGGGACCAACACACTCTGCACAACCCATAACCCTATTCACCCAAGAGGCAAGAGGATTTCTATTCAGGAAAACCAGGAAAGGGAGAGCCTTTCTCAAGGACACAAGGACATTAGTGAGTGAGGGAGTGATTAATGGATGGAGAACTATTTCCAACACCAACTTCCAGGAGCATATATGGCCCCCTGGAGAATTCTGCAGTGTGTTGGTGATTAAGGAGAACGTGTGAATTCAGGGGTCACTAGGTCCTCTCAGCCATAAGGAGGGAAACTGCCATAAAGGAACTAGGACAAGGGTGCGAGGAATGCTCACTGGTGGGAGATCGGAAGGAAGGAAAGTGTACTCATTAGAAAAGTGTCGCCTGAAAATTCTTAGCCAGCCAAAAGTCGTGCGAACTTGTGTGGGAAAAGAGTCTTTGCACAGTGATGAAGCTAAGAGCTCACATGATGGAACACAGCATCAACTGGGACCAAATCCAATATCTGATATTCTTGTAGGAAGAGGAGAGTCTGGACCCAGATACCAGGGAGACTGGGGGATACCGGATATGCGAGGTTGGAGCCAGGGCGGGATGCCCATATGGGAACCACAGATCGTGGGCAGCAATAGGAGAGTGGGCAAGGGCTGGGAGAGTTGGGGAGACAGTCCCCTTGAAACCTGGGAGGGGTTATGGCACTGGGACAGCCCAACACCTACTGTGTTGAGCCTCTGGAGCTCAACGGAAGACACTTCCTCTGTTGTCGGCCACCCAGTTAACAGAGTTTGGTTGCAGCAGCCTAGGACCCAGCTGAAGGTCTGAGCATGTTGGCCATGCAGGTTGGATCTGGACCACAGACACCCTCATCAGAGATTGTAGGGTCTCAGCCCTGAGGCAAGACAGGCACTAAGTCAGGCCAGGTGGGGAAACGGATAGGCACACACTCTGGGGGCTGGTGCCTGTGTTACTGGGAGCACTTCTGATCGCAATTCCCTGATCTGCTGCCAACACAGGCTACAGAGGAGGGTACAGAAACACAGACCACGGATCTGCCCCACTCAGTGGGCCCAGGCCAACTCCACACCCAGCAGCCTCGTGCCATACCCAATGAGTCTCGAAGCGGCCCCCTCTTCCCATCCTGAGAGCTCTTCCCTTCCTCATGTGCCAATAGCTCCCTACTGTCACTGGCAATATCTACTCTGTGAGATGTCAACATCCGTGGGTACTGTTCTCTCATCCCAGGACAGTGTGGTCCCACACACCCTGGTGAAATGGGCCACCTGGAGGCTGGACCTGGAGGTTGTTGAGGCTGAATGGCAGCGGTGGTCCTCAGGCACTTAATATTATTTAAGTTAAAAAAAAAAAAAACAAAAAAAAACAAAAAACGGGTCTTGGTGCTCAAAAATGTTTGATTTGCATATTCTCATCCCCTAACCCCAATATTTTCATTATTTCCTCACATATGAAATCTTACTAGCATAAAGGTAATTTCGTATTAAACAAAGTGGATTGAAATAACATTGGTAAAAATAATCAATCACCATACTTTCAATTTTTGTTCTGCTTTCCTATTAGAAACCACTTGGATACAAGAGAACAGAGGACAGACTCAGGGAAATGCTTGAAATGACAAGAAGCTCCCACTCAAGCTCAGCATTCAGTCCTGGACAGGGTAAGACCAGGCCACTTTGACATCTGTGCCAAAGAGTCTACCAGACAGAATCCTCTGACTGATCCCTGACTGAGCCATAGGAACTGGCTAGAAAAGCCTTCACATCCTCAATACATTCTTCACGTCAGAATACTTGACAACCATTGATATCCATCTCTCGTTAACTTGCTCCCCAGCCAACCATTCTTCAACAAATTCAAAGGAGTAACTCATGCAAGCACACAGAAAGGGGTGTTCACTACACACATCCATGTGCGAAAAAGACAACTGGTATTTCTTGTTTGGGCTATTTCAAATGAAATCCCTTCTGCATGACCTCCACAAACCAAAGGAAAATATTTGTGAAATTCCCACGTAGAAGACAAGATACACTTGCCAAGGAGGCAGTGGCAAGAATTTTGACACTCCAAATGTAGAGTGTGTGTTTAGGAAGCAGTCACAGTTTCCATGAGAGAGTCCCATGAAATCAATTAGGAAGATCCATGCTCTAGCCCTACCATGCAAGTGATGTGACTTGAAAGAGTCACTTAGTCTTAGTAACCATCATCACTAACAACTAAGTCAATGAATAAAGGTCCTCAGGTGCCAAGCTACAAAATGTGGGATGAGCATGGATGAGGATGGGTGGGAGAAGTCTCCAACTCTAACACAATTAGGGAAGGATGTGCTGACCTCAAGTGGCTGGGGGCTGGGATCCTGCCACAGAGGGGGATTCCAAACCTCACATCCCCTGACCCAGGCCAGAAGACCAGGTAGAGTCCAAGGACCCTGGGGTGGCCCAATGGCAATAAAGGTCAAAAGGAACTAGGGATCTGCCTGGTCCCTCAATCCCCTACTCTGAGCAGGGCTGCATGACGAGGCCAGAGGCCATCCACAGCAATCTGCCTTTACAGGAAAACAGGGACTGCAGGCTGCCTCTGGCTCACTGAATCAGGGTGGTGTTTTCATAAAGCAAGACCACTTCCTCACATTTGACCAGCAGCTCATGTGTTGACAGCACAATGACTGACTTGACTCCGGCCCTGATGAATGAAATAGAAAATTCATAGCAAACCCATCTTTAGCTCTTCCACATCATCAGGGGCTCTGATTCAATTCCGTCCAGAAAGGTGTCTGAAATGATTTCTAAACATGCTGGGGACTCACCTCTGTGTGGAACTTTTCAGGAAAAAGGGGATCAAATCTCATGAAGCAACTCTTCTCTCTTCTAGCCCATGGGCAATGCAAGGAACCTGCATGATACCAGAGGCTCACTTCTCTCTTCTCATGTCTTCTGGAAAGGATTCGTTAATGCTTCCTGCAAGGTGAAGCAGAAGCCTGCATCCCCAGCTGCACAGAAGTGTTTTAGGGCAGTGTCTCCCTTAAAACCCAAAAATAAAAAATACAGGACATTCAACAGGCACATGGATTCGAGTACATGTTCAATGATCCCTCCTCCCTGGAGCCTTCCACATGCCCATCTTCCACATTCACAGAGCAATGCTTGGCCATTCTCAAGACCAGGAGACCATGATGGTCATCACCAGGAAGTCAATAAGGAACATGAAGAGAGCAGCATGGATTGCAGAAGGTGGCACATCAAGGATCTTCAGCTCTGCTGCTAGAACACAAGAGCTTAACTTCAGTATTGACTTTTTGCCAACTACCAAGTACGATAGCAGTGTCAAGCCCAATATGCAGATATGCAAGTAGTAGGTGACACCCCGCATCCATTCACAAAAGTGGGCAACATCTGCATCAGAACAAGGAAGTATCTTACCCTTACTCATAAAAATCATCAGAAACAAAATAAAATGGATGCAAGACTTCTCATTTCACTATTAGGTAGCTGTTGGAATTCCCTATTAAATAATACCTCCTCCAAAATAAAAAGTATCTCAGACATGTGTCAACTATTCAATGGATGACATTTTAAAAACTATGGACTTTACTTAATATTTATGTATGCTATATCCCTGCCTAAGGCTCTATGAGAAAGGAGCACATAGAATTGGATCTTTGAAAATCTCACATTTGCTGATAAATATTACTGCTGATCTCAGGCATGGCGAAGTGAAAAGTGGGACTTTGGATATTCCAAGAATGCTATGTTGTGGGATTGGTGTCCCTGATTCATACATAGCATATGGTTTCTATGAAATCCAGTGAGGGAGCAGGAGTAACGAAGCTGATTGCACAGATGACCTCAGGGAATACTGACAGATAGGCCAAATGAAAAATATGCTCCAGCTAACCATTGGTATTTGGGCTTCTGATCCCAGTCCTGTTTTTAAAAAAGGTGCAGACAGGCAGTGTTCATTAAAAACTGTCTACCATGTAAAAGTGGGTAATTTAAATGGCATCTAGTTACACATCTGATAGAATGGTCTGGCAACATATGAATTTCATTCTAACAACAACAACAACAACAAAACATAGAAAATGAGACATAAAGATAAAACCTTGTCTTCACCAGGATGCCTAAAAATAGGTTTTATTTGGCTCATGCCAATAAATATCTTTCAATAGAATTTCTGATTTCTGAATGAATCCATTCAACTTCATACTGCACAGATCACAAGGTTTTCTTTACAGAATATTCTCTTCTTCTTCTTAAAGCCTCACATAGAAAATGTCTCACAGGACATAGGAGGGGAATGACCCAAAGGATGAGAGAATGGCTGGAACCGTTCTCAAATGTGCCCATGTAGCCTAAAGTTTGAAGGCATCTAATTGTACTCTAAAACAATTATGAACCTATTCGATCCATTATTAATAAATATCACCACTTTACCACTTGAAACAAATCACAGAAAATTGGAAACAGATGATCATTGGCTTTGATACCTTTACTTCTGTTTCATTACTCAGAGTCGATCAACTCTATACTTCAAGTGACACAGATTTATTACAGAATGCCTAAGATCCTAAGGATCTATTTTAGCTCAGCCCATGGTATTGCTTCATTATTTTATTATTTTGTAAGTAATAAAATATAACTTCATGTTGGATGATATATTCAAGCCATGAATATATCATCCAACATTGTTCTTCCCAAAATATTAGCCCAATTTCTGCGTGCGCTCACTTACTGTTCAGGAATTTTACTAATTGTTTGAAGGTTCTAGAGGACCTGTTAGACTCCTAATGGACAAACCATACAACATACTCCAGAGAACGGACGAGTGCCATAAGAAGAAAATAAGGTCAGCCTACAGCAATGGGCAGCTGCCTGCCCTCGGCTGGGAGGAGCCCTGGCCATGGCACCAGGGCTGCTGGGCAGCAGAAGCCTCCACAGCCCTGCAGGGAGCCTGGAGCACAGCTCTGCCTAACCATGCTCAGCCCTGGACAGATGCACATGAGTTCCCATCACAGGCTCGAGTGTGACAGTCCCAGGTGCATGCCTGTCATGCCAGCCACCAGGGAGGCTGAGGCAAGAGGAACATTTGAGGTCAGCCTTGGCAACTTAGACCCCGAGGCAAAGGGGAAATACTTTTACAGGGGTCTCTGAGGGTGTAGCTCAGGTAGGTCACTTGCCTCACAGGCTCAAGGCCCTGGGTTCAATCCCCAGAACCCACGTACACACAAAAAGTGAACGTGGAATATTGTTTAAAATGATGGGTCAGGTACACACAAGGACTTCAATATGACCTCTCAGAGGAGCTCAATTTGAGATCAGACTGAACAAAAGACCACCTGGACCATTGACTCAGTGTCTGAAACCCTCTGTGAGCATGGGAAGCACTGCTGGCAAGACACCAGAGGGCCAAAGCACTTGTGCCCCCTGCAGGGGCGTCTCTTGTCTACCGCCAAAGACTGTTCCCCTCCTGGGGCAGCTGAGAGCAAGCTGGGCCTTGGAGCAAGGACTAGTGCTTTAGATATAGACTATGCAAGCAAGGGGCAATGTCTTTAATAAAACTAAAATTAAAAAGTCACATTGAAAAAATTTTAAAAAGAAGAAAATAAGGTCAAGTAGAGGAAGCCCATTTTCACAGGAAAAAATCCCCCAGTGAAAAGCATCAGAATAGATACCAAGAAAAATACCAACAAAAACAGTGTGCTCCCACTATGTATCTACTCAACATGCAAAAGTTAGAAAGCTAGATAATACAATCCTGGCCACAGGTAGAGCTATGCAGAAGAGCCACCTGGCAGTGCTTAGTCAAAGAAGTAAACATGCACACTTTGACCTAGAAATTCCACCTGTGTGTAAACCAGGCGGTGCTTAAGCAGTTTCACAAGGGGACATGCACAGGGAAATTAATCCTCAGGTTCTTATAGAGTTGTCTGTGCTTACAGGGAGTTGATGGTTGTCAAGATGCCCACAGCTGCGAAAGTCAAAAGCTAAAAAAATAATAGATGCAAACCTGGATATATTAATAATCCCGTATCTATGATCACCTTCATAAGGTAGCTTCCCAACTTCTGTGTGGAAGTGTGTTTCTCCTTGGCCCTTACACTGTTGTGGAGACCACTAGGAGTTCAGCTTTGTGCAGGATCATCTGACCTGGACTTTTGGCAAGACCTGTACAGCCCTCACACATGCTCAGATGCTACAGGACTTTTCAGACCAGTCCAGACAACAGTAGGCATCCATTCATTGTCTGCACTCTACAGATTCCTAGATGCACGACATTCATTACCATCAAATGCAGAATTTTCATCAAAAACTAATATATATATCATTCCAATCTGAATCAAGAAAATCGGAAATATCCCCAAATCCAAAGAGTGGATCCCCATTGTGATGCTACAAGTTGAAAATTCCACAGCTGACCTCATGGGATGGTTCACAGTCAAAAGACAGCTGCATGAAAAATATTACATGACCTTCCTGCTATGTGAAAAGTGGCATGTGAAGTACACATGCATGTCTTCCTCAGACATGGGTTCATTTGCAAGACACCTTGTGCAATTGAAAATACTCCAAAAGGGGAGAAATCAGAACCATGTCTCCAAAGTATTTCAGCAGAGACCAACTCCATCTGTCTATCTATCTCTCAGTGAGTGTGTGTGCTCTTGTGTGTGTTTGTGTGTCTTTGTTTGTGTTTGTACCATCACAGCTGATACTTCATTGCCCCCATTGGAAAACTGACTCAGATAATGCCATCTGCCAAACTCCTAAAAACCAAAGTTCTTGCTGATAGAATGAAACATTCCTTCCTGTTGGTTTGGATGTGTCCTTTAGGAATCACTGCTACATTTAGTATACTCAAATCATCACAGTAGATCAGGTAACAAAAACATATATATTTTAAAATAATAATAATATATTAATGGAAACAACAAATACAGGATAGAGTAACAACTGTGTTACTAAACAAGGTCAAGGACAATGGCAAACTATAGATTCAAACTTTGAAGAAAATAGTAATCAATGTAAATATTCCTGGGCTGCCTCAGCCCCGCCCAGGCACACAGCAACAGAATGGTTTTGCAAGCATCCTCAGGAGGGCAGGAGCCTTCTTTGCAGGACGAGAGGGAGGTTGAGGCTCGATCCACCCATCATTCTTTTGGGAGAGGCTCCTTTTCCTCAGCACAAAGTTGGATTTTTTGTGAGGATTCTTGGCATCAAATACGTTGGCCTCTGCTGGAATCCTCAGCTCTGGGGAGAGAGGGGTGTACAAAAAGAAGGTGGCACTCAGGAGGTTCTCCCTAGGACACGCCAACATCTGAGAGCCTGTGCCAGAAAAGGCCAGAGCCACACACCTGAGAGCTCTCCAATTCAGCACCAATACCTACAAAGACAGCCTCCACAGTCCTCCCTGAGGAAGAACTAGGCAGAGCACTTCAACAGACCTAATGTCTGTTCCTACCGAAGGCTTTGGACTCCAGAATATCTCAGGTCCTCTTGCATCTGCCAAAGCACACCACTAGGGTTTGCATCTGAAATCTCCCACAAAAGGCTCCTGTGCCGAAGATTCAGTCCCCACATGAGCCATCTTCATAGGTGGGTTTGGAGGGAAGCATTGGATGGTGAGTGCTCTGATGTCAACATGAAATTCTCATTCAAGATGAATACACTACTGGGGGCTGGGAGGGACTGGAAGAAAGGTTGAGCATGGTTGGAGTAAGACCTAAACAGGGTTGTGCCCTGGGCAACAGTACCTTGTTCCTGTTGGCTCCACTGAATCCTCATTCTCCAAGGAGAGGTCCTCCCTCTCCATCTTTCTCTCTCTCCCTCTCTGCCAGCCTCGTTCTCTCTCTCCCAGTCTATGCCTTTGTGGCAAGGGCTGAGGAGCTCTCCACTGCCACACACTAGAGCTTTATGGACAGCCTCAGTGCACAACCAAAGAGAAAGCTATGAAACCCAGAGAAAAAAGGCCTAGGATTCCTCCTCTGAGTTATTTTCCTCAAGTATGGCCACAGTGAGGACAGGCTGACCAGCGCGGATACCACATTAGAGCCATGCTTCTGCGTTGGTGGAGCCCGCCTCCATGTGAACCAGGCTTCTGAGAATGGAGGCCACATTCCAAATACTGCCCTACTGAGAACAATGGTTCCAAAGACCAGCAAAGGGACTGCTTCCCTCCAACATGGTGTATGGCCCAGTGGTGCCATGACCCCGAGTGGGGGAATACAACAGCCGCTTCTCCTTCCTCTGAACATGTGTTTCCTGTCGCCCTCCTCTAACCTAGAGCCTGTTCTCCATCCCTTCTGGGTTGGATGTGGAGATCTCTGCTATGAATTTCTTAGGCTACCAAGGCCCCAGACAGACTTCCTCTTCCATAGACTCTACTAACCTAACAGTAGGTTAAGATAGGAGACAAGTGATCCTAGAACTCATAGGGATGGTGGTCTTCAGGGTACATAGGCTGGGATAATGGCTGCTGTGGTGTTTGGCTCACAAAAACCAACCAACCAACCAACGAAAAAGCGCTGGCATTATTATCAGATGAGCTCTGTGGCTACGTGCTCAGGAAGCCCTCATCTGACTTTAGTTAGGGATCACAACCTGGCTATTGTGATCACTCCTTGCCTAGTGGACTCAGGTGCGTAAGACCATGGAATTTATGCAAAAACAGATGATTCAGGCTGTCTCCCAGGCTGTGTTTTCTTCCCAATTTCATCCTGTTACTGCTTGCTAGAATCCTGGCAATGCTCTGCCCAGGCAGTGGTTTTTTGGTCACACAGAAGGCTTTCAATAGTACTGCTTCAGTCCACAAAATGCCAGTTCCCTCTTTAGCCCATGCATTCCCATGTTCCTTTGAAACCACTCCTATCCCAGACCATGAAAACATACTGCTCCTGGAGAGAGGCTTTCCTCCTCACTCCTCAAAGATGTCAGCTTTGGATGCCTGTTCATGTCCAGGGGAGGGCACCTGGTGGGGAGCCACAATATCCACCGGGGTATACCATTGGACCTCAAGACCTTCCACCAGCAGAAGTGCAGTTGGCTTTGTGCACGAACCCAACACACCTGTTGGAGTGTTCTTGGGGGTCAGAGACTACTCTTTGTTGCTAAGAGTTGACCTGAGTCCACATCCTGACCCTTGCTCTCTGCTATCTGATTGTCTCACTTACTCTGACGGCGAGAGATGATTTGGCCCAGCTCATAATCCTTTGGATTCTCCTCAGTAAGGAAGTGTAGGTCGAGGGCGCTGCGGATGACGACAGGAGCCCTATCGTGGCAGGTCACCTGGAGCAGCATGGGAGACAGGCCTTCAGGAAATGGGCCTTGAAGTGACTACTCAAGGACAGTGGGCAGGGGCATTCTGGAGGCACCTCCACTCTAAATACAAGGGCAACATCCATGACCCTACTACCCGAGGCTGACCTCCTGCTCATCGTGTGGGCTCTTCCCACAGGCTACTAGCCCAATCCTTGTACATAGGACTTCCTGGGCCTGCCATTGCTCTTTGTGGAGCTGCACTCCTCTCGGAGTGAAAGGACCCCACTACCTGCATACAGATGCAATCTCATCCCACAAGTTGGGAGGAATGGGACAATAGCCTCCAAGATCCCAGGTCTGCCCGAGGATGCAGGCGGCATTGGGAATGGCCTAGGCACAAAACCTAGAGGCTTTGGTCTGGATTGCCAGGGCCAAAAACAGACCCAGGAACATGACCACACACAGGAGAGCTGAAAGATAGCCACGAGAGCTCCTGGCCTCCAGAGGCTCAGTGCTGGCTGGGATGTAGGAGGGCACCTCATCCGGCAAGGGTGGTCATTGGGTTACCTGGACATTTAGTGTGCTTGCTCCACATCCATATCGACTCTGCAGAGAGACTCTCTCAGCTCCTTGTTCAAGGAACATGGAGAACCTCACACTGCTGTCCTCCTCCATAGACGTCAGCATCCCATACAAGGGAACCTGCAACCTAGTTCCTGTCCTATTCTCATCTGTCACCCATACCTGTCCCTGCCCTTCTGGACTGCATGCTGCCACCTGACACACAGACTCCCTCAGACATGGCAGTGGACAAGCTGCTGCACTCGCTCATCTCAGCTCCAGCCCTTCACACTGACCTCTCCCTTCTTGATTCCCATCTATCCTCCTGATCATCCAGAAGCTCCAAATTCAAGAGGGCATGAGTAGTCCATGGTATTGGACCAGTGTCTGCTCCCCACCCAGGTGTAAGCACCACGGGACACCCCTGCTCCCAGGCTTACCAGAACACTCTTGGCCATCTCTGGACTTTGTGTTTCTAAGTGGACACGAATTAAGCAGGTGTCTCCCACCTGCTTGTGGGAAAGCGGCCTGGAGGACTTGCAGGTTGATTCTGAGAACTGTGGGGGATGGAACATCAGCAAACCCAGAAACAGAAAGCCACCCCAGACTGTCAGTTGGCTCTATGGGCTTCCAGCAAATATGTCCAGGTGCTGAGGCTTCTTATTTCCTCAGGTCGGAGTGGAATGGCAGCACATGCACAGCTTGAATAAGGTAGGTGTTTACCTCCTTTCCCTTGACCTGGGGGCGTTTCCTCACCATGAAATATTGTATTCCCAGATTCATGGACAGACACACGAGTGAGTGGTCAGAGACCTTGATTTCTGCAGAGCGAAGTGGAGAGAATTGTTAGGTGGCACTCAAGGATTATACCACAAAACACCCACAACCCCTGAGAGTCTCCGCCAGGCCCATCACACTTTGGTATTTTGGGGCCAAGGCCCACTTTCTCTTGGCTGTCAGTTATCCTGAGCCCACTGTGGATCATGTCTCCCCACTGTCTGATTGTCCTACTTACTCTCATCCTCAGACATCATATACAGCAGCTCAAAGTTGTCCACATCCTCATGCTGCAACAAATTTTGGTCCAAGGCCCTGCGGATGAGGCTTGTCACCGTCTCCTGAAAGGTCACCTGGATCAGGGTGGGACAAATGTCATCAGAGAATGGCTTTTAGAAGAGCTACCCAGAAGACTGTGGTCAAACATTCAGGAGAAATCTCAGCTACATATACAAGGGCACAATCTTGTTATCCTGCTACCTGAGTGTGTCCTCCATATACCACCTGGGTTCTTGCAATGTGCTACTAGAACAATCCTGGTACAAATATCTGCCTGTACCTGCCATCTCCCCTCCCCCTGGGGAGCCACATTCCACTCATGTCAAAGGACCAAACTGCCTATGCACAGACACACTCTCATCTCACTGAGATGAGAGCAATGGGCCAGGGATCTGCGCACCAAGTGTGATCTGGGATGCAGGCTGCCTTTGTGGGTGGAAGAGGCAGATGCACTGAAAATTTGGGTCCTGACTGCCACGACACAAAACAGACTCAGATACAAGAGTGTGCACTTGAGTGCTTCATGATAGCTTTGAGAGGCCCTGGCCTCTGGAAGCTCGGTGCGGGTCTGGTTGTCATGATGTACTTGACTCAGCACTGGCAGTCACTGAACATGTCTCCTCTGCAGCTGGACACCTGCAGCATTAGCGTGTCTACTGCACATCCATAGAAATTCTGCCAAGAACCCCTTTAGCTCCGTATTTACATACATGCAAAGCCTAACATTCCGAAGCTTTGGCATGACCCCCCAGGTGATCCCGACCCCAAATTCCTACACCTAGTCATGCTAAGGAGGTTCTCTTCCCTGCCACCAGGAACACATCCCCTCCTACACATGTGACAAGTCACTGCCACCTCCTCTGCTCCAACTTCACTCATTGAGAATACCAAGTTCTAGGCACTGCAGCCTGCACCCTGGACATATCTCTGCCTTCATCTGTCCACAGCACTTCCGTCTGCACTTCTGGCCTGCAAAACCCACAATACACAGGCCCACTCACCACTGAAGCTGGGCATGCTGATGCTCTCCCTCCTCAGGTCAAGCCCTTAAGACGGACCTCTCTCTTCTTTATTTCCCACCATAGCCCTGGGGTTGGCTGTGTCTCCTGCCTTCCACTGTGTGGACACCCAGGAGGCAGCCCTGCTGTCGGGCTTACCGGGATGCGCTTTGTCTCCCTCAGGCTCTGTCCCTCTAGGAGGACGTGAACAACGCGGCTGTCTTCCACCTGCTCGCTGGAGTGAAGCAGTGAGGAGCTGCTACTCACAGCTGCTGGGGTCCTGGATGCCACTGCCACAGAAGGTTCCAAGAACTGTGGGGGATGACAACATCAGCAAAGCCCAGCAACTGCACCCCACCCAGCCTGGCAGTTGGCTCTGTGGGCATTCTACAACATCCATCCAGAACCTGAGGTTCTTGTCCCCTTGGAGGATGTGGAGTGGCACCAGGAGTAAAGACTGAAGAAGGTGGCTGTTTTGGGAACAAGAGATCCAGCACCTGCTGGGTGGGGATGAAATCCCAGGAGATTAACCCCATGTTGCTGCTGAAATGTAGGTTCCTCCCACAAATGACAGGCAGGAGCTCATTCCTAAGCTGGTCCTGCCTGTAAGGTTCAAGGCTCTGAACCCTGAAGGGCTCCTCCGTGTTCTGATCATTTTCACCCTGGGTTGGGACCAAGAATGGTGGGTTCAAAATGGAAATGGTGACAAACAGAAAAATGACTTGTGCCAATACACTAGAGTCAAAGCACAATGGGACAGTTCCCATCAGTACAAACACACACACACACACACACACACACACACACACACACACACACACACAGAGTCAGAATAGGAGTCCTGGGCCATTCATCAGGGATCAGACTAGAGGGCCTGCTGGGCTCACCTGCCCTGTGCTACTCACTGTTACTCTTGAGCTCCTCTGCGACAATCGCCAGAGGCTCTGGCGTCTAAGATGAAGCCTCACCCAGTGTATCCACAAAAGGGCTAGTTGGCCCCCCTGAGATTCCTGGGAGCCTGAGGCTCGGCATTGTCTGCAACCACAGGAGAACATCCTTCTCCCTCCAGTGGCTCCAACCAAGTGAGCTTGGATGGCTTGGTCAGTGAAGTGGGTGCCTGGATACCAGGGTTCCATGTTCTGTTTGATCCATTGTCAAGGCAATGATGTCATTTCCTGTGCCCATACCTGAGCCTCTTTTCACATAAGACCACTTTCAACAGCCCTATGGGCTGCCGATTTCTCCTCCATGCCTACCCATCTCAGGTGCGCAGGTGTTCACCAACAACTACCCAAACATCCCCACCAGCATCTCCCCTGCTTGGTGCCACTAGAGTTCCAGCTTGGAGCCTTCAAAAATGCATTCACAACCAGTCCTTCCCTCTCAGCAGCTTTTGGACCCTGGTCCCATCATTGTGCAACTCATGGTGTGCCCAGTCTTTTCTGGAAAGTAGGGTAGCATCTAATCTCTAGGGTTTATTGTGTCTATTGGCCCATAACACCCTCTGTTCTCTCTGAAACCAGAGATGGGACTCACAGGTGGCTAAAGCACAAATGTAGAGATGGGATAATCACAAGAAAGGGAGAGACAAAGAATGCACCCTAACTCAATCAGGCCTGTGTCCCACACAGGGACATGGCCAATGTCCGTCCCATCGTGGCTGCAGTTCCCTCTCTACACCATGGCAAGTTGGAGGGGACTGAGATGCAGAGGCTGCTCCCCTCTGCCATACAACTTCCCAAGGCTTCTCCTAAGATTTCAAAAGGGCCAAGTGTGTCTAGTGTTGGGGTCTCACAGAGACTCCGAGGTACCACAGCATCCTGCTGCCCAGAACCGGTTCACCCCTCACCTCAAGGGGGCTCAGCCTCTGGATTCATGGGAATTGAAGTGGGTAAAGGTGATGGGATATCACCTCCAAGACTGAGTTATGTCAAGTCCATGACCCCTGTCTGCATCCCTGTCTCCAGCACCACTCCCCCCTCTCTCTTTCCTCCTCAGAGCAAACAAATCCATTTAGCAAGTGTGTCCTGTGATAAAGACATGACGGTCACCCATCCTCTCATTACAAAAACACTGAGGCTCAGCCAACATGGATCCTACAGGGAACACAGGCATAAACTCAGACTCCGATCCTCCCAGCCGAGCCTCAGTGGAGCCTGGACTCCCAGCCTCCTGAGTCAAGGAAACAGAGGTTCCTAGCCGAGCCACCTTGGATGCAGCCGCACACAAACTGAACTCATCAATGCCCCTTGCTCTCAGTTGTGAGTAAGAGGGGAAGTGGTGTTTCACAACCCTGGACATCAAGTGCAGTCTCCAGGCGTTGGGGTGTGCCCTGGCCTCTGTCTATCTGCCCAGGCTCTCCAACCCACACTGGCCTCTTACCCAACCTCCTCCTAGGGCCAAACTCAATCCTGCCTCTCAATTTCTGCTGCCTTCCCCAACACACTGCTCCCCAAAATGAGCAGGGCTGGCTCTCGGTTATCATGCTGGTGCCAGCAGCAATGCCACCCCACTGACATAATTCTGAGTCCCAACCTAGGCACTCCAGCTGTCTTTGCCACACCTGGCCTGTTTGGGCTCTGGCTCTTGCTCTTTTCTTTCATGTGCATGTGTTTTGAGGTTTTGAGTTTCTCCCACTGCAGAACTGCAGCTGTGGCAGGGTAGAGCTCATGAGGGTCACATTCTGAGCCACATCCAATCCCATCAGGACTGTTCACTGGGGGGACTGCTGGAACACAGTGATGAGTGAACACATGGGAGGTGGTTGGACCCACCTTTCCTCTGAGTGGCTTCCTTTCAGGACAGGAATGTAGGCATGGGAGCCCCTGGCGTGGGATGCTTTGCACAAGGCGTGACCATGGGCTCTCTTTCCTGGCAAAAATGGCTCCACTCAGCATGGAGAGCACTGTCATTCCTGGTGGCTAACAACAGCCCTGGACCCCAGAAAGGAACCCACACTCAAGATTAACGTCTGAGTGTGCGTGTCCTCGAGGAAATGAGGTCTCCTGATCCCAGGTGCAAAGGGGTAAGTCCTCTAACTCCAGGGGCCATGAAGGGACATCTGAGTTTCCCTTGTCCTTCTTTCCCTCTCTAACTAACCACAGTTAGGACCCTGGCCTCATTCCCCAGTGAGGATCATTAGGCTCCAGAAAGGACAGTCTCTAAGATGCTCAGTGGACCAACACCCTCTGCACAACCCATAACCCTATTCACCCAAGAGGCAAGAGGATTTCTATTCAGGAAAACCAGGAAAGGGAGAGCCTTTCTCAAGGACACAAGGACATTAGTGAGTGAGGGAGTGATTAATGGATGGAGAACTATTTCCAACACCAACTTCCAGGAGCATATATGGCCCCCTGGAGAATTCTGCAGTGTGTTGGTGATTAAGGAGAACGTGTGAATTCATGGGTCACTAGGTCCTCTCAGCCATAAGGAGGGAAACTGCCATAAAGGAACTAGGACAAGGGTGCGAGGAATGCTCACTGGTGGGAGATCGGAAGGAAGGAAAGTGTACTCATTAGAAAAGTGTCGCCTGAAAATTCTTAGCCAGCCAAAAGTCGTGCGAACTTGTGTGGGAAAAGAGTCTTTGCACAGTGATGAAGCTAAGAGCTCACATGATGGAACACAGCATCAACTGGGACCAAATCCAATATCTGATATTCTTGTAGGAAGAGGAGAGTCTGGACCCAGATACCAGGGAGACTGGGGGATACCGGATATGTGAGGTTGGAGCCAGGGCGGGATGCCCATATGGGAACCACAGATCGTGGGCAGCAATAGGAGAGTGGGCAAGGGCTGGGAGAGTTGGGGAGACAGTCCCCTTGAAACCTGGGAGGGGTTATGGCACTGGGACAGCCCAACACCTACTGTGTTGAGCCTCTGGAGCTCAACGGAAGACACTTCCTCTGTTGTCGGCCACCCAGTTAACAGAGTTTGGTTGCAGCAGCCTAGGACCCAGCTGAAGGTCTGAGCATGTTGGCCATGCAGGTTGGATCTGGACCACAGACACCCTCATCAGAGATTGTAGGGTCTCAGCCCTGAGGCAAGACAGGCACTAAGTCAGGCCAGGTGGGGAAACGGATAGGCACACACTCTGGGGGCTGGTGCCTGTGTTACTGGGAACACTTCTGATCGCAATTCCCTGATCTGCTGCCAACACAGGCTACAGAGGAGGGTACAGAAACACAGACCACGGATCTGCCCCACTCAGTGGGCCCAGGCCAACACCACACCCAGCAGCCTCGTGCCATACCCAGTGAGTCTCGAAGCGGCCCCCTCTTCCCATCCTGAGAGCTCTTCCCTTCCTCATGTGCCAATAGCTCCCTACTGTCACTGGCAATATCTACTCTGTGAGATGTCAACATCCGTGGGTACTGTTCTCTCATCCCAGGACAGTGTGGTCCCACACACCCTGGTGAAATGGGCCACCTGGAGGCTGGACCTGGAGGTTGTTGAGGCTGAATGGCAGCGGTGGTCCTCTGGCACTTAATATTATTGAAGTTAAAAAAAAACAAAAACAAAAACAAAAAACGGGTCTTGGTGCTCAAAAATGTTTGATTTGCATATTCTCATCCCCTAACCCCAATATTTTCATTATTTCCTCACATATGAAATCTTACTAGCATAAAGGTAATTTCGTATTAAACAAAGTGGATTGAAATAACATTGGTAAAAATAATCAATCACCATACTTTCAATTTTTGTTCTGCTTTCCTATTAGAAACCACTTGGATACAAGAGAACAGAGGACAGACTCATGGAAATGCTTGAAATGACAAGAAGCTCCCACTCAAGCTCAGCATTCAGTCCTGGACAGGGTAAGACCAGGCCACTTTGACATCTGTGCCAAAGAGTCTACCAGACAGAATCCTCTGACTGATCCCTGACTGAGCCATAGGAACTGGCTAGAAAAGCCTTCACATCCTCAATACATTCTTCACGTCAGAATACTTGACAACCATTGATATCCATCTCTCGTTAACTTGCTCCCCAGCCAACCATTCTTCAACAAATTCAAAGGAGTAACTCATGCAAGCACACAGAAAGGGGTGTTCACTACACACATCCATGTGCGAAAAAGACAACTGGTATTTCTTGTTTGGGCTATTTCAAATGAAATCCCTTCTGCATGACCTCCACAAACCAAAGGAAAATATTTGTGAAATTCCCACGTAGAAGACAAGATACACTTGCCAAGGAGGCAGTGGCAAGAATTTTGACACTCCAAATGTAGAGTGTGTGTTTAGGAAGCAGTCACAGTTTCCATGAGAGAGTCCCATGAAATCAATTAGGAAGATCCATGCTCTAGCCCTACCATGCAAGTGATGTGACTTGAAAGAGTCACTTAGTCTTAGTAACCATCATCACTAACAAGTAAGTCAATGAATAAAGGTCCTCAGGTGCCAAGCTACAAAATGTGGGATGAGCATGGATGAGGATGGGTGGGAGAAGTCTCCAACTCTAACACAATTAGGGAAGGATGTGCTGACCTCAAGTGGCTGGGGGGGGCTGGGATCCTGCCACAGAGGGGGATTCCAAACCTCACATCCCCTGACCCAGGCCAGAAGACCAGGTAGAGTCCAAGGACCCTGGGGTGGCCCAATGGCAATAAAGGTCAAAAGGAACTAGGGATCTGCCTGGTCCCTCAATCCCCTACTCTGAGCAGGGCTGCATGACGAGGCCAGAGGCCATCCACAGCAATCTGCCTTTACAGGAAAACAGGGACTGCAGGCTGCCTCTGGCTCACTGAATCAGGGTGGTGTTTTCATAAAGCAAGACCACTTCCTCACATTTGACCAGCAGCTCATGTGTTGACAGCACAATGACTGACTTGACTCAGGCCCTGATGAATGAAATAGAAAATTCATAGCAAACCCATCTTTAGCTCTTCCACATCATCAGGGGCTCTGATTCAATTCCGTCCAGAAAGGTGTCTGAAATGATTTCTAAACATGCTGGGGACTCACCTCTGTGTGGAACTTTTCAGGAAAAAGGGGATCAAATCTCATGAAGCAACTCTTCTCTCTTCTAGCCCATGGGCAATGCAAGGAACCTGCATGATACCAGAGGCTCACTTCTCTCTTCTCATGTCTTCTGGAAAGGATTCGTTAATGCTTCCTGCAAGGTGAAGCAGAAGCCTGCATCCCCAGCTGCACAGAAGTGTTTTAGGGCAGTGTCTCCCTTAAAACCCAAAAATAAAAAAACAGGTCATTCAACAGGCACATGGATTCGAGTACATGTTCAATGATCCCTCCTCCCTGGAGCCTTCCACATGCCCATCTTCCACATTCACAGAGCAATGCTTGGCCATTCTCAAGACCAGGAGACCATGATGCTCCTCACCAGGAAGTCAATAAGGAACATGAAGAGAGCAGCATGGATTGCAGAAGGTGGCACATCAAGGATCTTCAGCTCTGCTGCTAGAACACAAGAGCTTAACTTCAGTATTGACTTTTTGCCAACTACCAAGTACGATAGCAGTGTCAAGCCCAATATGCAGATATGCAAGTAGTAGGTGACACCCCGCATCCATTCACAAAAGTGGGCAACATCTGCATCAGAACAAGGAAGTATCTTACCCTTACTCATAAAAATCATCAGAAACAAAATAAAATGGATGCAAGACTTCTCATTTCACTATTAGGTAGCTGTTGGAATTCCCTATTAAATAATACCTCCTCCAAAATAAAAAGTATCTCAGACATGTGTCAACTATTCAATGGATGACATTTTAAAAACTATGGACTTTACTTAATATTTATGTATGCTATATCCCTGCCTAAGGCTCTATGAGAAAGGAGCACATAGAATTGGATCTTTGAAAATCTCACATTTGCTGATAAATATTACTGCTGATCTCAGGCATGGCGAAGTGAAAAGTGGGACTTTGGATATTCCAAGAATGCTATGTTGTGGGATTGGTGTCCCTGATTCATACATAGCATATGGTTTCTATGAAATCCAGTGAGGGAGCAGGAGTAACGAAGCTGATTGCACAGATGACCTCAGGGAATACTGACAGATAGGCCAAATGAAAAATATGCTCCAGCTAACCATTGGTATTTGGGCTTCTGATCCCAGTCCTGTTTTTAAAAAAGGTGCAGACAGGCAGTGTTCATTAAAAACTGTCTACCATGTAAAAGTGGGTAATTTAAATGGCATCTAGTTACACATCTGATAGAATGGTCTGGCAACATATGAATTTCATTCTAACAACAACAACAACAACAAAACATAGAAAATGAGACATAAAGATAAAACCTTGTCTTCACCAGGATGCCTAAAAATAGGTTTTATTTGGCTCATGCCAATAAATATCTTTCAATAGAATTTCTGATTTCTGAATGAATCCATTCAACTTCATACTGCACAGATCACAAGGTTTTCTTTACAGAATATTCTCTTCTTCTTCTTAAAGCCTCACATAGAAAATGTCTCACAGGACATAGGAGGGGAATGACCCAAAGGATGAGAGAATGGCTGGAACCGTTCTCAAATGTGCCCATGTAGCCTAAAGTTTGAAGGCATCTAATTGTACTCTAAAACAATTATGAACGTATTCGATCCATTATTAATAAATATCACCACTTTACCACTTGAACCAAATCACAGAAAATTGGAAACAGATGATCATTGGCTTTGATACATTTACTTCTGTTTCATTACTCAGAGTCGATCAACTCTATACTTCAAGTGACACAGATTTATTACAGAATGCCTAAGATCCTAAGGATCTATTTTAGCTCAGCCCATGGTATTGCTTCATTATTTTATTATTTTGTAAGTAATAAAATATAACTTCATGTTGGATGATATATTCAAGCCATGAATATATCATCCAACATTGTTCTTCCCAAAATATTAGCCCAATTTCTGCGCGCGCTCACTTACTGTTCAGGAATTTTACTAATTGTTTGAAGGTTCTAGAGGACCTGTTAGACTCCTAATGGACAAACCATACAACATACTCCAGAGAACGGACGAGTGCCATAAGAAGAAAATAAGGTCAGCCTACAGCAATGGGCAGCTGCCTGCCCTCGGCTGGGAGGAGCCCTGGCCATGGCACCAGGGCTGCTGGGCAGCAGAAGCCTCCACAGCCCTGCAGGGAGCCTGGAGCACAGCTCTGCCTAACCATGCTCAGCCCTGGACAGATGCACATGAGTTCCCATCACAGGCTCGAGTGTGACAGTCCCAGGTGCATGCCTGTCATGCCAGCCACCAGGGAGGCTGAGGCAAGAGGAACGTTTGAGGTCAGCCTTGGCAACTTAGACCCCGAGGCAAAGGGGAAATACTTTTACAGGGGTCTCTGAGGGTGTAGCTCAGGTAGGTCACTTGCCTCACAGGCTCAAGGCCCTGGGTTCAATCCCCAGAACCCACGTACACACAAAAAGTGAACTTGGAATATTGTTTAAAATGATGGGTCAGGAACACACAAGGACTTCAATATGACCTCTTAGAGGAGCTCAATTTGAGATCAGACTGAACAAAAGACCACCTGGACCATTGACTCAGTGTCTGAAACCCTCTGTGAGCATGGGAAGCACTGCTGGCAAGACACCAGAGGGCCAAAGCACTTGTGCCCCCTGCAGGGGCGTCTCTTGTCTACCGCCAAAGACTGTTCCCCTCCTGGGGCAGCTGAGAGCAAGCTGGGCCTTGGAGCAAGGACTAGTGCTTTAGATATAGACTATGCAAGCAAGGGGCAATGTCTTTAATAAAACTAAAATTAAAAAGTCACATTGAAAACATTTTAAAAAGAAGAAAATAAGGTCAAGTAGAGGAAGCCCATTTTCACAGGAAAAAATCCCCCAGTGAAAAGCATCAGAATAGATACCAAGAAAAATACCAACAAACACAGTGTGCTCCCCCTATGTATCTACTCAACATGCAAAAGTTAGAAAGCTAGATAATACAATCCTGGCCACAGGTAGAGCTATGCAGAAGAGCCACCTGGCAGTGCTTAGTCAAAGAAGTAAACATGCACACTTTGACCTAGAAATTCCACCTGTGTGTAAACCAGGCGGTGCTTAAGCAGTTTCACAAGGGGACATGCACAGGGAAATTTATCCTCAGGTTCTTATAGAGTTGTCTGTGCTTACAGGGAGTTGATGGTTGTCAAGATGCCCACAGCTGCGAAAGTCAAAAGCTAAAAAAATAATAGATGCCAACGTGGATATATTAATAATCCCGTATCTATGATCACCTTCATAAGGTAGCTTCCCAACTTCTGTGTGGAAGTGTGTTTCTCCTTGGCCCTTACACTGTTGTGGAGACCACTAGGAGTTCAGCTTTGTGCAGGATCATCTGACCTGGACTTTTGGCAAGACCTGTACAGCCCTCACACATGCTCAGATGCTACAGGACTTTTCAGACCAGTCCAGACAACAGTAGGCATCCATTCATTGTCTGCACTCTACAGATTCCTAGATGCACGACATTCATTACCATCAAATGCAGAATTTTCATCAAAAACTAATATATATATATATATATATATATCATTCCAATCTGAATCAAGAAAATCGGAAATATCCCCAAATCCAAAGAGTGGATCCCCATTTTGATGCTACAAGTTGAAAATTCCACAGCTGACCTCATGGGATGGTTCACAGTCAAAAGACAGCTGCATGAAAAATATTACATGACCTTCCTGCTATGTGAAAAGTGGCATGTGAAGTACACATGCATGTCTTCCTCAGACATGGGTTCATTTGCAAGACACCTTGTGCAATTGAAAATACTCCAAAAGGGGAGAAATCAGAACCATGTCTCCAAAGTATTTCAGCAGAGACCAACTCCATCTGTCTATCTATCTCTCAGTGAGTGTGTGTGCTCTTGTGTGTGTTTGTGTGTCTTTGTTTGTGTTTGTACCATCATAGCTGATACTTCATTGCCCCCATTGGAAAACTGACTCAGATAATGCCATCTGCCAAACTCCTAAAAACCAAAGTTCTTGCTGATAGAATGAAACATTCCTTCCTGTTGGTTTGGATGTGTCCTTTAGGAATCACTGCTACATTTAGTATACTCAAATCATCACAGTATATCAGGTAACAAAAACATATATATTTTAAAATAATAATATATTAATGGAAACAACAAATACAGGATAGAGTAACAACTGTGTTACTAAACAAGGTCAAGGACAATGGCAAACTATAGATTCAAACTTTGAAGAAAATAGTAATCAATGTAAATATTCCTGGGCTGCCTCAGCCCCGCCCAGGCACACAGCAATAGAATGGTTTTGCAAGCATCCTCAGGAGGGCAGGAGCCTTCTTTCCAGGACGAGAGGAAGGTTGAGGCTGGATCCACCCATCATTCTTTTGGGAGAGGCTCCTTTTCCCCAGCACAAAGTTGGATTTTTTGTGAGGATTCTTGGCATAAAATACGTTGGCCTCTGCTGGAATCCTCAGCTCTGGGGAGAGAGGGGTGTACAAAAAGAAGGTGGCACTCAGGAGGTGCTCCCTAGGACACGCCAACATCTGAGAGCCTGTGCCAGAAAAGGCCAGAGCCACACACCTGAGAGCTCTCCAATTCAGCACCAATACCAACAACGACAGCCTCCACAGTCCTCCCTGAGGAAGAACTAGGCAGAGCACTTCAACAGACCTAATGTCTGTTCCTACCGAAGGCTTTGGACTCCAGAGTATCTCAGGTCCTCTTGCATCTGCCAAAGCACACCACTAGGGTTTGCATCTGAAATCTCCCACAAAAGGTTCCTGTGCCGAAGATTCAGTCCCCACATGAGCCATCTTCATAGGTGGGTTTGGAGGGAAGCACTGGATGGTGAGTGCTCTGATGTCAACATGAAATTCTCATTCAAGATGAATACACTACTGGGGGGTGGGAGGGACTGGAAGAAAGGTTGAGCATGGTTGGAGTAAGACCTAAACAGGGTTGTGCCCTGGGCAACAGTACCTTGTTCCTGTTGGCTCCACTGAATCCTCATTCTCCAAGGAGAGGTCCTCCCTCTCCATCTTTCTCTCTCTCCCTCTCTGCCAGCCTCGTTCTCTCTCTCCCAGTCTATGCCTTTGTGGCAAGGGCTGAGGAGCTCTCCACTGCCACACACTAGAGCTTTATGGACAGCCTCAGTGCACAACCAAAGAGAAAGCTATGAAACCCAGAGAAAAAAGGCCTAGGATTCCTCCTCTGAGTTATTTTCCTCAAGTATGGCCACAGTGAGGACAGGCTGACCAGCACGGATACCACGTTAGAGCCATGCTTCTGCGTTGGTGGAGCCCGCCTCCATGTGAACCAGGCTTCTGAGAATGGAGGCCACATTCCAAATACTGCCCTACTGAGAACAATGGTTCCAAAGACCAGCAAAGGGACTGCTTCCCTCCAACATGGTGTATGGCCCAGTGGTGCCATGACCCCGAGTGGGGGAATACAACAGCCGCTTCTCCTTCCTCTGAACATGTGTTTCCTGTCGCCCTCCTCTAACCTAGAGCCTGTTCTCCATCCCTTCTGGGTTGGATGTGGAGATCTCTGCTATGAATTTCTTAGGCTACCAAGGCCCCAGACAGACTTCCTCTTCCATAGACTCTACTAACCTAACAGTAGGTTAAGATAGGAGACAAGTGATCCTAGAACTCATAGGGATGGTGGTCTTCAGGGTACATAGGCTGGGATAATGGCTGCTGTGGTGTTTGGCTCACAAAAACCAACCAACCAACCAACGAAAAAGCGCTGGCATTATTATCAGATGAGCTCTGTGGCTACGTGCTCAGGAAGCCCTCATCTGACTTTAGTTAGGGATCACAACCTGGCTATTGTGATCACTCCTTGCCTAGTGGACTCAGGTGCGTAAGACCATGGAATTTATGCAAAAACAGATGATTCAGGCTGTCTCCCAGGCTGTGTTTTCTTCCCAATTTCATCCTGTTACTGCTTGCTAGAATCCTGGCAATGCTCTGCCCAGGCAGTGGTTTTTTGGTCACACAGAAGGCTTTCAATAGTACTGCTTCAGTCCACAAAATGCCAGTTCCCTCTTTAGCCCATGCATTCCCATGTTCCTTTGAAACCACTCCTATCCCAGACCATGAAAACATACTGCTCCTGGAGAGAGGCTTTCCTCCTCACTCCTCAAAGATGTCAGCTTTGGATGCCTGTTCATGTCCAGGGGAGGGCACCTGGTGGGGAGCCGCAATATCCACCGGGGTATACCATTGGACCTCAAGACCTTCCACCAGCAGAAGTGCAGTTGGCTTTGTGCACGAACCCAACACACCTGTTGGAGTGTTCTTGGGGGTCAGAGACTACTCTTTGTTGCTAAGAGTTGACCTGAGTCCACATCCTGACCCTTGCTCTCTGCTATCTGATTGTCTCACTTACTCTGACGGCGAGAGATGATTTGGCCCAGCTCATAATCCTCTGGATTCTCCTCAGTAAGGAAGTGTAGGTCGAGGGCGCTGCGGATGACGACAGGAGCCCTATCGTGGCAGGTCACCTGGAGCAGCATGGGAGACAGGCCTTCAGGAAATGGGCCTTGAAGTGACTACTCAAGGACAGTGGGCAGGGGCATTCTGGAGGCACCTCCACTCTAAATACAAGGGCAACATCCATGACCCTACTACCCGAGGCTGACCTCCTGCTCATCGTGTGGGCTCTTCCCACAGGCTACTAGCCCAATCCTTGTACATAGGACTTCCTGGGCCTGCCATTGCTCTTTGTGGAGCTGCACTCCTCTCGGAGTGAAAGGACCCCACTACCTGCATACAGATGCAATCTCATCCCACAAGTTGGGAGGAATGGGACAATAGCCTCCAAGATCCCAGGTCTGCCCGAGGATGCAGGCGGCATTGGGAATGGCCTAGGCACAAAACCTAGAGGCTTTGGTCTGGATTGCCAGGGCCAAAAACAGACCCAGGAACATGACCACACACAGGAGAGCTGAAAGATAGCCACGAGAGCTCCTGGCCTCCAGAGGCTCAGTGCTGGCTGGGATGTAGGAGGGCACCTCATCCGGCAAGGGTGGTCATTGGGTTACCTGGACATTTAGTGTGCTTGCTCCACATCCATATCGACTCTGCAGAGAGACTCTCTCAGCTCCTTGTTCAAGGAACATGGAGAACCTCACACTGCTGTCCTCCTCCATAGACGTCAGCATCCCATACAAGGGAACCTGCAACCTAGTTCCTGTCCTATTCTCATCTGTCACCCATACCTGTCCCTGCCCTTCTGGACTGCATGCTGCCACCTGACACACAGACTCCCTCAGATATGGCAGTGGACAAGCTGCTGCACTCGCTCATCTCAGCTCCAGCCCTTCACACTGACCTCTCCCTTCTTGATTCCCATCTATCCTCCTGATCATCCAGAAGCTCCAAATTCAAGAGGGCATGAGTAGTCCATGGTATTGGACCAGTGTCTGCTCCCCACCCAGGTGCAAGCACCACGGGACACCCCTGCTCCCAGGCTTACCAGAACACTCTTGGCCATCTCTGGACTTTGTGTTTCTAAGTGGACACGAATTAAGCAGGTGTCTCCCACCTGCTTGTGGGAAAGCGGCCTGGAGGACTTGCAGGTTGATTCTGAGAACTGTGGGGGATGGAACATCAGCAAACCCAGAAACAGAAAGCCACCCCAGACTGTCAGTTGGCTCTATGGGCTTCCAGCAAATATGTCCAGGTGCTGAGGCTTCTTATTTCCTCAGGTCGGAGTGGAATGGCAGCACATGCACAGCTTGAATAAGGTAGGTGTTTACCTCCTTTCCCTTGACCTGGGGGCGTTTCCTCACCATGAAATATTGTATTCCCAGATTCATGGACAGACACACGAGTGAGTGGTCAGAGACCTTGATTTCTGCAGAGCGAAGTGGAGAGAATTGTTAGGTGGCACTCAAGGATTATACCACAAAACACCCACAACCCCTGAGAGTCTCCGCCAGGCCCATCACACTTTGGTATTTTGGGGCCAAGGCCCACTTTCTCTTGGCTGTCAGTTATCCTGAGCCCACTGTGGATCATGTCTCCCCACTGTCTGATTGTCCTACTTACTCTCATCCTCAGACATCATATACAGCAGCTCAAAGTTGTCCACATCCTCATGCTGCAACAAATTTTGGTCCAAGGCCCTGCGGATGAGGCTTGTCACCGTCTCCTGAAAGGTCACCTGGATCAGGGTGGGACAAATGTCATCAGAGAATGGCTTTTAGAAGAGCTACCCAGAAGACTGTGGTCAAACATTCAGGAGAAATCTCAGCTACATATACAAGGGCACAATCTTGTTATCCTGCTACCTGAGTGTGTCCTCCATATACCACCTGGGTTCTTGCAATGTGCTACTAGAACAATCCTGGTACAAATATCTGCCTGTACCTGCCATCTCCCCTCCCCCTGGGGAGCCACATTCCACTCATGTCAAAGGACCAAACTGCCTATGCACAGACACACTCTCATCTCACTGAGATGAGAGCAATGGGCCAGGGATCTGCGCACCAAGTGTGATCTGGGATGCAGGCTGCCTTTGTGGGTGGAAGAGGCAGATGCACTGAAAATTTGGGTCCTGACTGCCACGACACAAAACAGACTCAGATACAAGAGTGTGCACTTGAGTGCTTCATGATAGCTTTGAGAGGCCCTGGCCTCTGGAAGCTCGGTGCGGGTCTGGTTGTCATGATGTACTTGACTCAGCACTGGCAGTCACTGAACATGTCTCCTCTGCAGCTGGACACCTGCAGCATTAGCGTGTCTACTGCACATCCATAGAAATTCTGCCAACAACCCCTTTAGCTCCGTATTTACATACATGCAAAGCCTAACATTCCGAAGCTTTGGCATGACCCCCCAGGTGATCCCGACCCCAAATTCCTACACCTAGTCATGCTAAGGAGGTTCTCTTCCCTGCCACCAGGAACACATCCCCTCCTACACATGTGACAAGTCACTGCCACCTCCTCTGCTCCAACTTCACTCATTGAGAATACCAAGTTCTAGGCACTGCAGCCTGCACCCTGGACATATCTCTGCCTTCATCTGTCCACAGCACTTCCGTCTGCACTTCTGGCCTGCAAAACCCACAATACACAGGCCCACTCACCACTGAAGCTGGGCATGCTGATGCTCTCCCTCCTCAGGTCAAGCCCTTAAGACGGACCTCTCTCTTCTTTATTTCCCACCATAGCCCTGGGGTTGGCTGTGTCTCCTGCCTTCCACTGTGTGGACACCCAGGAGGCAGCCCTGCTGTCGGGCTTACCGGGATGCGCTTTGTCTCCCTCAGGCTCTGTCCCTCTAGGAGGACGTGAACAACGCGGCTGTCTTCCACCTGCTCGCTGGAGTGAAGCAGTGAGGAGCTGCTACTCACAGCTGCTGGGGTCCTGGATGCCACTGCCACAGAAGGTTCCAAGAACTGTGGGGGATGACAACATCAGCAAAGCCCAGCAACTGCACCCCACCCAGCCTGGCAGTTGGCTCTGTGGGCATTCTACAACATCCATCCAGAACCTGAGGTTCTTGTCCCCTTGGAGGATGTGGAGTGGCACCAGGAGTAAAGACTGAAGAAGGTGGCTGTTTTGGGAACAAGAGATCCAGCACCTGCTGGGTGGGGATGAAATCCCAGGAGATTAACCCCATGTTGCTGCTGAAATGTAGGTTCCTCCCACAAATGACAGGCAGGAGCTCATTCCTAAGCTGGTCCTGCCTGTAAGGTTCAAGGCTCTGAACCCTGAAGGGCTCCTCCGTGTTCTGATCATTTTCACCCTGGGTTGGGACCAAGAATGGTGGGTTCAAAATGGAAATGGTGACAAACAGAAAAATGACTTGTGCCAATACACTAGAGTCAAAGCACAATGGGACAGTTCCCATCAGTACAAACACACACACACACACACACACACACACACACACACACACACACAGAGTCAGAATAGGAGTCCTGGGCCATTCATCAGGGATCAGACTAGAGGGCCTGCTGGGCTCACCTGCCCTGTGCTACTCACTGTTACTCTTGAGCTCCTCTGCGACAATCGCCAGAGGCTCTGGCGTCTAAGATGAAGCCTCACCCAGTGTATCCACAAAAGGGCTAGTTGGCCCCCCTGAGATTCCTGGGAGCCTGAGGCTCGGCATTGTCTGCAACCACAGGAGAACATCCTTCTCCCTCCAGTGGCTCCAACCAAGTGAGCTCGGATGGCTTGGTCAGTGAAGTGGGTGCCTGGATACCAGGGTTCCATGTTCTGTTTGATCCATTGTCAAGGCAATGATGTCATTTCCTGTGCCCATACCTGAGCCTCTTTTCACATAAGACCACTTTCAACAGCCCTATGGGCTGCCGATTTCTCCTCCATGCCTACCCATCTCAGGTGCGCAGGTGTTCACCAACAACTACCCAAACATCCCCACCAGCATCTGCCCTGCTTGGTGCCACTAGAGTTCCAGCTTGGAGCCTTCAAAAATGCATTCACAACCAGTCCTTCCCTCTCAGCAGCTTTTGGACCCTGGTCCCATCATTGTGCAACTCATGGTGTGCCCAGTCTTTTCTGGAAAGTAGGGTAGCATCTAATCTCTAGGGTTTATTGTGTCTATTGGCCCATAACACCCTCTGTTCTCTCTGAAACCAGAGATGGGACTCACAGGTGGCTAAAGCACAAATGTAGAGATGGGATAATCACAAGAAAGGGAGAGACAAAGAATGCACCCTAACTCAATCAGGCCTGTGTCCCACACAGGGACATGGCCAATGTCCGTCCCATCGTGGCTGCAGTTCCCTCTCTACACCATGGCAAGTTGGAGGGGACTGAGATGCAGAGGCTGCTCCCCTCTGCCATACAACTTCCCAAGGCTTCTCCTAAGATTTCAAAAGGGCCAAGTGTGTCTAGTGTTGGGGTCTCACAGAGACTCCGAGGTACCACAGCATCCTGCTGCCCAGAACCGGTTCACCCCTCACCTCAAGGGGGCTCAGCCTCTGGATTCATGGGAATTGAAGTGGGTACAGGTGATGGGATATCACCTCCAAGACTGAGTTATGCCAAGTCCATGACCCCTGTCTGCATCCCTGTCTCCAGCACCACTCCCCCCTCTCTCTTTCCTCCTCAGAGCAAACAAATCCATTTAGCAAGTGTGTCCTGTGATAAAGACATGACGGTCACCCATCCTCTCATTACAAAAACACTGAGGCTCAGCCAACATGGATCCTACAGGGAACACAGGCATAAACTCAGACTCCGATCCTCCCAGCCGAGCCTCAGTGGAGCCTGGACTCCCAGCCTCCTGAGTCAAGGAAACAGAGGTTCCTAGCCGAGCCACCTTGGATGCAGCCGCACACAAACTGAACTCATCAATGCCCCTTGCTCTCAGTTGTGAGTAAGAGGGGAAGTGGTGTTTCACAACCCTGGACATCAAGGGCAGTCTCCAGGAGTTGGGGTGTGCCCTGGCCTCTGTCTATCTGCCCAGGCTCTCCAACCCACACTGGCCTCTTACCCAACCTCCTCCTAGGGCCAAACTCAATCCTGCCTCTCAATTTCTGCTGCCTTCCAAAACACACTGCTCCCCAAAATGAGCAGGGCTGGCTCTCGGTTATCATGCTGGTGCCAGCAGCAATGCCACCCCACTGACATAATTCTGAGTCCCAACCTAGGCACTCCAGCTGTCTTTGCCACACCTGGCCTGTTTGGGCTCTGGCTCTTGCTCTTTTCTTTCATGTGCATGTGTTTTGAGGTTTTGAGTTTCTCCCACTGCAGAACTGCAGCTGTGGCAGGGTAGAGCTCATGAGGGTCACATTCTGAGCCACATCCAATCCCATCAGGACTGTTCACTGGGGGGACTGCTGGAACACAGTGATGAGTGAACACATGGGAGGTGGTTGGACCCACCTTGCCTCTGAGTGGCTTCCTTTCAGGACAGGAATGTAGGCATGGGAGCCCCTGGCGTGGGATGCTTTGCACAAGGCGTGACCATGGGCTCTCTTTCCTGGCAAAAATGGCTCCACTCAGCATGGAGAGCACTGTCATTCCTGGTGGCTAACAACAGCCCTGGACCCCAGAAAGGAACCCACACTCAAGATTAACGTCTGAGTGTGCGTGTCCTCGAGGAAATGAGGTCTCCTGATCCCAGGTGCAAAGGGGTAAGTCCTCTAACTCCAGGGGCCATGAAGGGACATCTGAGTTTCCCTTGTCCTTCTTTCCCTCTCTAACTAACCACAGTTAGGACCCTGGCCTCATTCCCCAGTGAGGATCATTAGGCTCCAGAAAGGACAGTCTCTAAGATGCTCAGTGGACCAACACCCTCTGCACAACCCATAACCCTATTCACCCAAGAGGCAAGAGGATTTCTATTCAGGAAAACCAGGAAAGGGAGAGCCTTTCTCAAGGACACAAGGACATTAGTGAGTGAGGGAGTGATTAATGGATGGAGAACTATTTCCAACACCAACTTCCAGGAGCATATATGGCCCCCTGGAGAATTCTGCAGTGTGTTGGTGATTAAGGAGAACGTGTGAATTCATGGGTCACTAGGTCCTCTCAGCCATAAGGAGGGAAACTGCCATAAAGGAACTAGGACAAGGGTGCGAGGAATGCTCACTGGTGGGAGATCGGAAGGAAGGAAAGTGTACTCATTAGAAAAGTGTCGCCTGAAAATTCTTAGCCAGCCAAAAGTCGTGCGAACTTGTGTGGGAAAAGAGTCTTTGCACAGTGATGAAGCTAAGAGCTCACATGATGGAACACAGCATCAACTGGGACCAAATCCAATATCTGATATTCTTGTAGGAAGAGGAGAGTCTGGACCCAGATACCAGGGAGACTGGGGGATACCGGATATGTGAGGTTGGAGCCAGGGCGGGATGCCCATATGGGAACCACAGATCGTGGGCCGCAATAGGAGAGTGGGCAAGGGCTGGGAGAGTTGGGGAGACAGTCCCCTTGAAACCTGGGAGGGGTTATGGCACTGGGACAGCCCAAAACCTACTGTGTTGAGCCTCTGGAGCTCAACGGAAGACACTTCCTCTGTTGTCGGCCACCCAGTTAACAGAGTTTGGTTGCAGCAGCCTAGGACCCAGCTGAAGGTCTGAGCATGTTGGCCATGCAGGTTGGATCTGGACCACAGACACCCTCATCAGAGATTGTAGGGTCTCAGCCCTGAGGCAAGACAGGCACTAAGTCAGGCCAGGTGGGGAAACGGATAGGCACACACTCTGGGGGCTGGTGCCTGTGTTACTGGGAGCACTTCTGATCGCAATTCCCTGATCTGCTGCCAACACAGGCTACAGAGGAGGGTACAGAAACACAGACCACGGATCTGCCCCACTCAGTGGGCCCAGGCCAACACCACACCCAGCAGCCTCGTGCCATACCCAATGAGTCTCGAAGTGGCCCCCTCTTCCCATCCTGAGAGCTCTTCCCTTCCTCATGTGCCAATAGCTCCCTACTGTCACTGGCAATATCTACTCTGTGAGATGTCAACATCCGTGGGTACTGTTCTCTCATCCCAGGACAGTGTGGTCCCACACACCCTGGTGAAATGGGCCACCTGGAGGCTGGACCTGGAGGTTGTTGAGGCTGAATGGCAGCGGTGGTCCTCTGGCACTTAATATTATTTAAGTTAAAAAACAAAAACAAAAACAAAAACAAAAAACGGGTCTTGGTGCTCAAAAATGTTTGATTTGCATATTCTCATCCCCTAACCCCAATATTTTCATTATTTCCTCACATATGAAATCTTACTAGCATAAAGGTAATTTCGTATTAAACAAAGTGGATTGAAATAACATTGGTAAAAATAATCAATCACCATACTTTCAATTTTTGTTCTGCTTTCCTATTAGAAACCACTTGGATACAAGAGAACAGAGGACAGACTCATGGAAATGCTTGAAATGACAAGAAGCTCCCACTCAAGCTCAGCATTCAGTCCTGGACAGGGTAAGACCAGGCCACTTTGACATCTGTGCCAAAGAGTCTACCAGACAGAATCCTCTGACTGATCCCTGACTGAGCCATAGGAACTGGCTAGAAAAGCCTTCACATCCTCAATACATTCTTCACGTCAGAATACTTGACAACCATTGATATCCATCTCTCGTTAACTTGCTCCCCAGCCAACCATTCTTCAACAAATTCAAAGGAGTAACTCATGCAAGCACACAGAAAGGGGTGTTCACTACACACATCCATGTGCGAAAAAGACAACTGGTATTTCTTGTTTGGGCTATTTCAAATGAAATCCCTTCTGCATGACCTCCACAAACCAAAGGAAAATATTTGTGAAATTCCCACGTAGAAGACAAGATACACTTGCCAAGGAGGCAGTGGCAAGAATTTTGACACTCCAAATGTAGAGTGTGTGTTTAGGAAGCAGTCACAGTTTCCATGAGAGAGTCCCATGAAATCAATTAGGAAGATCCATGCTCTAGCCCTACCATGCAAGTGATGTGACTTGAAAGAGTCACTTAGTCTTAGTAACCATCATCACTAACAACTAAGTCAATGAATAAAGGTCCTCAGGTGCCAAGCTACAAAATGTGGGATGAGCATGGATGAGGATGGGTGGGAGAAGTCTCCAACTCTAACACAATTAGGGAAGGATGTGCTGACCTCAAGTGGCTGGGGGGCTGGGATCCTGCCACAGAGGGGGATTCCAAACCTCACATCCCCTGACCCAGGCCAGAAGACCAGGTAGAGTCCAAGGACCCTGGGGTGGCCCAATGGCAATAAAGGTCAAAAGGAACTAGGGATCTGCCTGGTCCCTCAATCCCCTACTCTGAGCAGGGCTGCATGACGAGGCCAGAGGCCATCCACAGCAATCTGCCTTTACAGGAAAACAGGGACTGCAGGCTGCCTCTGGCTCACTGAATCAGGGTGGTGTTTTCATAAAGCAAGACCACTTCCTCACATTTGACCAGCAGCTCATGTGTTGACAGCACAATGACTGACTTGACTCAGGCCCTGATGAATGAAATAGAAAATTCATAGCAAACCCATCTTTAGCTCTTCCACATCATCAGGGGCTCTGATTCAATTCCGTCCAGAAAGGTGTCTGAAATGATTTCTAAACATGCTGGGGACTCACCTCTGTGTGGAACTTTTCAGGAAAAAGGGGATCAAATCTCATGAAGCAACTCTTCTCTCTTCTAGCCCATGGGCAATGCAAGGAACCTGCATGATACCAGAGGCTCACTTCTCTCTTCTCATGTCTTCTGGAAAGGATTCGTTAATGCTTCCTGCAAGGTGAAGCAGAAGCCTGCATCCCCAGCTGCACAGAAGTGTTTTAGGGCAGTGTCTCCCTTAAAACCCAAAAATAAAAAAACAGGTCATTCAACAGGCACATGGATTCGAGTACATGTTCAATGATCCCTCCTCCCTGGAGCCTTCCACATGCCCATCTTCCACATTCACAGAGCAATGCTTGGCCATTCTCAAGACCAGGAGACCATGATGCTCCTCACCAGGAAGTCAATAAGGAACATGAAGAGAGCAGCATGGATTGCAGAAGGTGGCACATCAAGGATCTTCAGCTCTGCTGCTAGAACACAAGAGCTTAACTTCAGTATTGACTTTTTGCCAACTACCAAGTACGATAGCAGTGTCAAGCCCAATATGCAGATATGCAAGTAGTAGGTGACACCCCGCATCCATTCACAAAAGTGGGCAACATCTGCATCAGAACAAGGAAGTATCTTACCCTTACTCATAAAAATCATCAGAAACAAAATAAAATGGATGCAAGACTTCTCATTTCACTATTAGGTAGCTGTTGGAATTCCCTATTAAATAATACCTCCTCCAAAATAAAAAGTATCTCAGACATGTGTCAACTATTCAATGGATGACATTTTAAAAACTATGGACTTTACTTAATATTTATGTATGCTATATCCCTGCCTAAGGCTCTATGAGAAAGGAGCACATAGAATTGGATCTTTGAAAATCTCACATTTGCTGATAAATATTACTGCTGATCTCAGGCATGGCGAAGTGAAAAGTGGGACTTTAGATATTCCAAGAATGCTATGTTGTGGGATTGGTGTCCCTGATTCATACATAGCATATGGTTTCTATGAAATCCAGTGAGGGAGCAGGAGTAACGAAGCTGATTGCACAGATGACCTCAGGGAATACTGACAGATAGGCCAAATGAAAAATATGCTCCAGCTAACCATTGGTATTTGGGCTTCTGATCCCAGTCCTGTTTTTAAAAAAGGTGCAGACAGGCAGTGTTCATTAAAAACTGTCTACCATGTAAAAGTGGGTAATTTAAATGGCATCTAGTTACACATCTGATAGAATGGTCTGGCAACATATGAATTTCATTCTAACAACAACAACAACAACAAAACATAGAAAATGAGACATAAAGATAAAACCTTGTCTTCACCAGGATGCCTAAAAATAGGTTTTATTTGGCTCATGCCAATAAATATCTTTCAATAGAATTTCTGATTTCTGAATGAATCCATTCAACTTCATACTGCACAGATCACAAGGTTTTCTTTACAGAATATTCTCTTCTTCTTCTTAAAGCCTCACATAGAAAATGTCTCACAGGACATAGGAGGGGAATGACCCAAAGGATGAGAGAATGGCTGGAACCGTTCTCAAATGTGCCCATGTAGCCTAAAGTTTGAAGGCATCTAATTGTACTCTAAAACAATTATGAACCTATTCGATCCATTATTAATAAATATCACCACTTTACCACTTGAACCAAATCACAGAAAATTGGAAACAGATGATCATTGGCTTTGATACCTTTACTTCTGTTTCATTACTCAGAGTCGATCAACTCTATACTTCAAGTGACACAGATTTATTACAGAATGCCTAAGATCCTAAGGATCTATTTTAGCTCAGCCCATGGTATTGCTTCATTATTTTATTATTTTGTAAGTAATAAAATATAACTTCATGTTGGATGATATATTCAAGCCATGAATATATCATCCAACATTGTTCTTCCCAAAATATTAGCCCAATTTCTGCGCGCGCTCACTTACTGTTCAGGAATTTTACTAATTGTTTGAAGGTTCTAGATGACCTGTTAGACTCCTAATGGACAAACCATACAACATACTCCAGAGAACGGACGAGTGCCATAAGAAGAAAATAAGGTCAGCCTACAGCAATGGGCAGCTGCCTGCCCTCGGCTGGGAGGAGCCCTGGCCATGGCACCAGGGCTGCTGGGCAGCAGAAGCCTCCACAGCCCTGCAGGGAGCCTGGAGCACAGCTCTGCCTAACCATGCTCAGCCCTGGACAGATGCACATGAGTTCCCATCACAGGCTCGAGTGTGACAGTCCCAGGTGCATGCCTGTCATGCCAGCCACCAGGGAGGCTGAGGCAAGAGGAACGTTTGAGGTCAGCCTTGGCAACTTAGACCCCGAGGCAAAGGGGAAATACTTTTACAGGGGTCTCTGAGGGTGTAGCTCAGGTAGGTCACTTGCCTCACAGGCTCAAGGCCCTGGGTTCAATCCCCAGAACCCACGTACACACAAAAAGTGAACTTGGAATATTGTTTAAAATGATGGGTCAGGAACACACAAGGACTTCAATATGACCTCTCAGAGGAGCTCAATTTGAGATCAGACTGAACAAAAGACCACCTGGACCATTGACTCAGTGTCTGAAACCCTCTGTGAGCATGGGAAGCACTGCTGGCAAGACACCAGAGGGCCAAAGCACTTGTGCCCCCTGCAGGGGCGTCTCTTGTCTACCGCCAAAGACTGTTCCCCTCCTGGGGCAGCTGAGAGCAAGCTGGGCCTTGGAGCAAGGACTAGTGCTTTAGATATAGACTATGCAAGCAAGGGGCAATGTCTTTAATAAAACTAAAATTAAAAAGTCACATTGAAAACATTTTAAAAAGAAGAAAATAAGGTCAAGTAGAGGAAGCCCATTTTCACAGGAAAAAATCCCCCAGTGAAAAGCATCAGAATAGATACCAAGAAAAATACCAACAAAAACAGTGTGCTCCCACTATGTATCTACTCAACATGCAAAAGTTAGAAAGCTAGATAATACAATCCTGGCCACAGGTAGAGCTATGCAGAAGAGCCACCTGGCAGTGCTTAGTCAAAGAAGTAAACATGCACACTTTGACCTAGAAATTCCACCTGTGTGTAAACCAGGCGGTGCTTAAGCAGTTTCACAAGGGGACATGCACAGGGAAATTAATCCTCAGGTTCTTATAGAGTTGTCTGTGCTTACAGGGAGTTGATGGTTGTCAAGATGCCCACAGCTGCGAAAGTCAAAAGCTAAAAAAATAATAGACGCCAACCTGGATATATTAATAATCCCGTATCTATGATCACTTTCATAAGGTAGCTTCCCAACTTCTGTGTGGAAGTGTGTTTCTCCTTGGCCCTTACACTGTTGTGGAGACCACTAGGAGTTCAGCTTTGTGCAGGATCATCTGACCTGGACTTTTGGCAAGACCTGTACAGCCCTCACACATGCTCAGATGCTACAGGACTTTTCAGACCAGTCCAGACAACAGTAGGCATCCATTCATTGTCTGCACTCTACAGATTCCTAGATGCACGACATTCATTACCATCAAATGCAGAATTTTCATCAAAAACTAATATATATATATCATTCCAATCTGAATCAAGAAAATCGGAAATATCCCCAAATCCAAAGAGTGGATCCCCATTTTGATGCTACAAGTTGAAAATTCCACAGCTGACCTCATGGGATGGTTCACAGTCAAAAGACAGCTGCATGAAAAATATTACATGACCTTCCTGCTATGTGAAAAGTGGCATGTGAAGTACACATGCATGTCTTCCTCAGACATGGGTTCATTTGCAAGACACCTTGTGCAATTGAAAATACTCCAAAAGGGGAGAAATCAGAACCATGTCTCCAAAGTATTTCAGCAGAGACCAACTCCATCTGTCTATCTATCTCTCAGTGAGTGTGTGTGCTCTTGTGTGTGTTTGTGTGTCTTTGTTTGTGTTTGTACCATCATAGCTGATACTTCATTGCCCCCATTGGAAAACTGACTCAGATAATGCCATCTGCCAAACTCCTAAAAACCAAAGTTCTTGCTGATAGAATGAAACATTCCTTCCTGTTGGTTTGGATGTGTCCTTTAGGAATCACTGCTACATTTAGTATACTCAAATCATCACAGTAGATCAGGTAACAAAAACATATATATTTTAAAATAATAATAATATATTAATGGAAACAACAAATACAGGATAGAGTAACAACTGTGTTACTAAACAAGGTCAAGGACAATGGCAAACTATAGATTCAAACTTTGAAGAAAATAGTAATCAATGTAAATATTCCTGGGCTGCCTCAGCCCCGCCCAGGCACACAGCAACAGAATGGTTTTGCAAGCATCCTCAGGAGGGCAGGAGCCTTCTTTGCAGGACGAGAGGGAGGTTGAGGCTCGATCCACCCATCATTCTTTTGGGAGAGGCTCCTTTTCCTCAGCACAATGTTGGATTTTTTGTGAGGATTCTTGGCATCAAATACGTTGGCCTCTGCTGGAATCCTCAGCTCTGGGGAGAGAGGGGTGTACAAAAAGAAGGTGGCACTCAGGAGGTGCTCCCTAGGACACGCCAACATCTGAGAGCCTGTGCCAGAAAAGGCCAGAGCCACACACCTGAGAGCTCTCCAATTCAGCACCAATACCAACAAAGACAGCCTCCACAGTCCTCCCTGAGGAAGAACTAGGCAGAGCACTTCAACAGACCTAATGTCTGTTCCTACCGAAGGCTTTGGACTCCAGAATATCTCAGGTCCTCTTGCATCTGCCAAAGCACACCACTAGGGTTTGCATCTGAAATCTCCCACAAAAGGCTCCTGTGCCGAAGATTCAGTCCCCACATGAGCCATCTTCATAGGTGGGTTTGGAGGGAAGCATTGGATGGTGAGTGCTCTGATGTCAACATGAAATTCTCATTCAAGATGAATACACTACTGGGGGGTGGGAGGGACTGGAAGAAAGGTTGAGCATGGTTGGAGTAAGACCTAAACAGGGTTGTGCCCTGGGCAACAGTACCTTGTTCCTGTTGGCTCCACTGAATCCTCATTCTCCAAGGAGAGGTCCTCCCTCTCCATCTTTCTCTCTCTCCCTCTCTGCCAGCCTCGTTCTCTCTCTCCCAGTCTATGCCTTTGTGGCAAGGGCTGAGGAGCTCTCCACTGCCACACACTAGAGCTTTATGGACAGCCTCAGTGCACAACCAAAGAGAAAGCTATGAAACCCAGAGAAAAAAGGCCTAGGATTCCTCCTCTGAGTTATTTTCCTCAAGTATGGCCACAGTGAGGACAGGCTGACCAGCGCGGATACCACGTTAGAGCCATGCTTCTGCGTTGGTGGAGCCCGCCTCCATGTGAACCAGGCTTCTGAGAATGGAGGCCACATTCCAAATACTGCCCTACTGAGAACAATGGTTCCAAAGACCAGCAAAGGGACTGCTTCCCTCCAACATGGTGTATGGCCCAGTGGTGCCATGACCCCGAGTGGGGGAATACAACAGCCGCTTCTCCTTCCTCTGAACATGTGTTTCCTGTCGCCCTCCTCTAACCTAGAGCCTGTTCTCCATCCCTTCTGGGTTGGATGTGGAGATCTCTGCTATGAATTTCTTAGGCTACCTAGGCCCCAGACAGACTTCCTCTTCCATAGACTCTACTAACCTAACAGTAGGTTAAGATAGGAGACAAGTGATCCTAGAACTCATAGGGATGGTTGTCTTCAGGGTACATAGGCTGGGATAATGTCTGCTGTGGTGTTTGGCTCACAAAAACCAACCAACCAACCAACGAAAAAGCGCTGGCATTATTATCAGATGAGCTCTGTGGCTACGTGCTCAGGAAGCCCTCATCTGACTTTAGTTAGGGATCACAACCTGGCTATTGTGATCACTCCTTGCCTAGTGGACTCAGGTGCGTAAGACCATGGAATTTAAAACAGATGATTCAGGCTGTCTCCCAGGCTGTGTTTTCTTCCCAATTTCATCCTGTTACTGCTTGCTAGAATCCTGGCAATGCTCTGCCCAGGCAGTGGTTTTTTGGTCACACAGAAGGCTTTCAATAGTACGCTTCAGTCCACAAAATGCCAGTTCCCTCTTTAGCCCATGCATTCCCATGTTCCTTTGAAACCACTCCTATCCCAGACCATGAAAACATACTGCTCCTGGAGAGAGGCTTTCCTCCTCACTCCTCAAAGATGTCAGCTTTGGATGCCTGTTCATGTCCAGGGGAGGGCACCTGGTGGGGAGCCGCAATATCCACCGGGGTATACCATTGGACCTCAAGACCTTCCACCAGCAGAAGTGCAGTTGGCTTTGTGCACGAACCCAACACACCTGTTGGAGTGTTCTTGGGGGTCAGAGACTACTCTTTGTTGCTAAGAGTTGACCTGAGTCCACATCCTGACCCTTGCTCTCTGCTATCTGATTGTCTCACTTACTCTGACGGCGAGAGATGATTTGGCCCAGCTCATAATCCTCTGGATTCTCCTCAGTAAGGAAGTGTAGGTCGAGGGCGCTGCGGATGACGACAGGAGCCCTATCGTGGCAGGTCACCTGGAGCAGCATGGGAGACAGGCCTTCAGGAAATGGGCCTTGAAGTGACTACTCAAGGACAGTGGGCAGGGGCATTCTGGAGGCACCTCCACTCTAAATACAAGGGCAACATCCATGACCCTACTACCCGAGACTGACCTCCTGCTCATCGTGTGGGCTCTTCCCACAGGCTACTAGCCCAATCCTTGTACATAGGACTTCCTGGGCCTGCCATTGCTCTTTGTGGAGCTGCACTCCTCTCGGAGTGAAAGGACCCCACTACCTGCATACAGATGCAATCTCATCCCACAAGTTGGGAGGAATGGGACAATAGCCTCCAAGATCCCAGGTCTGCCCGAGGATGCAGGCGGCATTGGGAATGGCCTAGGCACAAAACCTAGAGGCTTTGGTCTGGATTGCCAGGGCCAAAAACAGACCCAGGAACATGACCACACACAGGAGAGCTGAAAGATAGCCACGAGAGCTCCTGGCCTCCAGAGGCTCAGTGCTGGCTGGGATGTAGGAGGGCACCTCATCCGGCAAGGGTGGTCATTGGGTTACCTGGACATTTAGTGTGCTTGCTCCACATCCATATCGACTCTGCAGAGAGACTCTCTCAGCTCCTTGTTCAAGGAACATGGAGAACCTCACACTGCTGTCCTCCTCCATAGACGTCAGCATCCCATACAAGGGAACCTGCAACCTAGTTCCTGTCCTATTCTCATCTGTCACCCATACCTGTCCCTGCCCTTCTGGACTGCATGCTGCCACCTGACACACAGACTCCCTCAGACATGGCAGTGGACAAGCTGTTGCACTCGCTCATCTCAGCTCCAGCCCTTCACACTGACCTCTCCCTTCTTGATTCCCATCTATCCTCCTGATCATCCAGAAGCTCCAAATTCAAGAGGGCATGAGTAGTCCATGGTATTGGACCAGTGTCTGCTCCCCACCCAGGTGTAAGCACCACGGGACACCCCTGCTCCCAGGCTTACCAGAACACTCTTGGCCATCTCTGGACTTTGTGTTTCTAAGTGGACACGAATTAAGCAGGTGTCTCCCACCTGCTTGTGGGAAAGCGGCCTGGAGGACTTGCAGGTTGATTCTGAGAACTGTGGGGGATGGAACATCAGCAAACCCAGAAACAGAAAGCCACCCCAGACTGTCAGTTGGCTCTATGGGCTTCCAGCAAATATGTCCAGGTGCTGAGGCTTCTTATTTCCTCAGGTCGGAGTGGAATGGCAGCACATGCACAGCTTGAATAAGGTAGGTGTTTACCTCCTTTCCCTTGACCTGGGGGCGTTTCCTCACCATGAAATATTGTATTCCCAGATTCATGGACAGACACACGAGTGAGTGGTCAGAGACCTTGATTTCTGCAGAGCGAAGTGGAGAGAATTGTTAGGTGGCACTCAAGGATTATACCACAAAACACCCACAACCCCTGAGAGTCTCCGCCAGGCCCATCACACTTTGGTATTTTGGGGCCAAGGCCCACTTTCTCTTGGCTGTCAGTTATCCTGAGCCCACTGTGGATCATGTCTCCCCACTGTCTGATTGTCCTACTTACTCTCATCCTCAGACATCATATACAGCAGCTCAAAGTTGTCCACATCCTCATGCTGCAACAAATTTTGGTCCAAGGCCCTGCGGATGAGGCTTGTCACCGTCTCCTGAAAGGTCACCTGGATCAGGGTGGGACAAATGTCATCAGAGAATGGCTTTTAGAAGAGCTACCCAGAAGACTGTGGTCAAACATTCAGGAGAAATCTCAGCTACATATACAAGGGCACAATCTTGTTATCCTGCTACCTGAGTGTGTCCTCCATATACCACCTGGGTTCTTGCAATGTGCTACTAGAACAATCCTGGTACAAATATCTGCCTGTACCTGCCATCTCCCCTCCCCCTGGGGAGCCACATTCCACTCATGTCAAAGGACCAAACTGCCTATGCACAGACACACTCTCATCTCACTGAGATGAGAGCAATGGGCCAGGGATCTGCGCACCAAGTGTGATCTGGGATGCAGGCTGCCTTTGTGGGTGGAAGAGGCAGATGCACTGAAAATTTGGGTCCTGACTGCCACGACACAAAACAGACTCAGATACAAGAGTGTGCACTTGAGTGCTTCATGATAGCTTTGAGAGGCCCTGGCCTCTGGAAGCTCGGTGCGGGTCTGGTTGTCATGATGTACTTGACTCAGCACTGGCAGTCACTGAACATGTCTCCTCTGCAGCTGGACACCTGCAGCATTAGCGTGTCTACTGCACATCCATAGAAATTCTGCCAAGAACCCCTTTAGCTCCGTATTTACATACATGCAAAGCCTAACATTCCGAAGCTTTGGCATGACCCCCCAGGTGATCCCGACCCCAAATTCCTACACCTAGTCATGCTAAGGAGGTTCTCTTCCCTGCCACCAGGAACACATCCCCTCCTACACATGTGACAAGTCACTGCCACCTCCTCTGCTCCAACTTCACTCATTGAGAATACCAAGTTCTAGGCACTGCAGCCTGCACCCTGGACATATCTCTGCCTTCATCTGTCCACAGCACTTCCGTCTGCACTTCTGGCCTGCAAAACCCACAATACACAGGCCCACTCACCACTGAAGCTGGGCATGCTGATGCTCTCCCTCCTCAGGTCAAGCCCTTAAGACGGACCTCTCTCTTCTTTATTTCCCACCATAGCCCTGGGGTTGGCTGTGTCTCCTGCCTTCCACTGTGTGGACACCCAGGAGGCAGCCCTGCTGTCGGGCTTACCGGGATGCGCTTTGTCTCCCTCAGGCTCTGTCCCTCTAGGAGGACGTGAACAATGCAGCTGTCTTCCACCTGCTCGCTGGAGTGAAGCAGTGAGTAGCTGCTACTCACAGCTGCTGGGGTCCTGGATGCCACTGCCACAGAAGGTTCCAAGAACTGTGGGGGATGTCAACATCAGCAAAGCCCAGCAACTGCACCCCACCCAGCCTGGCAGTTGGCTCTGTGGGCATTCTACAACATCCATCCAGAACCTGAGGTTCTTGTCCCCTTGGAGGATGTGGAGTGGCACCAGGAGTAAAGACTGAAGAAGGTGGCTGTTTTGGGAACAAGAGATCCAGCACCTGCTGGGTGGGGATGAAATCCCAGGAGATTAACCCCATGTTGCTGCTGAAATGTAGGTTCCTCCCACAAATGACAGGCAGGAGCTCATTCCTAAGCTGGTCCTGCCTGTAAGGTTCAAGGCTCTGAACCCTGAAGGGCTCCTCCGTGTTCTGATCATTTTCACCCTGGGTTGGGACCAAGAATGGTGGGTTCAAAATGGAATTGGTGACAAACAGAAAAATGACTTGTGCCAATACACTAGAGTCAAAGCACAATGGGACAGTTCCCATCAGTACAAACACACACACACACACACACACACACACACACACACACACACAGAGTCAGAATAGGAGTCCTGGGCCATTCATCAGGGATCAGACTAGAGGGCCTGCTGGGCTCACCTGCCCTGTGCTACTCACTGTTACTCTTGAGCTCCTCTGCGACAATCGCCAGAGGCTCTGGCGTCTAAGATGAAGCCTCACCCAGTGTATCCACAAAAGGGCTAGTTGGCCCCCCTGAGATTCCTGGGAGCCTGAGGCTCGGCATTGTCTGCAACCACAGGAGAACATCCTTCTCCCTCCAGTGGCTCCAACCAAGTGAGCTCGGATGGCTTGGTCAGTGAAGTGGGTGCCTGGATACCAGGGTTCCATGTTCTGTTTGATCCATTGTCAAGGCAATGATGTCATTTCCTGTGCCCATACCTGAGCCTCTTTTCACATAAGACCACTTTCAACAGCCCTATGGGCTGCCGATTTCTCCTCCATGCCTACACATCTCAGGTGCACAGGTGTTCACCAACAACTACCCAAACATCCCCACCAGCATCTGCCCTGCTTGGTGCCACTAGAGTTCCAGCTTGGAGCCTTCAAAAATGCATTCACAACCAGTCCTTCCCTCTCAGCAGCTTTTGGACCCTGGTCCCATCATTGTGCAACTCATGGTGTGCCCAGTCTTTTCTGGAAAGTAGGGTAGCATCTAATCTCTAGGGTTTATTGTGTCTATTGGCCCATAACACCCTCTGTTCTCTCTGAAACCAGAGATGGGACTCACAGGTGGCTAAAGCACAAATGTAGAGATGGGATAATCACAAGAAAGGGAGAGACAAAGAATGCACCCTAACTCAATCAGGCCTGTGTCCCACACAGGGACATGGCCAATGTCCGTCCCATCGTGGCTGCAGTTCCCTCTCTACACCATGGCAAGTTGGAGGGGACTGAGATGCAGAGGCTGCTCCCCTCTGCCATACAACTTCCCAAGGCTTCTCCTAAGATTTCAAAAGGGCCAAGTGTGTCTAGTGTTGGGGTCTCACAGAGACTCCGAGGTACCACAGCATCCTGCTGCCCAGAACCGGTTCACCCCTCACCTCAAGGGGGCTCAGCCTCTGGATTCATGGGAATTGAAGTGGGTACAGGTGATGGGATATCACCTCCAAGACTGAGTTATGCCAAGTCCATGACCCCTGTCTGCATCCCTGTCTCCAGCACCACTCCCCCCTCTCTCTTTCCTCCTCAGAGCAAACAAATCCATTTAGCAAGTGTGTCCTGTGATAAAGACATGACGGTCACCCATCCTCTCATTACAAAAACACTGAGGCTCAGCCAACATGGATCCTACAGGGAACACAGGCATAAACTCAGACTCCGATCCTCCCAGCCGAGCCTCAGTGGAGCCTGGACTCCCAGCCTCCTGAGTCAAGGAAACAGAGGTTCCTAGCCGAGCCACCTTGGATGCAGCCGCACACAAACTGAACTCATCAATGCCCCTTGCTCTCAGTTGTGAGTAAGAGGGGAAGTGGTGTTTCACAACCCTGGACATCAAGTGCAGTCTCCAGGCTTTGGGGTGTGCCCTGGCCTCTGTCTATCTGTCCAGGCTCTCCAACCCACACTGGCCTCTTACCCAACCTCCTCCTAGGGCCAAACTCAATCCTGCCTCTCAATTTCTGCTGCCTTCCCCAACACACTGCTCCCCAAAATGAGCAGGGCTGGCTCTCGGTTATCATGCTGGTGCCAGCAGCAATGCCACCCCACTGACATAATTCTGAGTCCCAACCTAGGCACTCCAGCTGTCTTTGCCACACCTGGCCTGTTTGGGCTCTGGCTCTTGCTCTTTTCTTTCATGTGCATGTGTTTTGAGGTTTTGAGTTTCTCCCACTGCAGAACTGCAGCTGTGGCAGGGTAGAGCTCATGAGGGTGACATTCTGAGCCACATCCAATCCCATCAGGACTCTTCACTGGGGTGACTGCTGGAACACAGTGATGAGTGAACACATGGGAGGTGGTTGGACCCACCTTGCCTCTGAGTGGCTTCCTTTCAGGACACTAATGTAGGCATGGGAGCCCCTGGCGTGGGATGCTTTGCACAAGGCGTGACCATGGGCTCTCTTTCCTGGCAAAAATGGCTCCACTCAGCATGGAGAGCACTGTCATTCCTGGTGGCTAACAACAGCCCTGGACCCCAGAAAGGAACCCACACTCAAGATTAACGTCTGAGTGTGCGTGTCCTCGAGGAAATGAGGTCTCCTGATCCCAGGTGCAAAGGGGTAAGTCCTCTAACTCCAGGGGCCATGAAGGGACATCTGAGTTTCCCTCGTCCTTCTTTCCCTCTCTAACTAACCACAGTTAGGACCCTGGCCTCATTCCCCAGTGAGGATCATTAGGCTCCATAAAGGACAGTCTCTAAGATGCTCAGTGGACCAACACCCTCTGCACAACCCATAACCCTATTCACCCAAGAGGCAAGAGGATTTCTATTCAGGAAAACCAGGAAAGGGAGAGCCTTTCTCAAGGACACAAGGACATTAGTGAGTGAGGGAGTGATTAATGGATGGAGAACTATTTCCAACACCAACTTCCAGGAGCATATATGGCCCCCTGGAGAATTCTGCAGTGTGTTGGTGATTAAGGAGAACGTGTGAATTCAGGGGTCACTAGGTCCTCTCAGCCATAAGGAGGGAAACTGCCATAAAGGAACTAGGACAAGGGTGCGAGGAATGCTCACTGGTGGGAGATCGGAAGGAAGGAAAGTGTACTCATTAGAAAAGTGTCGCCTGAAAATTCTTAGCCAGCCAAAAGTCGTGCGAACTTGTGTGGGAAAAGAGTCTTTGCACAGTGATGAAGCTAAGAGCTCACATGATGGAACACAGCATCAACTGGGACCAAATCCAATATCTGATATTCTTGTAGGAAGAGGAGAGTCTGGACCCAGATACCAGGGAGACTGGGGGATACCGGATATGTGAGGTTGGAGCCAGGGCGGGATGCCCATATGGGAACCACAGATCGTGGGCAGCAATAGGAGAGTGGGCAAGGGCTGGGAGAGTTGGGGAGACAGTCCCCTTGAAACCTGGGAGGGGTTATGGCACTGGGACAGCCCAACACCTACTGTGTTGAGCCTCTGGAGCTCAACGGAAGACACTTCCTCTGTTGTCGGCCACCCAGTTAACAGAGTTTGGTTGCAGCAGCCTAGGACCCAGCTGAAGGTCTGAGCATGTTGGCCATGCAGGTTGGATCTGGACCACAGACACCCTCATCAGAGATTGTAGGGTCTCAGCCCTGAGGCAAGACAGGCACTAAGTCAGGCCAGGTGGGGAAACGGATAGGCACACACTCTGGGGGCTGGTGCCTGTGTTACTGGGAACACTTCTGATCGCAATTCCCTGATCTGCTGCCAACACAGGCTACAGAGGAGCGTACAGAAACACAGACCACGGATCTGCCCCACTCAGTGGGCCCAGGCCAACACCACACCCAGCAGCCTCGTGCCATACCCAATGAGTCTCGAAGCGGCCCCCTCTTCCCATCCTGAGAGCTCTTCCCTTCCTCATGTGCCAATAGCTCCCTACTGTCACTGGCAATATCTACTCTGTGAGATGTCAACATCCGTGTTTACTGTTCTCTCATCCCAGGACAGTGTGGTCCCACACACCCTGGTGAAATAGGCCACCTGGAGGCTGGACCTGGAGGTTTTTGATGCTGAATGGCAGCGGTGGTCCTCAGGCACTTAATATTATTTAAGTTAAAAAAAAAAAAAAAACAAAAACAAAAAACGGGTCTTGTTGCTCAAAAATGTTTGATTTGCATATTCTCATCCCCTAACCCCAATATTTTCATTATTTCCTCACATATGAAATCTTACTAGCATAAAGGTAATTTCGTATTAAACAAAGTGGATTGAAATAACATTGGTAAAAATAATCAATCACCATACTTTCAATTTTTGTTCTGCTTTCCTATTAGAAACCACTTGGATACAAGAGAACAGAGGACAGACTCAGGGAAATGCTTGAAATGACAAGAAGCTCCCACTCAAGCTCAGCATTCAGTCCTGGACAGGGTAAGACCAGGCCACTTTGACATCTGTGCCAAAGAGTCTACCAGACAGAATCCTCTGACTGATCCCTGACTGAGCCATAGGAACTGGCTAGAAAAGCCTTCACATCCTCAATACATTCTTCACGTCAGAATACTTGACAACCATTGATATCCATCTCTCGTTAACTTGCTCCCCAGCCAACCATTCTTCAACAAATTCAAAGGAGTAACTCATGCAAGCACACAGAAAGGGGTGTTCACTACACACATCCATGTGCGAAAAAGACAACTGGTATTTCTTGTTTGGGCTATTTCAAATGAAATCCCTTCTGCATGACCTCCACAAACCAAAGGAAAATATTTGTGAAATTCCCACGTAGAAGACAAGATACACTTGACAAGGAGGCAGTGGCAAGAATTTTGACACTCCAAATGTAGAGTGTGTGTTTAGGAAGCAGTCACAGTTTCCATGAGAGAGTCCCATGAAATCAATTAGGAAGATCCATGCTCTAGCCCTACCATGCAAGTGATGTGACTTGAAAGAGTCACTTAGTCTTAGTAACCATCATCACTAACAAGTAAGTCAATGAATAAAGGTCCTCAGGTGCCAAGCTACAAAATGTGGGATGAGCATGGATGAGGATGGGTGGGAGAAGTCTCCAACTCTAACACAATTAGGGAAGGATGTGCTGACCTCAAGTGGCTGGGGGGGCTGGGATCCTGCCACAGAGGGGGATTCCAAACCTCACATCCCCTGACCCAGGCCAGAAGACCAGGTAGAGTCCAAGGACCCTGGGGTGGCCCAATGGCAATAAAGGTCAAAAGGAACTAGGGATCTGCCTGGTCCCTCAATCCCCTACTCTGAGCAGGGCTGCATGACGAGGCCAGAGGCCATCCACAGCAATCTGCCTTTACAGGAAAACAGGGACTGCAGGCTGCCTCTGGCTCACTGAATCAGGGTGGTGTTTTCATAAAGCAAGACCACTTCCTCACATTTGACCAACAGCTCATGTGTTGACAGCACAATGACTGACTTGACTCAGGCCCTGATGAATGAAATAGAAAATTCATAGCAAACCCATCTTTAGCTCTTCCACATCATCAGGGGCTCTGATTCAATTCCGTCCAGAAAGGTGTCTGAAATGATTTCTAAACATGCTGGGGACTCACCTCTGTGTGCAACTTTTCAGGAAAAAGGGGATCAAATCTCATGAAGCAACTCTTCTCTCTTCTAGCCCATGGGCAATGCAAGGAACCTGCATGATACCAGAGGCTCACTTCTCTCTTCTCATGTCTTCTGGAAAGGATTCGTTAATGCTTCCTGCAAGGTGAAGCAGAAGCCTGCATCCCCAGCTGCACAGAAGTGTTTTAGGGCAGTGTCTCCCTTAAAACCCAAAAATAAAAAAACAGGTCATTCAACAGGCACATGGATTCGAGTACATGTTCAATGATCCCTCCTCCCTGGAGCCTTCCACATGCCCATCTTCCACATTCACAGAGCAATGCTTGGCCATTCTCAAGACCAGGAGACCATGATGCTCATCACCAGGAAGTCAATAAGGAACATGAAGAGAGCAGCATGGATTGCAGAAGGTGGCACATCAAGGATCTTCAGCTCTGCTGCTAGAACACAAGAGCTTAACTTCAGTATTGACTTTTTGCCAACTACCAAGTACGATAGCAGTGTCAAGCCCAATATGCAGATATGCAAGTAGTAGGTGACACCCCGCATCCATTCACAAAAGTGGGCAACATCTGCATCAGAACAAGGAAGTATCTTACCCTTACTCATAAAAATCATCAGAAACAAAATAAAATGGATGCAAGACTTCTCATTTCACTATTAGGTAGCTGTTGGAATTCCCTATTAAATAATACCTCCTCCAAAATAAAAAGTATCTCAGACATGTGTCAACTATTCAATGGATGACATTTTAAAAACTATGGACTTTACTTAATATTTATGTATGCTATATCCCTGCCTAAGGCTCTATGAGAAAGGAGCACATAGAATTGGATCTTTGAAAATCTCACATTTGCTGATAAATATTACTGCTGATCTCAGGCATGGCGAAGTGAAAAGTGGGACTTTGGATATTCCAAGAATGCTATGTTGTGGGATTGGTGTCCCTGATTCATACATAGCATATGGTTTCTATGAAATCCAGTGAGGGAGCAGGAGTAACGAAGCTGATTGCACAGATGACCTCAGGGAATACTGACAGATAGGCCAAATGAAAAATATGCTCCAGCTAACCATTGGTATTTGGGCTTCTGATCCCAGTCCTGTTTTTAAAAATGGTGCAGACAGGCAGTGTTCATTAAAAACTGTCTACCATGTAAAAGTGGGTAATTTAAATGGCATCTAGTTACACATCTGATAGAATGGTCTGGCAACATATGAATTTCATTCTAACAACAACAACAACAACAAAACATAGAAAATGAGACATAAAGATAAAACCTTGTCTTCACCAGGATGCCTAAAAATAGGTTTTATTTGGCTCATGCAAATAAATATCTTTCAATAGAATTTCTGATTTCTGAATGAATCCATTCAACTTCATACTGCACAGATCACAAGGTTTTCTTTACAGAATATTCTCTTCTTCTTCTTAAAGCCTCACATAGAAAATGTCTCACAGGACATAGGAGGGGAATGACCCAAAGGATGAGAGAATGGCTGGAACCGTTCTCAAATGTGCCCATGTAGCCTAAAGTTTGAAGGCATCTAATTGTACTCTAAAACAATTATGAACCTATTTGATCCATTATTAATAAATATCACCACTTTACCACTTGAACCAAATCACAGAAAATTGGAAACAGATGATCATTTGCTTTGATACCTTTACTTCTGTTTCATTACTCAGAGTCGATCAACTCTATACTTCAAGTGACACAGATTTATTACAGAATGCCGAAGATCCTAAGGATCTATTTTAGCTCAGCCCATGGTATTGCTTCATTATTTTATTATTTTGTAAGTAATAAAATATAACTTCATGTTGGATGACATATTCAAGCCATGAATATATCATCCAACATTGTTCTTCCCAAAATATTAGCCCAATTTCTGCGCACGCTCACTTACTGTTCAGGAATTTTACTAATTGTTTGAAGGTTCTAGAGGACCTGTTAGACTCCTAATGGACAAACCATACAACATACTCCAGAGAACGGACGAGTGCCATAAGAAGAAAATAAGGTCAGCCTACAGCAATGGGCAGCTGCCTGCCCTCGGCTGGGAGGAGCCCTGGCCATGGCACCAGGGCTGCTGGGCAGCAGAAGCCTCCGCAGCCCTGCAGGGAGCCTGGAGCACAGCTCTGCCTAACCATGCTCAGCCCTGGACAGATGCACATGAGTTCCCATCACAGGCTCGAGTGTGACAGTCCCAGGTGCATGCCTGTCATGCCAGCCACCAGGGAGGCTGAGGCAAGAGGAACGTTTGAGGTCAGCCTTGGCAACTTAGACCCCGAGGCAAAGGGGAAATACTTTTACAGGGGTCTCTGAGGGTGTAGCTCAGGTAGGTCACTTGCCTCACAGGCTCAAGGCCCTGGGTTCAATCCCCAGAACCCACGTACACACAAAAAGTGAACTTGGAATATTGTTTAAAATGATGGGTCAGGAACACACATGGACTTCAATATGACCTCTCAGAGGAGCTCAATTTGAGATCAGACTGAACAAAAGACCACCTGGACCATTGACTCAGTGTCTGAAACCCTCTGTGAGCATGGGAAGCACTGCTGGCAAGACACCAGAGGGCCAAAGCACTTGTGCCCCCTGCAGGGGCGTCTCTTGTCTACCGCCAAAGACTGTTCCCCTCCTGGGGCAGCTGAGAGCAAGCTGGGCCTTGGAGCAAGGACTAGTGCTTTAGATATAGACTATGCAAGCAAGGGGCAATGTCTTTAATAAAACTAAAATTAAAAAGTCACATTGAAAAAATTTTAAAAAGAAGAAAATAAGGTCAAGTAGAGGAAGCCCATTTTCACAGGAAAAAATCCCCCAGTGAAAAGCATCAGAATAGATACCAAGAAAAATACCAACAAAAACAGTGTGCTCCCACTATGTATCTACTCAACATGCAAAAGTTAGAAAGCTAGATAATACAATCCTGGCCACAGGTAGAGCTATGCAGAAGAGCCACCTGGCAGTGCTTAGTCAAAGAAGTAAACATGCACACTTTGACCTAGAAATTCCACCTGTGTGTAAACCAGGCGGTGCTTAAGCAGTTTCACAAGGGGACATGCACAGCGAAATTTATCCTCAGGTTCTTATAGAGTTGTCTGTGCTTACAGGGAGTTGATGGTTGTCAAGATGCCCACAGCTGCGAAAGTCAAAAGCTAAAAAAATAATAGATGCCAACCTGGATATATTAATAATCCCGTATCTATGATCACCTTCATAAGGTAGCTTCCCAACTTCTGTGTGGAAGTGAGTTCCTCCTTGGCACTTACACTGTTGTGGAGACCACTAGGAGTTCAGCTTTGTGCAGGATCATCTGACCTGGACTTTTGGCAAGACCTGTACAGCCCTCACACATGCTCAGATGCTACAGGACTTTTCAGACCAGTCCAGACAACAGTAGGCATCCATTCATTGTCTGCACTCTACAGATTCCTAGATGCACGACATTCATTACCATCAAATGCAGAATTTTCATCAAAAACTAATATATATATCATTCCAATCTGAATCAAGAAAATCGGAAATATCCCCAAATCCAAAGAGTGGATCCCCATTGTGATGCTACAAGTTGAAAATTCCACAGCTGACCTCATGGGATGGTTCACAGTCAAAAGACAGCTGCATGAAAAATATTACATGACCTTCCTGCTATGTGAAAAGTGGCATGTGAAGTACACATGCATGTCTTCCTCAGACATGGGTTCATTTGCAAGACACCTTGTGCAATTGAAAATACTCCAAAAGGGGAGAAATCAGAACCATGTCTCCAAAGTATTTCAGCAGAGACCAACTCCATCTGTCTATCTATCTCTCAGTGAGCGTGTGTGCTCTTGTGTGTGTTTGTGTGTCTTTGTTTGTGTTTGTACCATCATAGCTGATACTTCATTGCCCCCATTGGAAAACTGACTCAGATAATGCCATCTGCCAAACTCCTAAAAACCAAAGTTCTTGCTGATAGAATGAAACATTCCTTCCTGTTGGTTTGGATGTGTCCTTTAGGAATCACTGCTACATTTAGTATACTCAAATCATCACAGTAGATCAGGTAACAAAAACATATATATTTTAAAATAATAATAATATATTAATGGAAACAACAAATACAGGATAGAGTAACAACTGTGTTACTAAACAAGGTCAAGGACAATGGCAAACTATAGATTCAAACTTTGAAGAAAATAGTAATCAATGTAAATATTCCTGGGCTGCCTCAGCCCCGCCCAGGCACACAGCAACAGAATGGTTTTGCAAGCATCCTCAGGAGGGCAGGAGCCTTCTTTGCAGGACGAGAGGGAGGTTGAGGCTCGATCCACCCATCATTCTTTTGGGAGGGGCTCCTTTTCCTCAGCACAAAGTTGGATTTTTTGTGAGGATTCTTGGCATAAAATACGTTGGCCTCTGCTGGAATCCTCAGCTCTGGGGAGAGAGGGGTGTACAAAAAGAAGGTGGCACTCAGGAGGTGCTCCCTAGGACACGCCAACATCTGAGAGCCTGTGCCAGAAAAGGCCAGAGCCACACACCTGAGAGCTCTCCAATTCAGCACCAATACCAACAAAGACAGCCTCCACAGTCCTCCCTGAGGAAGAACTAGGCAGAGCACTTCAACAGACCTAATGTCTGTTCCTACCGAAGGCTTTGGACTCCAGAATATCTCAGGTCCTCTTGCATCTGCCAAAGCACACCACTAGGGTTTGCATCTGAAATCTCCCACAAAAGGCTCCTGTGCCGAAGATTCAGTCCCCACATGAGCCATCTTCATAGGTGGGTTTGGAGGGAAGCATTGGATGGTGAGTGCTCTGATGTCAACATGAAATTCTCATTCAAGATGAATACACTACTGGGGGGTGGGAGGGACTGGAAGAAAGGTTGAGCATGGTTGGAGTAAGACCTAAACAGGGTTGTGCCCTGGGCAACAGTACCTTGTTCCTGTTGGCTCCACTGAATCCTCATTCTCCAAGGAGAGGTCCTCCCTCTCCATCTTTCTCTCTCTCCCTCTCTGCCAGCCTCGTTCTCTCTCTCCCAGTCTATGCCTTTGTGGCAAGGGCTGAGGAGCTCTCCACTGCCACACACTAGAGCTTTATGGACAGCCTCAGTGCACAACCAAAGAGAAAGCTATGAAACCCAGAGAAAAAAGGCCTAGGATTCCTCCTCTGAGTTATTTTCCTCAAGTATGGCCACAGTGAGGACAGGCTGACCAGCGCGGATACCACGTTAGAGCCATGCTTCTGCGTTGGTGGAGCCCGCCTCCATGTGAACCAGGCTTCTGAGAATGGAGGCCACATTCCAAATACTGCCCTACTGAGAACAATGGTTCCAAAGACCAGCAAAGGGACTGCTTCCCTCCAACATGGTGTATGGCCCAGTGGTGCCATGACCCCGAGTGGGGGAATACAACAGCCGCTTCTCCTTCCTCTGAACATGTGTTTCCTGTCGCCCTCCTCTAACCTAGAGCCTGTTCTCCATCCCTTCTGGGTTGGATGTGGAGATCTCTGCTATGAATTTCTTAGGCTACCAAGGCCCCAGACAGACTTCCTCTTCCATAGACTCTACTAACCTAACAGTAGGTTAAGATAGGAGACAAGTGATCCTAGAACTCATAGGGATGGTGGTCTTCAGGGTACATAGGCTGGGATAATGGCTGCTGTGGTGTTTGGCTCACAAAAACCAACCAACCAACCAACGAAAAAGCGCTGGCATTATTATCAGATGAGCTCTGTGGCTACGTGCTCAGGAAGCCCTCATCTGACTTTAGTTAGGGATCACAACCTGGCTATTGTGATCACTCCTTGCCTAGTGGACTCAGGTGCATAAGACCATGGAATTTATGCAAAAACAGATGATTCAGGCTGTCTCCCAGGCTGTGTTTTCTTCCCAATTTCATCCTGTTACTGCTTGCTAGAATCCTGGCAATGCTCTGCCCAGGCAGTGGTTTTTTGGTCACACAGAAGGCTTTCAATAGTACTGCTTCAGTCCACAAAATGCCAGTTCCCTCTTTAGCCCATGCATTCCCATGTTCCTTTGAAACCACTCCTATCCCAGACCATGAAAACATACTGCTCCTGGAGAGAGGCTTTCCTCCTCACTCCTCAAAGATGTCAGCTTTGGATGCCTGTTCATGTCCAGGGGAGGGCACCTGGTGGGGAGCCACAATATCCACCGGGGTATACCATTGGACCTCAAGACCTTCCACCAGCAGAAGTGCAGTTGGCTTTGTGCACGAACCCAACACACCTGTTGGAGTGTTCTTGGGGGTCAGAGACTACTCTTTGTTGCTAAGAGTTGACCTGAGTCCACATCCTGACCCTTGCTCTCTGCTATCTGATTGTCTCACTTACTCTGACGGCGAGAGATGATTTGGCCCAGCTCATAATCCTCTGGATTCTCCTCAGTAAGGAAGTGTAGGTCGAGGGCGCTGCGGATGACGACAGGAGCCCTATCGTGGCAGGTCACCTGGAGCAGCATGGGAGACAGGCCTTCAGGAAATGGGCCTTGAAGTGACTACTCAAGGACAGTGGGCAGGGGCATTCTGGAGGCACCTCCACTCTAAATACAAGGGCAACATCCATGACCCTACTACCCGAGGCTGACCTCCTGCTCATCGTGTGGGCTCTTCCCACAGGCTACTAGCCCAATCCTTGTACATAGGACTTCCTGGGCCTGCCATTGCTCTTTGTGGAGCTGCACTCCTCTCGGAGTGAAAGGACCCCACTACCTGCATACAGATGCAATCTCATCCCACAAGTTGGGAGGAATGGGACAATAGCCTCCAAGATCCCAGGTCTGCCCGAGGATGCAGGCGGCATTGGGAATGGCCTAGGCACAAAACCTAGAGGCTTTGGTCTGGATTGCCAGGGCCAAAAACAGACCCAGGAACATGACCACACACAGGAGAGCTGAAAGATAGCCACGAGAGCTCCTGGCCTCCAGAGGCTCAGTGCTGGCTGGGATGTAGGAGGGCACCTCATCCGGCAAGGGTGGTCATTGGGTTACCTGGACATTTAGTGTGCTTGCTCCACATCCATATCGACTCTGCAGAGAGACTCTCTCAGCTCCTTGTTCAAGGAACATGGAGAACCTCACACTGCTGTCCTCCTCCATAGACGTCAGCATCCCATACAAGGGAACCTGCAACCTAGTTCCTGTCCTATTCTCATCTGTCACCCATACCTGTCCCTGCCCTTCTGGACTGCATGCTGCCACCTGACACACAGACTCCCTCAGACATGGCAGTGGACAAGCTGCTGCACTCGCTCATCTCAGCTCCAGCCCTTCACACTGACCTCTCCCTTCTTGATTCCCATCTATCCTCCTGATCATCCAGAAGCTCCAAATTCAAGAGGGCATGAGTAGTCCATGGTATTGGACCAGTGTCTGCTCCCCACCCAGGGGTAAGCACCACGGGACACCCCTGCTCCCAGGCTTACCAGAACACTCTTGGCCATCTCTGGACTTTGTGTTTCTAAGTGGACACGAATTAAGCAGGTGTCTCCCACCTGCTTGTGGGAAAGCGGCCTGGAGGACTTGCAGGTTGATTCTGAGAACTGTGGGGGATGGAACATCAGCAAACCCAGAAACAGAAAGCCACCCCAGACTGTCAGTTGGCTCTATGGGCTTCCAGCAAATATGTCCAGGTGCTGAGGCTTCTTATTTCCTCAGGTCGGAGTGGAATGGCAGCACATGCACAGCTTGAATAAGGTAGGTGTTTACCTCCTTTCCCTTGACCTGGGGGCGTTTCCTCACCATGAAATATTGTATTCCCAGATTCATGGACAGACACACGAGTGAGTGGTCAGAGACCTTGATTTCTGCAGAGCGAAGTGGAGAGAATTGTTAGGTGGCACTCAAGGATTATACCACAAAACACCCACAACCCCTGAGAGTCTCCGCCAGGCCCATCACACTTTGGTATTTTGGGGCCAAGGCCCACTTTCTCTTGGCTGTCAGTTATCCTGAGCCCACTGTGGATCATGTCTCCCCACTGTCTGATTGTCCTACTTACTCTCATCCTCAGACATCATATACAGCAGCTCAAAGTTGTCCACATCCTCATGCTGCAACAAATTTTGGTCCAAGGCCCTGCGGATGAGGCTTGTCACCGTCTCCTGAAAGGTCACCTGGATCAGGGTGGGACAAATGTCATCAGAGAATGGCTTTTAGAAGAGCTACCCAGAAGACTGTGGTCAAACATTCAGGAGAAATCTCAGCTACATATACAAGGGCACAATCTTGTTATCCTGCTACCTGAGTGTGTCCTCCATATACCACCTGGGTTCTTGCAATGTGCTACTAGAACAATCCTGGTACAAATATCTGCCTGTACCTGCCATCTCCCCTCCCCCTGGGGAGCCACATTCCACTCATGTCAAAGGACCAAACTGCCTATGCACAGACACACTCTCATCTCACTGAGATGAGAGCAATGGGCCAGGGATCTGCGCACCAAGTGTGATCTGGGATGCAGGCTGCCTTTGTGGGTGGAAGAGGCAGATGCACTGAAAATTTGGGTCCAGACTGCCACGACACAAAACAGACTCAGATACAAGAGTGTGCACTTGAGTGCTTCATGATAGCTTTGAGAGGCCCTGGCCTCTGGAAGCTCGGTGCGGGTCTGGTTGTCATGATGTACTTGACTCAGCACTGGCAGTCACTGAACATGTCTCCTCTGCAGCTGGACACCTGCAGCATTAGCGTGTCTACTGCACATCCATAGAAATTCTGCCAAGAACCCCTTTAGCTCCGTATTTACATACATGCAAAGCCTAACATTCCGAAGCTTTGGCATGACCCCCCAGGTGATCCCGACCCCAAATTCCTACACCTAGTCATGCTAAGGAGGTTCTCTTCCCTGCCACCAGGAACACATCCCCTCCTACACATGTGACAAGTCACTGCCACCTCCTCTGCTCCAACTTCACTCATTGAGAATACCAAGTTCTAGGCACTGCAGCCTGCACCCTGGACATATCTCTGCCTTCATCTGTCCACAGCACTTCCGTCTGCACTTCTGGCCTGCAAAACCCACAATACACAGGCCCACTCACCACTGAAGCTGGGCATGCTGATGCTCTCCCTCCTCAGGTCAAGCCCTTAAGACGGACCTCTCTCTTCTTTATTTCCCACCATAGCCCTGGGGTTGGCTGTGTCTCCTGCCTTCCACTGTGTGGACACCCAGGAGGCAGCCCTGCTGTCGGGCTTACCGGGATGCGCTTTGTCTCCCTCAGGCTCTGTCCCTCTAGGAGGACGTGAACAACGCGGCTGTCTTCCACCTGCTCGCTGGAGTGAAGCAGTGAGGAGCTGCTACTCACAGCTGCTGGGGTCCTGGATGCCACTGCCACAGAAGGTTCCAAGAACTGTGGGGGATGACAACATCAGCAAAGCCCAGCAACTGCACCCCACCCAGCCTGGCAGTTGGCTCTGTGGGCATTCTACAACATCCATCCAGAACCTGAGGTTCTTGTCCCCTTGGAGGATGTGGAGTGGCACCAGGAGTAAAGACTGAAGAAGGTGGCTGTTTTGGGAACAAGAGATCCAGCACCTGCTGGGTGGGGATGAAATCCCAGGAGATTAACCCCATGTTGCTGCTGAAATGTAGGTTCCTCCCACAAATGACAGGCAGGAGCTCATTCCTAAGCTGGTCCTGCCTGTAAGGTTCAAGGCTCTGAACCCTGAAGGGCTCCTCAGTGTTCTGATCATTTTCACCCTGGGTTGGGACCAAGAATGGTGGGTTCAAAATGGAATTGGTGACAAACAGAAAAATGACTTGTGCCAATACACTAGAGTCAAAGCACAATGGGACAGTTCCCATCAGTACAAACACACACACACACACACACACACACACACACACACACACACAGAGAGTCAGAATAGGAGTCCTGGGCCATTCATCAGGGATCAGACTAGAGGGCCTGCTGGGCTCACCTGCCCTGTGCTACTCACTGTTACTCTTGAGCTCCTCTGCGACAATCGCCAGAGGCTCTGGCGTCTAAGATGAAGCCTCACCCAGTGTATCCACAAAAGGGCTAGTTGGCCCCCCTGAGATTCCTGGGAGCCTGAGGCTCGGCATTGTCTGCAACCACAGGAGAACATCCTTCTCCCTCCAGTGGCTCCAACCAAGTGAGCTCGGATGGCTTGGTCAGTGAAGTGGGTGCCTGGATACCAGGGTTCCATGTTCTGTTTGATCCATTGTCAAGGCAATGATGTCATTTCCTGTCCCCATACCTGAGCCTCTTTTCACATAAGACCACTTTCAACAGCCCTATGGGCTGCCGATTTCTCCTCCATGCCTACCCATCTCAGGTGCACAGGTGTTCACCAACAACTACCCAAACATCCCCACCAGCATCTGCCCTGCTTGGTGCCACTAGAGTTCCAGCTTGGAGCCTTCAAAAATGCATTCACAACCAGTCCTTCCCTCTCAGCAGCTTTTGGACCCTGGTCCCATCATTGTGCAACTCATGGTGTGCCCAGTCTTTTCTGGAAAGTAGGGTAGCATCTAATCTCTAGGGTTTATTGTGTCTATTGGCCCATAACACCCTCTGTTCTCTCTGAAACCAGAGATGGGACTCACAGGTGGCTAAAGCACAAATGTAGAGATGGGATAATCACAAGAAAGGGAGAGACAAAGAATGCACCCTAACTCAATCAGGCCTGTGTCCCACACAGGGACATGGCCAATGTCCGTCCCATCGTGGCTGCAGTTCCCTCTCTACACCATGGCAAGTTGGAGGGGACTGAGATGCAGAGGCTGCTCCCCTCTGCCATACAACTTCCCAAGGCTTCTCCTAAGATTTCAAAAGGGCCAAGTGTGTCTAGTGTTGGGGTCTCACAGAGACTCCGAGGTACCACAGCATCCTGCTGCCCAGAACCGGTTCACCCCTCACCTCAAGGGGGCTCAGCCTCTGGATTCATGGGAATTGAAGTGGGTACAGGTGATGGGATATCACCTCCAAGACTGAGTTATGCCAAGTCCATGACCCCTGTCTGCATCCCTGTCTCCAGCACCACTCCCCCCTCTCTCTTTCCTCCTCAGAGCAAACAAATCCATTTAGCAAGTGTGTCCTGTGATAAAGACATGACGGTCACCCATCCTCTCATTACAAAAACACTGAGGCTCAGCCAACATGGATCCTACAGGGAACACAGGCATAAACTCAGACTCCGATCCTCCCAGCCGAGCCTCAGTGGAGCCTGGACTCCCAGCCTCCTGAGTCAAGGAAACAGAGGTTCCTAGCCGAGCCACCTTGGATGCAGCCGCACACAAACTGAACTCATCAATGCTCTCAGTTGTGAGTAAGAGGGGAAGTGGTGTTTCACAACCCTGGACATCAAGGGCAGTCTCCAGGCTTTGGGGTGTGCCCTGGCCTCTGTCTATCTGCCCAGGCTCTCCAACCCACACTGGCCTCTTACCCAACCTCCTCCTAGGGCCAAACTCAATCCTGCCTCTCAATTTCTGCTGCCTTCCCCAACACACTGCTCCCCAAAATGAGCAGGGCTGGCTCTCGGTTATCATGCTGGTGCCAGCAGCAATGCCACCCCACTGACATAATTCTGAGTCCCAACCTAGGCACTCCAGCTGTCTTTGCCACACCTGGCCTGTTTGGGCTCTGGCTCTTGCTCTTTTCTTTCATGTGCATGTGTTTTGAGGTTTTGAGTTTCTCCCACTGCAGAACTGCAGCTGTGGCAGGGTAGAGCTCATGAGGGTGACATTCTGAGCCACATCCAATCCCATCAGGACTGTTCACTGGGGTGACTGCTGGAACACAGTGATGAGTGAACACATGGGAGGTGGTTGGACCCACCTTGCCTCTGAGTGGCTTCCTTTCAGGACAGGAATGTAGGCATGGGAGCCCCTGGCGTGGGATGCTTTGCACAAGGCGTGACCATGGGCTCTCTTTCCTGGCAAAAATGGCTCCACTCTGCATGGAGAGCACTGTCATTCCTGGTGGCTAACAACAGCAATGGACCCCAGAAAGGAACCCACACTCAAGATTAACGTCTGAGTGTGCGTGTCCTCGAGGAAATGAGGTCTCCTGATCCCAGGTGCAAAGGGGTAAGTCCTCTAACTCCAGGGGCCATGAAGGGACATCTGAGTTTCCCTTGTCCTTCTTTCCCTCTCTAACTAACCACAGTTAGGACCCTGGCCTCATTCCCCAGTGAGGATCATTAGGCTCCATAAAGGACAGTCTCTAAGATGCTCAGGGGACCAACACCCTCTGCACAACCCATAACCCTATTCACCCAAGAGGCAAGAGGATTTCTATTCAGGAAAACCAGGAAAGGGAGAGCCTTTCTCAAGGACACAAGGACATTAGTGAGTGAGGGAGTGATTAATGGATGGAGAACTATTTCCAACACCAACTTCCAGGAGCATATATGGCCCCCTGGAGAATTCTGCAGTGTGTTGGTGATTAAGGAGAACGTGTGAATTCAGGGGTCACTAGGTCCTCTCAGCCATAAGGAGGGAAACTGCCATAAAGGAACTAGGACAAGGGTGCGAGGAATGCTCACTGGTGGGAGATCGGAAGGAAGGAAAGTGTACTCATTAGAAAAGTGTCGCCTGAAAATTCTTAGCCAGCCAAAAGTCGTGCGAACTTGTGTGGGAAAAGAGTCTTTGCACAGTGATGAAGCTAAGAGCTCACATGATGGAACACAGCATCAACTGGGACCAAATCCAATATCTGATATTCTTGTAGGAAGAGGAGAGTCTGGACCCAGATACCAGGGAGACTGGGGGATACCGGATATGTGAGGTTGGAGCCAGGGCGGGATGCCCATATGGGAACCACAGATCGTGGGCAGCAATAGGAGAGTGGGCAAGGGCTGGGAGAGTTGGGGAGACAGTCCCCTTGAAACCTGGGAGGGGTTATGGCACTGGGACAGCCCAACACCTACTGTGTTGAGCCTCTGGAGCTCAACGGAAGACACTTCCTCTGTTGTCGGCCACCCAGTTAACAGAGTTTGGTTGCAGCAGCCTAGGACCCAGCTGAAGGTCTGAGCATGTTGGCCATGCAGGTTGGATCTGGACCACAGACACCCTCATCAGAGATTGTAGGGTCTCAGCCCTGAGGCAAGACAGGCACTAAGTCAGGCCAGGTGGGGAAACGGATAGGCACACACTCTGGGGGCTGGTGCCTGTGTTACTGGGAACACTTCTGATCGCAATTCCCTGATCTGCTGCCAACACAGGCTACAGAGGAGCGTACAGAAACACAGACCACGGATCTGCCCCACTCAGTGGGCCCAGGCCAACACCACACCCAGCAGCCTCGTGCCATACCCAATGAGTCTCGAAGCGGCCCCCTCTTCCCATCCTGAGAGCTCTTCCCTTCCTCATGTGCCAATAGCTCCCTACTGTCACTGGCAATATCTACTCTGTGAGATGTCAACATCCGTGGGTACTGTTCTCTCATCCCAGGACAGTGTGGTCCCACACACCCTGGTGAAATGGGCCACCTGGAGGCTGGACCTGGAGGTTGTTTAGGCTGAATGGCAGCGGTGGTCCTCTGGCACTTAATATTATTTAAGTTAAAAAAAAACAAAAACAAAAACAAAAAACGGGTCTTGGTGCTCAAAAATGTTTGATTTGCATATTCTCATCCCCTAACCCCAATATTTTCATTATTTCCTCACATATGAAATCTTACTAGCATAAAGGTAATTTCGTATTAAACAAAGTGGATTGAAATAACATTGGTAAAAATAATCAATCACCATACTTTCAATTTTTGTTCTGCTTTCCTATTAGAAACCACTTGGATACAAGAGAACAGAGGACAGACTCATGGAAATGCTTGAAATGACAAGAAGCTCCCACTCAAGCTCAGCATTCAGTCCTGGACAGGGTAAGACCAGGCCACTTTGACATCTGTGCCAAAGAGTCTACCAGACAGAATCCTCTGACTGATCCCTGACTGAGCCATAGGAACTGGCTAGAAAAGCCTTCACATCCTCAATACATTCTTCACGTCAGAATACTTGACAACCATTGATATCCATCTCTCGTTAACTTGCTCCCCAGCCAACCATTCTTCAACAAATTCAAAGGAGTAACTCATGCAAGCACACAGAAAGGGGTGTTCACTACACACATCCATGTGCGAAAAAGACAACTGGTATTTCTTGTTTGGGCTATTTCAAATGAAATCCCTTCTGCATGACCTCCACAAACCAAAGGAAAATATTTGTGAAATTCCCACGTAGAAGACAAGATACACTTGCCAAGGAGGCAGTGGCAAGAATTTTGACACTCCAAATGTAGAGTGTGTGTTTAGGAAGCAGTCACAGTTTCCATGAGAGAGTCCCATGAAATCAATTAGGAAGATCCATGCTCTAGCCCTACCATGCAAGTGATGTGACTTGAAAGAGTCACTTAGTCTTAGTAACCATCATCACTAACAACTAAGTCAATGAATAAAGGTCCTCAGGTGCCAAGCTACAAAATGTGGGATGAGCATGGATGAGGATGGGTGGGAGAAGTCTCCAACTCTAACACAATTAGGGAAGGATGTGCTGACCTCAAGTGGCTGGGGGGCTGGGATCCTGCCACAGAGGGGGATTCCAAACCTCACATCCCCTGACCCAGGCCAGAAGACCAGGTAGAGTCCAAGGACCCTGGGGTGGCCCAATGGCAATAAAGGTCAAAAGGAACTAGGGATCTGCCTGGTCCCTCAATCCCCTACTCTGAGCAGGGCTGCATGACGAGGCCAGAGGCCATCCACAGCAATCTGCCTTTACAGGAAAACAGGGACTGCAGGCTGCCTCTGGCTCACTGAATCAGGGTGGTGTTTTCATAAAGCAAGACCACTTCCTCACATTTGACCAGCAGCTCATGTGTTGACAGCACAATGACTGACTTGACTCAGGCCCTGATGAATGAAATAGAAAATTCATAGCAAACCCATCTTTAGCTCTTCCACATCATCAGGGGCTCTGATTCAATTCCGTCCAGAAAGGTGTCTGAAATGATTTCTAAACATGCTGGGGACTCACCTCTGTGTGGAACTTTTCAGGAAAAAGGGGATCAAATCTCATGAAGCAACTCTTCTCTCTTCTAGCCCATGGGCAATGCAAGGAACCTGCATGATACCAGAGGCTCACTTCTCTCTTCTCATGTCTTCTGGAAAGGATTCGTTAATGCTTCCTGCAAGGTGAAGCAGAAGCCTGCATCCCCAGCTGCACAGAAGTGTTTTAGGGCAGTGTCTCCCTTAAAACCCAAAAATAAAAAAAAACAGGTCATTCAACAGGCACATGGATTCGAGTACGTGTTCAATGATCCCTCCTCCCTGGAGCCTTCCACATGCCCATCTTCCACATTCACAGAGCAATGCTTGGCCATTCTCAAGACCAGGAGACCATGATGCTCATCACCAGGAAGTCAATAAGGAACATGAAGAGAGCAGCATGGATTGCAGAAGGTGGCACATCAAGGATCTTCAGCTCTGCTGCTAGAACACAAGAGCTTAACTTCAGTATTGACTTTTTGCCAACTACCAAGTACGATAGCAGTGTCAAGCCCAATATGCAGATATGCAAGTAGTAGGTGACACCCCGCATCCATTCACAAAAGTGGGCAACATCTGCATCAGAACAAGGAAGTATCTTACCCTTACTCATAAAAATCATCAGAAACAAAATAAAATGGATGCACGACTTCTCATTTCACTATTAGGTAGCTGTTGGAATTCCCTATTAAATAATACCTCCTCCAAAATAAAAAGTATCTCAGACATGTGTCAACTATTCAATGGATGACATTTTAAAAACTATGGACTTTACTTAATATTTATGTATGCTATATCCCTGCCTAAGGCTCTATGAGAAAGGAGCACATAGAATTGGATCTTTGAAAATCTCACATTTGCTGATAAATATTACTGCTGATCTCAGGCATGGCGAAGTGAAAAGTGGGACTTTGGATATTCCAAGAATGCTATGTTGTGGGATTGGTGTCCCTGATTCATACATAGCATATGGTTTCTATGAAATCCAGTGAGGGAGCAGGAGTAACGAAGCTGATTGCACAGATGACCTCAGGGAATACTGACAGATAGGCCAAATGAAAAATATGTTCCAGCTAACCATTGGTATTTGGGCTTCTGATCCCAGTCCTGTTTTTAAAAAAGGTGCAGACAGGCAGTGTTCATTAAAAACTGTCTACCATGTAAAAGTGGGTAATTTAAATGGCATCTAGTTACACATCTGATAGAATGGTCTGGCAACATATGAATTTCATTCTAACAACAACAACAACAACAAAACATAGAAAATGAGACATAAAGATAAAACCTTGTCTTCACCAGGATGCCTAAAAATAGGTTTTATTTGGCTCATGCAAATAAATATCTTTCAATAGAATTTCTGATTTCTGAATGAATCCATTCAACTTCATACTGCACAGATCACAAGGTTTTCTTTACAGAATATTCTCTTCTTCTTCTTAAAGCCTCACATAGAAAATGTCTCACAGGACATAGGAGGGGAATGACCCAAAGGATGAGAGAATGGCTGGAACCGTTCTCAAATGTGCCCATGTAGCCTAAAGTTTGAAGGCATCTAATTGTACTCTAAAACAATTATGAACCTATTCGATCCATTATTAATAAATATCACCACTTTACCACTTGAACCAAATCACAGAAAATTGGAAACAGATGATCATTGGCTTTGATACCTTTACTTCTGTTTCATTACTCAGAGTCGATCAACTCTATACTTCAAGTGACACAGATTTATTACAGAATGCCTAAGATCCTAAGGATCTATTTTAGCTCAGCCCATGGTATTGCTTCATTATTTTATTATTTTGTAAGTAATAAAATATAACTTCATGTTGGATGACATATTCAAGCCATGAATATATCATCCAACATTGTTCTTCCCAAAATATTAGCCCAATTTCTGCGCGTGCTCACTTACTGTTCAGGAATTTTACTAATTGTTTGAAGGTTCTAGAGGACCTGTTAGACTCCTAATGGACAAACCATACAACATACTCCAGAGAACGGACGAGTGCCATAAGAAGAAAATAAGGTCAGCCTACAGCAATGGGCAGCTGCCTGCCCTCGGCTGGGAGGAGCCCTGGCCATGGCACCAGGGCTGCTGGGCAGCAGAAGCCTCCACAGCCCTGCAGGGAGCCTGGAGCACAGCTCTGCCTAACCATGCTCAGCCCTGGACAGACGCACATGAGTTCCCATCACAGGCTCGAGTGTGACAGTCCCAGGTGCATGCCTGTCATGCCAGCCACCAGGGAGGCTGAGGCAAGAGGAACGTTTGAGGTCAGCCTTGGCAACTTAGACCCCGAGGCAAAGGGGAAATACTTTTACAGGGGTCTCTGAGGGTGTAGCTCAGGTAGGTCACTTGCCTCACAGGCTCAAGGCCCTGGGTTCAATCCCCAGAACCCACGTACACACAAAAAGTGAACTTGGAATATTGTTTAAAATGATGGATCAGGTACACACAAGGACTTCAATATGACCTCTCAGAGGAGCTCAATTTGAGATCAGACTGAACAAAAGACCACCTGGACCATTGACTCAGTGTCTGAAACCCTCTGTGAGCATGGGAAGCACTGCTGGCAAGACACCAGAGGGCCAAAGCACTTGTGCCCCCTGCAGGGGCGTCCCTTGTCTACCGCCAAAGACTGTTCCCCTCCTGGGGCAGCTGAGAGCAAGCTGGGCCTTGGAGCAAGGACTAGTGCTTTAGATATAGACTATGCAAGCAAGGGGCAATGTCTTTAATAAAACTAAAATTAAAAAGTCACATTGAAAAAATTTTAAAAAGAAGAAAATAAGGTCAAGTAGAGGAAGCCCATTTTCACAGGAAAAAATCCCCCAGTGAAAAGCATCAGAATAGATACCAAGAAAAATACCAACAAACACAGTGTGCTCCCACTATGTATCTACTCAACATGCAAAAGTTAGAAAGCTAGATAATACAATCCTGGCCACAGGTAGAGCTATGCAGAAGAGCCACCTGGCAGTGCTTAGTCAAAGAAGTAAACATGCACACTTTGACCTAGAAATTCCACCTGTGTGTAAACCAGGCGGTGCTTAAGCAGTTTCACAAGGGGACATGCACAGGGAAATTTATCCTCAGGTTCTTATAGAGTTGTCTGTGCTTACAGGGAGTTGATGGTTGTCAAGATGCCCACAGCTGCGAAAGTCAAAAGCTAAAAAAATAATAGATGCCAACCTGGATATATTAATAATCCCGTATCTATGATCACCTTCATAAGGTAGCTTCCCAACTTCTGTGTGGAAGTGAGTTCCTCCTTGGCCATTACACTGTTGTGGAGACCACTAGGAGTTCAGCTTTGTGCAGGATCATCTGACCTGGACTTTTGGCAAGACCTGTACAGCCCTCACACATGCTCAGATGCTACAGGACTTTTCAGACCAGTCCAGACAACAGTAGGCATCCATTCATTGTCTGCACTCTACAGATTCCTAGATGCACGACATTCATTACCATCAAATGCAGAATTTTCATCAAAAACTAATATATATATCATTCCAATCTGAATCAAGAAAATCAGAAATATCCCCAAATCCAAAGAGTGGATCCCCATTGTGATGCTACAAGTTGAAAATTCCACAGCTGACCTCATGGGATGGTTCACAGTCAAAAGACAAGCTGCATGAAAAATATTACATGACCTTCCTGCTATGTGAAAAGTGGCATGTGAAGTACACATGCATGTCTTCCTCAGACATGGGTTCATTTGCAAGACACCTTGTGCAATTGAAAATACTCCAAAAGGGGAGAAATCAGAACCATGTCGCCAAAGTATTTCAGCAGAGACCAACTCCATCTGTCTATCTATCTCTCAGTGAGCGTGTGTGCTCTTGTGTGTGTTTGTGTGTCTTTGTTTGTGTTTGTACCATCATAGCTGATACTTCATTGCCCCCATTGGAAAACTGACTCAGATAATGCCATCTGCCAAACTCCTAAAAACCAAAGTTCTTGCTGATAGAATGAAACATTCCTTCCTGTTGGTTTGGATGTGTCCTTTAGGAATCACTGCTACATTTAGTATACTCAAATCATCACAGTAGATCAGGTAACAAAAACATATATATTTTAAAATAATAATAATATATTAATGGAAACAACAAATACAGGATAGAGTAACAACTGTGTTACTAAACAAGGTCAAGGACAATGGCAAACTATAGATTCAAACTTTGAAGAAAATAGTAATCAATGTAAATATTCCTGGGCTGCCTCAGCCCCGCCCAGGCACACAGCAACAGAATGGTTTTGCAAGCATCCTCAGGAGGGCAGGAGCCTTCTTTGCAGGACGAGAGGGAGGTTGAGGCTCGATCCACCCATCATTCTTTTGGGAGAGGCTCCTTTTCCTCAGCACAAAGTTGGATTTTTTGTGAGGATTCTTGGCATCAAATACGTTGGCCTCTGCTGGAATCCTCAGCTCTGGGGAGAGAGGGGTGTACAAAAAGAAGGTGGCACTCAGGAGGTGCTCCCTAGGACACGCCAACATCTGAGAGCCTGTGCCAGAAAAGGCCAGAGCCACACACCTGAGAGCTCTCCAATTCAGCACCAATACCAACAAAGACAGCCTCCACAGTCCTCCCTGAGGAAGAACTAGGCAGAGCACTTCAACAGACCTAATGTCTGTTCCTACCGAAGGCTTTGGACTCCAGAATATCTCAGGTCCTCTTGCATCTGCCAAAGCACACCACTAGGGTTTGCATCTGAAATCTCCCACAAAAGGCTCCTGTGCCGAAGATTCAGTCCCCACATGAGCCATCTTCATAGGTGGGTTTGGAGGGAAGCATTGGATGGTGAGTGCTCTGATGTCAACATGAAATTCTCATTCAAGATGAATACACTACTGGGGGGTGGGAGGGACTGGAAGAAAGGTTGAGCATGGTTGGAGTAAGACCTAAACAGGGTTGTGCCCTGGGCAACAGTACCTTGTTCCTGTTGGCTCCACTGAATCCTCATTCTCCAAGGAGAGGTCCTCCCTCTCCATCTTTCTCTCTCTCCCTCTCTGCCAGCCTCGTTCTCTCTCTCCCAGTCTATGCCTTTGTGGCAAGGGCTGAGGAGCTCTCCACTGCCACACACTAGAGCTTTATGGACAGCCTCAGTGCACAACCAAAGAGAAAGCTATGAAACCCAGAGAAAAAAGGCCTAGGATTCCTCCTCTGAGTTATTTTCCTCAAGTATGGCCACAGTGAGGACAGGCTGACCAGCGCGGATACCACGTTAGAGCCATGCTTCTGCGTTGGTGGAGCCCGCCTCCATGTGAACCAGGCTTCTGAGAATGGAGGCCACATTCCAAATACTGCCCTACTGAGAACAATGGTTCCAAAGACCAGCAAAGGGACTGCTTCCCTCCAACATGGTGTATGGCCCAGTGGTGCCATGACCCCGAGTGGGGGAATACAACAGCCGCTTCTCCTTCCTCTGAACATGTGTTTCCTGTCGCCCTCCTCTAACCTAGAGCCTGTTCTCCATCCCTTCTGGGTTGGATGTGGAGATCTCTGCTATGAATTTCTTAGGCTACCAAGGCCCCAGACAGACTTCCTCTTCCATAGACTCTACTAACCTAACAGTAGGTTAAGATAGGAGACAAGTGATCCTAGAACTCATAGGGATGGTGGTCTTCAGGGTACATAGGCTGGGATAATGGCTGCTGTGGTGTTTGGCTCACAAAAACCAACCAACCAACCAACGAAAAAGCGCTGGCATTATTATCAGATGAGCTCTGTGGCTACGTGCTCAGGAAGCCCTCATCTGACTTTAGTTAGGGATCACAACCTGGCTATTGTGATCACTCCTTGCCTAGTGGACTCAGGTGCGTAAGACCATGGAATTTATGCAAAAACAGATGATTCAGGCTGTCTCCCAGGCTGTGTTTTCTTCCCAATTTCATCCTGTTACTGCTTGCTAGAATCCTGGCAATGCTCTGCCCAGGCAGAGGTTTTTTGGTCACACAGAAGGCTTTCAATAGTACTGCTTCAGTCCACAAAATGCCAGTTCCCTCTTTAGCCCATGCATTCCCATGTTCCTTTGAAACCACTCCTATCCCAGACCATGAAAACATACTGCTCCTGGAGAGAGGCTTTCCTCCTCACTCCTCAAAGATGTCAGCTTTGGATGCCTGTTCATGTCCAGGGGAGGGCACCTGGTGGGGAGCCGCAATATCCACCGGGGTATACCATTGGACCTCAAGACCTTCCACCAGCAGAAGTGCAGTTGGCTTTGTGCACGAACCCAACACACCTGTTGGAGTGTTCTTGGGGTTCAGAGACTACTCTTTGTTGCTAAGAGTTGACCTGAGTCCACATCCTGACCCTTGCTCTCTGCTATCTGATTGTCTCACTTACTCTGACGGCGAGAGATGATTTGGCCCAGCTCATAATCCTCTGGATTCTCCTCAGTAAGGAAGTGTAGGTCGAGGGCGCTGCGGATGACGACAGGAGCCCTATCGTGGCAGGTCACCTGGGGCAGCATGGGAGACAGGCCTTCAGGAAATGGGCCTTGAAGTGACTACTCAAGGACAGTGGGCAGGGGCATTCTGGAGGCACCTCCACTCTAAATACAAGGGCAACATCCATGACCCTACTACCCGAGGCTGACCTCCTGCTCATCGTGTGGGCTCTTCCCACAGGCTACTAGCCCAATCCTTGTACATAGGACTTCCTGGGCCTGCCATTGCTCTTTGTGGAGCTGCACTCCTCTCGGAGTGAAAGGACCCCACTACCTGCATACAGATGCAATCTCATCCCACAAGTTGGGAGGAATGGGACAATAGCCTCCAAGATCCCAGGTCTGCCCAAGGATGCAGGCCGTATTGGGAATGGCCTAGGCACAAAACCTAGAGGCTTTGGTCTGGATTGCCAGGGCCAAAAACAGACCCAGGAACATGACCACACACAGGAGAGCTGAAAGATAGCCACGAGAGCTCCTGGCCTCCAGAGGCTCAGTGCTGGCTGGGATGTAGGAGGGCACCTCATCCGGCAAGGGTGGTCATTGGGTTACCTGGACATTTAGTGTGCTTGCTCCACATCCATATCGACTCTGCAGAGAGACTCTCTCAGCTCCTTGTTCAAGGAACATGGAGAACCTCACACTGCTGTCCTCCTCCATAGACGTCAGCATCCCATACAAGGGAACCTGCAACCTAGTTCCTGTCCTATTCTCATCTGTCACCCATACCTGTCCCTGCCCTTCTGGACTGCATGCTGCCACCTGACACACAGACTCCCTCAGACATGGCAGTGGACAAGCTGCTGCACTCGCTCATCTCAGCTCCAGCCCTTCACACTGACCTCTCCCTTCTTGATTCCCATCTATCCTCCTGATCATCCAGAAGCTCCAAATTCAAGAGGGCATGAGTAGTCCATGGTATTGGACCAGTGTCTGCTCCCCACCCAGGTGTAAGCACCACGGGACACCCCTGCTCCCAGTCTTACCAGAACACTCTTGGCCATCTCTGGACTTTGTGTTTCTAAGTGGACACGAATTAAGCAGGTGTCTCCCACCTGCTTGTGGGAAAGCGGCCTGGAGGACTTGCAGGTTGATTCTGAGAACTGTGGGGGATGGAACATCAGCAAACCCAGAAACAGAAAGCCACCCCAGACTGTCAGTTGGCTCTATGGGCTTCCAGCAAATATGTCCAGGTGCTGAGGCTTCTTATTTCCTCAGGTCGGAGTGGAATGGCAGCACATGCACAGCTTGAATAAGGTAGGTGTTTACCTCCTTTCCCTTGACCTGGGGGCGTTTCCTCACCATGAAATATTGTATTCCCAGATTCATGGACAGACACACGAGTGAGTGGTCAGAGACCTTGATTTCTGCAGAGCGAAGTGGAGAGAATTGTTAGGTGGCACTCAAGGATTATACCACAAAACACCCACAACCCCTGAGAGTCTCCGCCAGGCCCATCACACTTTGGTATTTTGGGGCCAAGGCCCACTTTCTCTTGGCTGTCAGTTATCCTGAGCCCACTGTGGATCATGTCTCCCCACTGTCTGATTGTCCTACTTACTCTCATCCTCAGACATCATATACAGCAGCTCAAAGTTGTCCACATCCTCATGCTGCAACAAATTTTGGTCCAAGGCCCTGCGGATGAGGCTTGTCACCGTCTCCTGAAAGGTCACCTGGATCAGGGTGGGACAAATGTCATCAGAGAATGGCTTTTAGAAGAGCTACCCAGAAGACTGTGGTCAAACATTCAGGAGAAATCTCAGCTACATATACAAGGGCACAATCTTGTTATCCTGCTACCTGAGTGTGTCCTCCATATACCACCTGGGTTCTTGCAATGTGCTACTAGAACAATCCTGGTACAAATATCTGCCTGTACCTGCCATCTCCCCTCCCCCTGGGGAGCCACATTCCACTCATGTCAAAGGACCAAACTGCCTATGCACAGACACACTCTCATCTCACTGAGATGAGAGCAATGGGCCAGGGATCTGCGCACCAAGTGTGACCTGGGATGCAGGCTGCCTTTGTGGGTGGAAGAGGCAGATGCACTGAAAACTTGGGTCCTGACTGCCACGACACAAAACAGACTCAGATACAAGAGTGTGCACTTGAGTGCTTCATGATAGCTTTGAGAGGCCCTGGCCTCTGGAAGCTCGGTGCGGGTCTGGTTGTAATGATGTACTTGACTCAGCACTGGCAGTCACTGAACATGTCTCCTCTGCAGCTGGACACCTGCAGCATTAGCGTGTCTACTGCACATCCATAGAAATTCTGCCAAGAACCCCTTTAGCTCCGTATTTACATACATGCAAAGCCTAACATTCCGAAGCTTTGGCATGACCCCCCAGGTGATCCCGACCCCAAATTCCTACACCTAGTCATGCTAAGGAGGTTCTCTTCCCTGCCACCAGGAACACATCCCCTCCTACACATGTGACAAGTCACTGCCACCTCCTCTGCTCCAACTTCACTCATTGAGAATACCAAGTTCTAGGCACTGCAGCCTGCACCCTGGACATATCTCTGCCTTCATCTGTCCACAGCACTTCCGTCTGCACTTCTGGCCTGCAAAACCCACAATACACAGGCCCACTCACCACTGAAGCTGGGCATGCTGATGCTCTCCCTCCTCAGGTCAAGCCCTTAAGACGGACCTCTCTCTTCTTTATTTCCCACCATAGCCCTGGGGTTGGCTGTGTCTCCTGCCTTCCACTGTGTGGACACCCAGGAGGCAGCCCTGCTGTCGGGCTTACCGGGATGCGCTTTGTCTCCCTCAGGCTCTGTCCCTCTAGGAGGACGTGAACAACGCGGCTGTCTTCCACCTGCTCGCTGGAGTGAAGCAGTGAGGAGCTGCTACTCACAGCTGCTGGGGTCCTGGATGCCACTGCCACAGAAGGTTCCAAGAACTGTGGGGGATGACAACATCAGCAAAGCCCAGCAACTGCACCCCACCCAGCCTGGCAGTTGGCTCTGTGGGCATTCTACAACATCCATCCAGAACCTGAGGTTCTTGTCCCCTTGGAGGATGTGGAGTGGCACCAGGAGTAAAGACTGAAGAAGGTGGCTGTTTTGGGAACAAGAGATCCAGCACCTGCTGGGTGGGGATGAAATCCCAGGAGATTAACCCCATGTTGCTGCTGAAATGTAGGTTCCTCCCACAAATGACAGGCAGGAGCTCATTCCTAAGCTGGTCCTGCCTGTAAGGTTCAAGGCTCTGAACCCTGAAGGGCTCCTCCGTGTTCTGATCATTTTCACCCTGGGTTGGGACCAAGAATGGTGGGTTCAAAATGGAATTGGTGACAAACAGAAAAATGACTTGTGCCAATACACTAGAGTCAAAGCACAATGGGACAGTTCCCATCAGTACAAACACACACACACACACACACACACACACACACACACAGAGTCAGAATAGGAGTCCTGGGCCATTCATCAGGGATCAGACTCGAGGGCCTGCTGGGCTCACCTGCCCTGTGCTACTCACTGTTACTCTTGAGCTCCTCTGCGACAATCGCCAGAGGCTCTGGCGTCTAAGATGAAGCCTCACCCAGTGTATCCACAAAAGGGCTAGTTGGCCCCCCTGAGATTCCTGGGAGCCTGAGGCTCGGCATTGTCTGCAACCACAGGAGAACATCCTTCTCCCTCCAGTGGCTCCAACCAAGTGAGCTCGGATGGCTTGGTCAGTGAAGTGGGTGCCTGGATACCAGGGTTCCATGTTCTGTTTGATCCATTGTCAAGGCAATGATGTCATTTCCTGTGCCCATACCTGAGCCTCTTTTCACATAAGACCACTTTCAACAGCCCTATGGGCTGCCGATTTCTCCTCCATGCCTACCCATCTCAGGCGCACAGGTGTTCACCAACAACTACCCAAACATCCCCACCAGCATCTGCCCTGCTTGGTGCCACTAGAGTTCCAGCTTGGAGCCTTCAAAAATGCATTCACAACCAGTCCTTCCCTCTCAGCAGCTTTTGGACCCTGGTCCCATCATTGTGCAACTCATGGTGTGCCCAGTCTTTTCTGGAAAGTAGGGTAGCATCTAATCTCTAGGGTTTATTGTGTCTATTGGCCCATAACACCCTCTGTTCTCTCTGAAACCAGAGATGGGACTCACAGGTGGCTAAAGCACAAATGTAGAGATGGGATAATCACAAGAAAGGGAGAGACAAAGAATGCACCCTAACTCAATCAGGCCTGTGTCCCACACAGGGACATGGCCAATGTCCGTCCCATCGTGGCTGCAGTTCCCTCTCTACACCATGGCAAGTTGGAGGGGACTGAGATGCAGAGGCTGCTCCCCTCTGCCATACAACTTCCCAAGGCTTCTCCTAAGATTTCAAAAGGGCCAAGTGTGTCTAGTGTTGGGGTCTCACAGAGACTCCGAGGTACCACAGCATCCTGCTGCCCAGAACCGGTTCACCCCTCACCTCAAGGGGGCTCAGCCTCTGGATTCATGGGAATTGAAGTGGGTACAGGTGATGGGATATCACCTCCAAGACTGAGTTATGCCAAGTCCATGACCCCTGTCTGCATCCCTGTCTCCAGCACCACTCCCCCCTCTCTCTTTCCTCCTCAGAGCAAACAAATCCATTTAGCAAGTGTGTCCTGTGATAAAGACATGACGGTCACCCATCCTCTCATTACAAAAACACTGAGGCTCAGCCAACATGGATCCTACAGGGAACACAGGCATAAACTCAGACTCCGATCCTCCCAGCCGAGCCTCAGTGGAGCCTGGACTCCCAGCCTCCTGAGTCAAGGAAACAGAGGTTCCTAGCCGAGCCACCTTGGATGCAGCCGCACACAAACTGAACTCATCAATGCCCCTTGCTCTCAGTTGTGAGTAAGAGGGGAAGTGGTGTTTCACAACCCTGGACATCAAGTGCAGTCTCCAGGCTTTGGGGTGTGCCCTGGCCTCTGTCTATCTGCCCAGGCTCTCCAACCCACACTGGCCTCTTACCCAACCTCCTCCTAGGGCCAAACTCAATCCTGCCTCTCAATTTCTGCTGCCTTCCCCAACACACTGCTCCCCAAAATGAGCAGGGCTGGCTCTCGGTTATCATGCTGGTGCCAGCAGCAATGCCACCCCACTGACATAATTCTGAGTCCCAACCTAGGCACTCCAGCTGTCTTTGCCACACCTGGCCTGTTTGGGCTCTGGCTCTTGCTCTTTTCTTTCATGTGCATGTGTTTTGAGGTTTTGAGTTTCTCCCACTGCAGAACTGCAGCTGTGGCAGGGTAGAGCTCATGAGGGTGACATTCTGAGCCACATCCAATCCCATCAGGACTGTTCACTGGGGGGACTGCTGGAACACAGTGATGAGTGAACACATGGGAGGTGGTTGGACCCACCTTGCCTCTGAGTGGCTTCCTTTCAGGACAGGAATGTAGGCATGGGAGCCCCTGGCGTGGGATGCTTTGCACAAGGCGTGACCATGGGCTCTCTTTCCTGGCAAAAATGGCTCCACTCAGCATGGAGAGCACTGTCATTCCTGGTGGCTAACAACAGCCCTGGACCCCAGAAAGGAACCCACACTCAAGATTAACGTCTGAGTGTGCGTGTCCTCGAGGAAATGAGGTCTCCTGATCCCAGGTGCAAAGGGGTAAGTCCTCTAACTCCAGGGGCCATGAAGGGACATCTGAGTTTCCCTCGTCCTTCTTTCCCTCTCTAACTAACCACAGTTAGGACCCTGGCCTCATTCCCCAGTGAGGATCATTAGGCTCCATAACGGACAGTCTCTAAGATGCTCAGGGGACCAACACCCTCTGCACAACCCATAACCCTATTCACCCAAGAGGCAAGAGGATTTCTATTCAGGAAAACCAGGAAAGGGAGAGCCTTTCTCAAGGACACAAGGACATTAGTGAGTGAGGGAGTGATTAATGGATGGAGAACTATTTCCAACACCAACTTCCAGGAGCATATATGGCCCCCTGGAGAATTCTGCAGTGTGTTGGTGATTAAGGAGAACGTGTGAATTCAGGGGTCACTAGGTCCTCTCAGCCATAAGGAGGGAAACTGCCATAAAGGAACTAGGACAAGGGTGCGAGGAATGCTCACTGGTGGGAGATCGGAAGGAAGGAAAGTGTACTCATTAGAAAAGTGTCGCCTGAAAATTCTTAGCCAGCCAAAAGTCGTGCGAACTTGTGTGGGAAAAGAGTCTTTGCACAGTGATGAAGCTAAGAGCTCACATGATGGAACACAGCATCAACTGGGACCAAATCCAATATCTGATATTCTTGTAGGAAGAGGAGAGTCTGGACCCAGATACCAGGGAGACTGGGGGATACCGGATATGTGAGGTTGGAGCCAGGGCGGGATGCCCATATGGGAACCACAGATCGTGGGCAGCAATAGGAGAGTGGGCAAGGGCTGGGAGAGTTGGGGAGACAGTCCCCTTGAAACCTGGGAGGGGTTATGGCACTGGGACAGCCCAACACCTACTGTGTTGAGCCTCTGGAGCTCAACGGAAGACACTTCCTCTGTTGTCGGCCACCCAGTTAACAGAGTTTGGTTGCAGCAGCCTAGGACCCAGCTGAAGGTCTGAGCATGTTGGCCATGCAGGTTGGATCTGGACCACAGACACCCTCATCAGAGATTGTAGGGTCTCAGCCCTGAGGCAAGACAGGCACTAAGTCAGGCCAGGTGGGGAAACGGATAGGCACACACTCTGGGGGTTGGTGCCTGTGTTACTGGGAGCACTTCTGATCGCAATTCCCTGATCTGCTGCCAACACAGGCTATAGAGGAGCGTACAGAAACACAGACCACGGATCTGACCCACTCAGTGGGCCCAGGCCAACACCACACCCAGCAGCCTCGTGCCATTCCCAATGAGTCTCGAAGCGGCCCCCTCTTCCCATCCTGAGAGCTCTTCCCTTCCTCATGTGCCAATAGCTCCCTACTGTCACTGGCAATATCTACTCTGTGAGATGTCAACATCCGTGGGTACTGTTCTCTCATCCCAGGACAGTGTGGTCCCACACACCCTGGTGAAATGGGCCACCTGGAGGCTGGACCTGGAGGTTGTTGAGGCTGAATGGCAGCGGTGGTCCTCTGGCACTTAATATTATTTAAGTTAAAAAAAAACAAAAACAAAAACAAAAAACGGGTCTTGGTGCTCAAAAATGTTTGATTTGCATATTCTCATCCCCTAACCCCAATATTTTCATTATTTCCTCACATATGAAATCTTACTAGCATAAAGGTAATTTCGTATTAAACAAAGTGGATTGAAATAACATTGGTAAAAATAATCAATCACCATACTTTCAATTTTTGTTCTGCTTTCCTATTAGAAACCACTTGGATACAAGAGAACAGAGGACAGACTCATGGAAATGCTTGAAATGACAAGAAGCTCCCACTCAAGCTCAGCATTCAGTCCTGGACAGGGTAAGACCAGGCCACTTTGACATCTGTGCCAAAGAGTCTACCAGACAGAATCCTCTGACTGATCCCTGACTGAGCCATAGGAACTGGCTAGAAAAGCCTTCACATCCTCAATACATTCTTCACGTCAGAATACTTGACAACCATTGATATCCATCTCTCGTTAACTTGCTCCCCAGCCAACCATTCTTCAACAAATTCAAAGGAGTAACTCATGCAAGCACACAGAAAGGGGTGTTCACTACACACATCCATGTGCGAAAAAGACAACTGGTATTTCTTGTTTGGGCTATTTCAAATGAAATCCCTTCTGCATGACCTCCACAAACCAAAGGAAAATATTTGTGAAATTCCCACGTAGAAGACAAGATACACTTGACAAGGAGGCAGTGGCAAGAATTTTGACACTCCAAATGTAGAGTGTGTGTTTAGGAAGCAGTCACAGTTTCCATGAGAGAGTCCCATGAAATCAATTAGGAAGATCCATGCTCTAGCCCTACCATGCAAGTGATGTGACTTGAAAGAGTCACTTAGTCTTAGTAACCATCATCACTAACAACTAAGTCAATGAATAAAGGTCCTCAGGTGCCAAGCTACAAAATGTGGGATGAGCATGGATGAGGATGGGTGGGAGAAGTCTCCAACTCTAACACAATTAGGGAAGGATGTGCTGACCTCAAGTGGCTGGGGGGCTGGGATCCTGCCACAGAGGGGGATTCCAAACCTCACATCCCCTGACCCAGGCCAGAAGACCAGGTAGAGTCCAAGGACCCTGGGGTGGCCCAATGGCAATAAAGGTCAAAAGGAACTAGGGATCAGCCTGGTCCCTCAATCCCCTACTCTGAGCAGGGCTGCATGACGAGGCCAGAGGCCATCCACAGCAATCTGCCTTTACAGGAAAACAGGGACTGCAGGCTGCCTCTGGCTCACTGAATCAGGGTGGTGTTTTCATAAAGCAAGACCACTTCCTCACATTTGACCAGCAGCTCATGTGTTGACAGCACAATGACTGACTTGACTCAGGCCCTGATGAATGAAATAGAAAATTCATAGCAAACCCATCTTTAGCTCTTCCACATCATCAGGGGCTCTGATTCAATTCCGTCCAGAAAGGTGTCTGAAATGATTTCTAAACATGCTGGGGACTCACCTCTGTGTGGAACTTTTCAGGAAAAAGGGGATCAAATCTCATGAAGCAACTCTTCTCTCTTCTAGCCCATGGGCAATGCAAGGAACCTGCATGATACCAGAGGCTCACTTCTCTCTTCTCATGTCTTCTGGAAAGGATTCGTTAATGCTTCCTGCAAGGTGAAGCAGAAGCCTGCATCCCCAGCTGCACAGAAGTGTTTTAGGGCAGTGTCTCCCTTAAAACCCAAAAATAAAAAAAACAGGTCATTCAACAGGCACATGGATTCAAGTACATGTTCAATGATCCCTCCTCCCTGGAGCCTTCCACATGCCCATCTTCCACATTCACAGAGCAATGCTTGGCCATTCTCAAGGCCAGGAGACCATGATGTCATCACCAGGAAGTCAATAAGGAACATGAAGAGAGCAGCATGGATTGCAGAAGGTGGCACATCAAGGATCTTCAGCTCTGCTGCTAGAACACAAGAGCTTAACTTCAGTATTGACTTTTTGCCAACTACCAAGTACGATAGCAGTGTCAAGCCCAATATGCAGATATGCAAGTAGTAGGTGACACCCCGCATCCATTCACAAAAGTGGGCAACATCTGCATCAGAACAAGGAAGTATCTTACCCTTACTCATAAAAATCATCAGAAACAAAATAAAATGGATGCACGACTTCTCATTTCACTATTAGGTAGCTGTTGGAATTCCCTATTAAATAATACCTCCTCCAAAATAAAAAGTATCTCAGACATGTGTCAACTATTCAATGGATGACATTTTAAAAACTATGGACTTTACTTAATATTTATGTATGCTATATCCCTGCCTAAGGCTCTATGAGAAAGGAGCATATAGAATTGGATCTTTGAAAATCTCACATTTGCTGATAAATATTACTGCTGATCTCAGGCATGGCGAAGTGAAAAGTGGGACTTTGGATATTCCAAGAAGGCTATGTTGTGGGATTGGTGTCCCTGATTCATACATAGCATATGGTTTCTATGAAATCCAGTGAGGGAGCAGGAGTAACGAAGCTGATTGCACAGATGACCTCAGGGAATACTGACAGATAGGCCAAATGAAAAATATGCTCCAGCTAACCATTGGTATTTGGGCTTCTGATCCCAGTCCTGTTTTTAAAAAAGGTGCAGACAGGCAGTGTTCATTAAAAACTGTCTACCATGTAAAAGTGGGTAATTTAAATGGCATCTAGTTACACATCTGATAGAATGGTCTGGCAACATATGAATTTCATTCTAACAACAACAACAACAACAAAACATAGAAAATGAGACATAAAGATAAAACCTTGTCTTCACCAGGATGCCTAAAAATAGGTTTTATTTGGCTCATGCCAATAAATATCTTTCAATAGAATTTCTGATTTCTGAATGAATCCATTCAACTTCATACTGCACAGATCACAAGGTTTTCTTTACAGAATATTCTCTTCTTCTTCTTAAAGCCTCACATAGAAAATGTCTCACAGGACATAGGAGGGGAATGACCCAAAGGATGAGAGAATGGCTGGAACCGTTCTCAAATGTGCCCATGTAGCCTAAAGTTTGAAGGCATCTAATTGTACTCTAAAACAATTATGAACCTATTCGATCCATTATTAATAAATATCACCACTTTACCACTTGAACCAAATCACAGAAAATTGGAAACAGATGATCATTGGCTTTGATACCTTTACTTCTGTTTCATTACTCAGAGTCGATCAACTCTATACTTCAAGTGACACAGATTTATTACAGAATGCCTAAGATCCTAAGGATCTATTTTAGCTCAGCCCATGGTATTGCTTCATTATTTTATTATTTTGTAAGTAATAAAATATAACTTCATGTTGGATGACATATTCAAGCCATGAATATATCATCCAACATTGTTCTTCCCAAAATATTAGCCCAATTTCTGCGCGCGCTCACTTACTGTTCAGGAATTTTACTAATTGTTTGAAGGTTCTAGAGGACCTGTTAGACTCCTAATGGACAAACCATACAACATACTCCAGAGAACGGACGAGTGCCATAAGAAGAAAATAAGGTCAGCCTACAGCAATGGGCAGCTGCCTGCCCTCGGCTGGGAGGAGCCCTGGCCATGGCACCAGGGCTGCTGGGCAGCAGAAGCCTCCACAGCCCTGCAGGGAGCCTGGAGCACAGCTCTGCCTAACCATGCTCAGCCCTGGACAGATGCACATGAGTTCCCATCACAGGCTCGAGTGTGACAGTCCCAGGTGCATGCCTGTCATGCCAGCCACCAGGGAGGCTGAGGCAAGAGGAACGTTTGAGGTCAGCCTTGGCAACTTAGACCCCGAGGCAAAGGGGACATACTTTTACAGGGGTCTCTGAGGGTGTAGCTCAGGTAGGTCACTTGCCTCACAGGCTCAAGGCCCTGGGTTCAATCCCCAGAACCCACGTACACACAAAAAGTGAACTTGGAATATTGTTTAAAATGATGGATCAGGTACACACAAGGACTTCAATATGACCTCTCAGAGGAGCTCAATTTGAGATCAGACTGAACAAAAGACCACCTGGACCATTGACTCAGTGTCTGAAACCCTCTGTGAGCATGGGAAGCACTGCTGGCAAGACACCAGAGGGCCAAAGCACTTGTGCCCCCTGCAGGGGCGTCTCTTGTCTACCGCCAAAGACTGTTCCCCTCCTGGGGCAGCTGAGAGCAAGCTGGGCCTTGGAGCAAGGACTAGTGCTTTAGATATAGACTATGCAAGCAAGGGGCAATGTCTTTAATAAAACTAAAATTAAAAAGTCACATTGATAAAATTTTAAAAAGAAGAAAATAAGGTCAAGTAGAGGAAGCCCATTTTCACAGGAAAAAATCCCCCAGTGAAAAGCATCAGAATAGATACCAAGAAAAATACCAACAAACACAGTGTGCTCCCACTATGTATCTACTCAACATGCAAAAGTTAGAAAGCTAGATAATACAATCCTGGCCACAGGTAGAGCTATGCAGAAGAGCCACCTGGCAGTGCTTAGTCAAAGAAGTAAACATGCACACTTTGACCTAGAAATTCCACCTGTGTGTAAACCAGGCGGTGCTTAAGCAGTTTCACAAGGGGACATGCACAGGGAAATTTATCCTCAGGTTCTTATAGAGTTGTCTGTGCTTACAGGGAGTTGATGGTTGTCAAGATGCCCACAGCTGCGAAAGTCAAAAGCTAAAAAAATAATAGATGCCAACCTGGATATATTAATAATCCCGTATCTATGATCACCTTCATAAGGTAGCTTCCCAACTTCTGTGTGGAAGTGAGTTCCTCCTTGGCCATTACACTGTTGTGGAGACCACTAGGAGTTCAGCTTTGTGCAGGATCATCTGACCTGGACTTTTGGCAAGACCTGTACAGCCCTCACACATGCTCAGATGCTACAGGACTTTTCAGACCAGTCCAGACAACAGTAGGCATCCATTCATTGTCTGCACTCTACAGATTCCTAGATGCACGACATTCATTACCATCAAATGCAGAATTTTCATCAAAAACTAATATATATATCATTCCAATCTGAATCAAGAAAATCAGAAATATCCCCAAATCCAAAGAGTGGATCCCCATTGTGATGCTACAAGTTGAAAATTCCACAGCTGACCTCATGGGATGGTTCACAGTCAAAAGACAAGCTGCATGAAAAATATTACATGACCTTCCTGCTATGTGAAAAGTGGCATGTGAAGTACACATGCATGTCTTCCTCAGACATGGGTTCATTTGCAAGACACCTTGTGCAATTGAAAATACTCCAAAAGGGGAGAAATCAGAACCATGTCGCCAAAGTATTTCAGCAGAGACCAACTCCATCTGTCTATCTATCTCTCAGTGAGCGTGTGTGCTCTTGTGTGTGTTTGTGTGTCTTTGTTTGTGTTTGTACCATCATAGCTGATACTTCATTGCCCCCATTGGAAAACTGACTCAGATAATGCCATCTGCCAAACTCCTAAAAACCAAAGTTCTTGCTGATAGAATGAAACATTCCTTCCTGTTGGTTTGGATGTGTCCTTTAGGAATCACTGCTACATTTAGTATACTCAAATCATCACAGTAGATCAGGTAACAAAAACATATATATTTTAAAATAATAATAATATATTAATGGAAACAACAAATACAGGATAGAGTAACAACTGTGTTACTAAACAAGGTCAAGGACAATGGCAAACTATAGATTCAAACTTTGAAGAAAATAGTAATCAATGTAAATATTCCTGGGCTGCCTCAGCCCCGCCCAGGCACACAGCAACAGAATGGTTTTGCAAGCATCCTCAGGAGGGCAGGAGCCTTCTTTGCAGGACGAGAGGGAGGTTGAGGCTCGATCCACCCATCATTCTTTTGGGAGAGGCTCCTTTTCCTCAGCACAAAGTTGGATTTTTTGTGAGGATTCTTGGCATCAAATACGTTGGCCTCTGCTGGAATCCTCAGCTCTGGGGAGAGAGGGGTGTACAAAAAGAAGGTGGCACTCAGGAGGTGCTCCCTAGGACACGCCAACATCTGAGAGCCTGTGCCAGAAAAGGCCAGAGCCACACACCTGAGAGCTCTCCAATTCAGCACCAATACCAACAAAGACAGCCTCCACAGTCCTCCCTGAGGAAGAACTAGGCAGAGCACTTCAACAGACCTAATGTCTGTTCCTACCGAAGGCTTTGGACTCCAGAATATCTCAGGTCCTCTTGCATCTGCCAAAGCACACCACTAGGGTTTGCATCTGAAATCTCCCACAAAAGGCTCCTGTGCCGAAGATTCAGTCCCCACATGAGCCATCTTCATAGGTGGGTTTGGAGGGAAGCATTGGATGGTGAGTGCTCTGATGTCAACATGAAATTCTCATTCAAGATGAATACACTACTGGGGGGTGGGAGGGACTGGAAGAAAGGTTGAGCATGGTTGGAGTAAGACCTAAACAGGGTTGTGCCCTGGGCAACAGTACCTTGTTCCTGTTGGCTCCACTGAATCCTCATTCTCCAAGGAGAGGTCCTCCCTCTCCATCTTTCTCTCTCTCCCTCTCTGCCAGCCTCGTTCTCTCTCTCCCAGTCTATGCCTTTGTGGCAAGGGCTGAGGAGCTCTCCACTGCCACACACTAGAGCTTTATGGACAGCCTCAGTGCACAACCAAAGAGAAAGCTATGAAACCCAGAGAAAAAAGGCCTAGGATTCCTCCTCTGAGTTATTTTCCTCAAGTATGGCCACAGTGAGGACAGGCTGACCAGCGCGGATACCACGTTAGAGCCATGCTTCTGCGTTGGTGGAGCCCGCCTCCATGTGAACCAGGCTTCTGAGAATGGAGGCCACATTCCAAATACTGCCCTACTGAGAACAATGGTTCCAAAGACCAGCAAAGGGACTGCTTCCCTCCAACATGGTGTATGGCCCAGTGGTGCCATGACCCCGAGTGGGGGAATACAACAGCCGCTTCTCCTTCCTCTGAACATGTGTTTCCTGTCGCCCTCCTCTAACCTAGAGCCTGTTCTCCATCCCTTCTGGGTTGGATGTGGAGATCTCTGCTATGAATTTCTTAGGCTACCAAGGCCCCAGACAGACTTCCTCTTCCATAGACTCTACTAACCTAACAGTAGGTTAAGATAGGAGACAAGTGATCCTAGAACTCATAGGGATGGTGGTCTTCAGGGTACATAGGCTGGGATAATGGCTGCTGTGGTGTTTGGCTCACAAAAACCAACCAACCAACCAACGAAAAAGCGCTGGCATTATTATCAGATGAGCTCTGTGGCTACGTGCTCAGGAAGCCCTCATCTGACTTTAGTTAGGGATCACAACCTGGCTATTGTGATCACTCCTTGCCTAGTGGACTCAGGTGCGTAAGACCATGGAATTTATGCAAAAACAGATGATTCAGGCTGTCTCCCAGGCTGTGTTTTCTTCCCAATTTCATCCTGTTACTGCTTGCTAGAATCCTGGCAATGCTCTGCCCAGGCAGAGGTTTTTTGGTCACACAGAAGGCTTTCAATAGTACTGCTTCAGTCCACAAAATGCCAGTTCCCTCTTTAGCCCATGCATTCCCATGTTCCTTTGAAACCACTCCTATCCCAGACCATGAAAACATACTGCTCCTGGAGAGAGGCTTTCCTCCTCACTCCTCAAAGATGTCAGCTTTGGATGCCTGTTCATGTCCAGGGGAGGGCACCTGGTGGGGAGCCGCAATATCCACCGGGGTATACCATTGGACCTCAAGACCTTCCACCAGCAGAAGTGCAGTTGGCTTTGTGCACGAACCCAACACACCTGTTGGAGTGTTCTTGGGGTTCAGAGACTACTCTTTGTTGCTAAGAGTTGACCTGAGTCCACATCCTGACCCTTGCTCTCTGCTATCTGATTGTCTCACTTACTCTGACGGCGAGAGATGATTTGGCCCAGCTCATAATCCTCTGGATTCTCCTCAGTAAGGAAGTGTAGGTCGAGGGCGCTGCGGATGACGACAGGAGCCCTATCGTGGCAGGTCACCTGGAGCAGCATGGGAGACAGGCCTTCAGGAAATGGGCCTTGAAGTGACTACTCAAGGACAGTGGGCAGGGGCATTCTGGAGGCACCTCCACTCTAAATACAAGGGCAACATCCATGACCCTACTACCCGAGGCTGACCTCCTGCTCATCGTGTGGGCTCTTCCCACAGGCTACTAGCCCAATCCTTGTACATAGGACTTCCTGGGCCTGCCATTGCTCTTTGTGGAGCTGCACTCCTCTCGGAGTGAAAGGACCCCACTACCTGCATACAGATGCAATCTCATCCCACAAGTTGGGAGGAATGGGACAATAGCCTCCAAGATCCCAGGTCTGCCCAAGGATGCAGGCGGTATTGGGAATGGCCTAGGCACAAAACCTAGAGGCTTTGGTCTGGATTGCCAGGGCCAAAAACAGACCCAGGAACATGACCACACACAGGAGAGCTGAAAGATAGCCACGAGAGCTCCTGGCCTCCAGAGGCTCAGTGCTGGCTGGGATGTAGGAGGGCACCTCATCCGGCAAGGGTGGTCATTGGGTTACCTGGACATTTAGTGTGCTTGCTCCACATCCATATCGACTCTGCAGAGAGACTCTCTCAGCTCCTTGTTCAAGGAACATGGAGAACCTCACACTGCTGTCCTCCTCCATAGACGTCAGCATCCCATACAAGGGAACCTGCAACCTAGTTCCTGTCCTATTCTCATCTGTCACCCATACCTGTCCCTGCCCTTCTGGACTGCATGCTGCCACCTGACACACAGACTCCCTCAGACATGGCAGTGGACAAGCTGCTGCACTCGCTCATCTCAGCTCCAGCCCTTCACACTGACCTCTCCCTTCTTGATTCCCATCTATCCTCCTGATCATCCAGAAGCTCCAAATTCAAGAGGGCATGAGTAGTCCATGGTATTGGACCAGTGTCTGCTCCCCACCCAGGTGTAAGCACCACGGGACACCCCTGCTCCCAGGCTTACCAGAACACTCTTGGCCATCTCTGGACTTTGTGTTTCTAAGTGGACACGAATTAAGCAGGTGTCTCCCACCTGCTTGTGGGAAAGCGGCCTGGAGGACTTGCAGGTTGATTCTGAGAACTGTGGGGGATGGAACATCAGCAAACCCAGAAACAGAAAGCCACCCCAGACTGTCAGTTGGCTCTATGGGCTTCCAGCAAATATGTCCAGGTGCTGAGGCTTCTTATTTCCTCAGGTCGGAGTGGAATGGCAGCACATGCACAGCTTGAATAAGGTAGGTGTTTACCTCCTTTCCCTTGACCTGGGGGCGTTTCCTCACCATGAAATATTGTATTCCCAGATTCATGGACAGACACACGAGTGAGTGGTCAGAGACCTTGATTTCTGCAGAGCGAAGTGGAGAGAATTGTTAGGTGGCACTCAAGGATTATACCACAAAACACCCACAACCCCTGAGAGTCTCCGCCAGGCCCATCACACTTTGGTATTTTGGGGCCAAGGCCCACTTTCTCTTGGCTGTCAGTTATCCTGAGCCCACTGTGGATCATGTCTCCCCACTGTCTGATTGTCCTACTTACTCTCATCCTCAGACATCATATACAGCAGCTCAAAGTTGTCCACATCCTCATGCTGCAACAAATTTTGGTCCAAGGCCCTGCGGATGAGGCTTGTCACCGTCTCCTGAAAGGTCACCTGGATCAGGGTGGGACAAATGTCATCAGAGAATGGCTTTTAGAAGAGCTACCCAGAAGACTGTGGTCAAACATTCAGGAGAAATCTCAGCTACATATACAAGGGCACAATCTTGTTATCCTGCTACCTGAGTGTGTCCTCCATATACCACCTGGGTTCTTGCAATGTGCTACTAGAACAATCCTGGTACAAATATCTGCCTGTACCTGCCATCTCCCCTCCCCCTGGGGAGCCACATTCCACTCATGTCAAAGGACCAAACTGCCTATGCACAGACACACTCTCATCTCACTGAGATGAGAGCAATGGGCCAGGGATCTGCGCACCAAGTGTGATCTGGGATGCAGGCTGCCTTTGTGGGTGGAAGAGGCAGATGCACTGAAAATTTGGGTCCTGACTGCCACGACACAAAACAGACTCAGATACAAGAGTGTGCACTTGAGTGCTTCATGATAGCTTTGAGAGGCCCTGGCCTCTGGAAGCTCGGTGCGGGTCTGGTTGTAATGATGTACTTGACTCAGCACTGGCAGTCACTGAACATGTCTCCTCTGCAGCTGGACACCTGCAGCATTAGCGTGTCTACTGCACATCCATAGAAATTCTGCCAAGAACCCCTTTAGCTCCGTATTTACATACATGCAAAGCCTAACATTCCGAAGCTTTGGCATGACCCCCCAGGTGATCCCGACCCCAAATTCCTACACCTAGTCATGCTAAGGAGGTTCTCTTCCCTGCCACCAGGAACACATCCCCTCCTACACATGTGACAAGTCACTGCCACCTCCTCTGCTCCAACTTCACTCATTGAGAATACCAAGTTCTAGGCACTGCAGCCTGCACCCTGGACATATCTCTGCCTTCATCTGTCCACAGCACTTCCGTCTGCACTTCTGGCCTGCAAAACCCACAATACACAGGCCCACTCACCACTGAAGCTGGGCATGCTGATGCTCTCCCTCCTCAGGTCAAGCCCTTAAGACGGACCTCTCTCTTCTTTATTTCCCACCATAGCCCTGGGGTTGGCTGTGTCTCCTGCCTTCCACTGTGTGGACACCCAGGAGGCAGCCCTGCTGTCGGGCTTACCGGGATGCGCTTTGTCTCCCTCAGGCTCTGTCCCTCTAGGAGGACGTGAACAACGCGGCTGTCTTCCACCTGCTCGCTGGAGTGAAGCAGTGAGGAGCTGCTACTCACAGCTGCTGGGGTCCTGGATGCCACTGCCACAGAAGGTTCCAAGAACTGTGGGGGATGACAACATCAGCAAAGCCCAGCAACTGCACCCCACCCAGCCTGGCAGTTGGCTCTGTGGGCATTCTACAACATCCATCCAGAACCTGAGGTTCTTGTCCCCTTGGAGGATGTGGAGTGGCACCAGGAGTAAAGACTGAAGAAGGTGGCTGTTTTGGGAACAAGAGATCCAGCACCTGCTGGGTGGGGATGAAATCCCAGGAGATTAACCCCATGTTGCTGCTGAAATGTAGGTTCCTCCCACAAATGACAGGCAGGAGCTCATTCCTAAGCTGGTCCTGCCTGTAAGGTTCAAGGCTCTGAACCCTGAAGGGCTCCTCCGTGTTCTGATCATTTTCACCCTGGGTTGGGACCAAGAATGGTGGGTTCAAAATGGAATTGGTGACAAACAGAAAAATGACTTGTGCCAATACACTAGAGTCAAAGCACAATGGGACAGTTCCCATCAGTACAAACACACACACACACACACACACACACACACACACACACAGAGTCAGAATAGGAGTCCTGGGCCATTCATCAGGGATCAGACTCGAGGGCCTGCTGGGCTCACCTGCCCTGTGCTACTCACTGTTACTCTTGAGCTCCTCTGCGACAATCGCCAGAGGCTCTGGCGTCTAAGATGAAGCCTCACCCAGTGTATCCACAAAAGGGCTAGTTGGCCCCCCTGAGATTCCTGGGAGCCTGAGGCTCGGCATTGTCTGCAACCACAGGAGAACATCCTTCTCCCTCCAGTGGCTCCAACCAAGTGAGCTCGGATGGCTTGGTCAGTGAAGTGGGTGCCTGGATACCAGGGTTCCATGTTCTGTTTGATCCATTGTCAAGGCAATGATGTCATTTCCTGTGCCCATACCTGAGCCTCTTTTCACATAAGACCACTTTCAACAGCCCTATGGGCTGCCGATTTCTCCTCCATGCCTACCCATCTCAGGTGCACAGGTGTTCACCAACAACTACCCAAACATCCCCACCAGCATCTGCCCTGCTTGGTGCCACTAGAGTTCCAGCTTGGAGCCTTCAAAAATGCATTCACAACCAGTCCTTCCCTCTCAGCAGCTTTTGGACCCTGGTCCCATCATTGTGCAACTCATGGTGTGCCCAGTCTTTTCTGGAAAGTAGGGTAGCATCTAATCTCTAGGGTTTATTGTGTCTATTGGCCCATAACACCCTCTGTTCTCTCTGAAACCAGAGATGGGACTCACAGGTGGCTAAAGCACAAATGTAGAGATGGGATAATCACAAGAAAGGGAGAGACAAAGAATGCACCCTAACTCAATCAGGCCTGTGTCCCACACAGGGACATGGCCAATGTCCGTCCCATCGTGGCTGCAGTTCCCTCTCTACACCATGGCAAGTTGGAGGGGACTGAGATGCAGAGGCTGCTCCCCTCTGCCATACAACTTCCCAAGGCTTCTCCTAAGATTTCAAAAGGGCCAAGTGTGTCTAGTGTTGGGGTCTCACAGAGACTCCGAGGTACCACAGCATCCTGCTGCCCAGAACCGGTTCACCCCTCACCTCAAGGGGGCTCAGCCTCTGGATTCATGGGAATTGAAGTGGGTACAGGTGATGGGATATCACCTCCAAGACTGAGTTATGCCAAGTCCATGACCCCTGTCTGCATCCCTGTCTCCAGCACCACTCCCCCCTCTCTCTTTCCTCCTCAGAGCAAACAAATCCATTTAGCAAGTGTGTCCTGTGATAAAGACATGACGGTCACCCATCCTCTCATTACAAAAACACTGAGGCTCAGCCAACATGGATCCTACAGGGAACACAGGCATAAACTCAGACTCCGATCCTCCCAGCCGAGCCTCAGTGGAGCCTGGACTCCCAGCCTCCTGAGTCAAGGAAACAGAGGTTCCTAGCCGAGCCACCTTGGATGCAGCCGCACACAAACTGAACTCATCAATGCCCCTTGCTCTCAGTTGTGAGTAAGAGGGGAAGTGGTGTTTCACAACCCTGGACATCAAGTGCAGTCTCCAGGCTTTGGGGTGTGCCCTGGCCTCTGTCTATCTGCCCAGGCTCTCCAACCCACACTGGCCTCTTACCCAACCTCCTCCTAGGGCCAAACTCAATCCTGCCTCTCAATTTCTGCTGCCTTCCCCAACACACTGCTCCCCAAAATGAGCAGGGCTGGCTCTCGGTTATCATGCTGGTGCCAGCAGCAATGCCACCCCACTGACATAATTCTGAGTCCCAACCTAGGCACTCCAGCTGTCTTTGCCACACCTGGCCTGTTTGGGCTCTGGCTCTTGCTCTTTTCTTTCATGTGCATGTGTTTTGAGGTTTTGAGTTTCTCCCACTGCAGAACTGCAGCTGTGGCAGGGTAGAGCTCATGAGGGTGACATTCTGAGCCACATCCAATCCCATCAGGACTGTTCACTGGGGGGACTGCTGGAACACAGTGATGAGTGAACACATGGGAGGTGGTTGGACCCACCTTGCCTCTGAGTGGCTTCCTTTCAGGACAGGAATGTAGGCATGGGAGCCCCTGGCGTGGGATGCTTTGCACAAGGCGTGACCATGGGCTCTCTTTCCTGGCAAAAATGGCTCCACTCAGCATGGAGAGCACTGTCATTCCTGGTGGCTAACAACAGCCCTGGACCCCAGAAAGGAACCCACACTCAAGATTAACGTCTGAGTGTGCGTGTCCTCGAGGAAATGAGGTCTCCTGATCCCAGGTGCAAAGGGGTAAGTCCTCTAACTCCAGGGGCCATGAAGGGACATCTGAGTTTCCCTCGTCCTTCTTTCCCTCTCTAACTAACCACAGTTAGGACCCTGGCCTCATTCCCCAGTGAGGATCATTAGGCTCCATAACGGACAGTCTCTAAGATGCTCAGGGGACCAACACCCTCTGCACAACCCATAACCCTATTCACCCAAGAGGCAAGAGGATTTCTATTCAGGAAAACCAGGAAAGGGAGAGCCTTTCTCAAGGACACAAGGACATTAGTGAGTGAGGGAGTGATTAATGGATGGAGAACTATTTCCAACACCAACTTCCAGGAGCATATATGGCCCCCTGGAGAATTCTGCAGTGTGTTGGTGATTAAGGAGAACGTGTGAATTCAGGGGTCACTAGGTCCTCTCAGCCATAAGGAGGGAAACTGCCATAAAGGAACTAGGACAAGGGTGCGAGGAATGCTCACTGGTGGGAGATCGGAAGGAAGGAAAGTGTACTCATTAGAAAAGTGTCGCCTGAAAATTCTTAGCCAGCCAAAAGTCGTGCGAACTTGTGTGGGGAAAGAGTCTTTGCACAGTGATGAAGCTAAGAGCTCACATGATGGAACACAGCATCAACTGGGACCAAATCCAATATCTGATATTCTTGTAGGAAGAGGAGAGTCTGGACCCAGATACCAGGGAGACTGGGGGATACCGGATATGTGAGGTTGGAGCCAGGGCGGGATGCCCATATGGGAACCACAGATCGTGGGCAGCAATAGGAGAGTGGGCAAGGGCTGGGAGAGTTGGGGAGACAGTCCCCTTGAAACCTGGGAGGGGTTATGGCACTGGGACAGCCCAACACCTACTGTGTTGAGCCTCTGGAGCTCAACGGAAGACACTTCCTCTGTTGTCGGCCACCCAGTTAACAGAGTTTGGTTGCAGCAGCCTAGGACCCAGCTGAAGGTCTGAGCATGTTGGCCATGCAGGTTGGATCTGGACCACAGACACCCTCATCAGAGATTGTAGGGTCTCAGCCCTGAGGCAAGACAGGCACTAAGTCAGGCCAGGTGGGGAAACGGATAGGCACACACTCTGGGGGTTGGTGCCTGTGTTACTGGGAGCACTTCTGATCGCAATTCCCTGATCTGCTGCCAACACAGGCTATAGAGGAGCGTACAGAAACACAGACCACGGATCTGACCCACTCAGTGGGCCCAGGCCAACACCACACCCAGCAGCCTCGTGCCATTCCCAATGAGTCTCGAAGCGGCCCCCTCTTCCCATCCTGAGAGCTCTTCCCTTCCTCATGTGCCAATAGCTCCCTACTGTCACTGGCAATATCTACTCTGTGAGATGTCAACATCCGTGGGTACTGTTCTCTCATCCCAGGACAGTGTGGTCCCACACACCCTGGTGAAATGGGCCACCTGGAGGCTGGACCTGGAGGTTGTTGAGGCTGAATGGCAGCGGTGGTCCTCTGGCACTTAATATTATTTAAGTTAAAAAAAAACAAAAACAAAAACAAAAAACGGGTCTTGGTGCTCAAAAATGTTTGATTTGCATATTCTCATCCCCTAACCCCAATATTTTCATTATTTCCTCACATATGAAATCTTACTAGCATAAAGGTAATTTCGTATTAAACAAAGTGGATTGAAATAACATTGGTAAAAATAATCAATCACCATACTTTCAATTTTTGTTCTGCTTTCCTATTAGAAACCACTTGGATACAAGAGAACAGAGGACAGACTCATGGAAATGCTTGAAATGACAAGAAGCTCCCACTCAAGCTCAGCATTCAGTCCTGGACAGGGTAAGACCAGGCCACTTTGACATCTGTGCCAAAGAGTCTACCAGACAGAATCCTCTGACTGATCCCTGACTGAGCCATAGGAACTGGCTAGAAAAGCCTTCACATCCTCAATACATTCTTCACGTCAGAATACTTGACAACCATTGATATCCATCTCTCGTTAACTTGCTCCCCAGCCAACCATTCTTCAACAAATTCAAAGGAGTAACTCATGCAAGCACACAGAAAGGGGTGTTCACTACACACATCCATGTGCGAAAAAGACAACTGGTATTTCTTGTTTGGGCTATTTCAAATGAAATCCCTTCTGCATGACCTCCACAAACCAAAGGAAAATATTTGTGAAATTCCCACGTAGAAGACAAGATACACTTGACAAGGAGGCAGTGGCAAGAATTTTGACACTCCAAATGTAGAGTGTGTGTTTAGGAAGCAGTCACAGTTTCCATGAGAGAGTCCCATGAAATCAATTAGGAAGATCCATGCTCTAGCCCTACCATGCAAGTGATGTGACTTGAAAGAGTCACTTAGTCTTAGTAACCATCATCACTAACAACTAAGTCAATGAATAAAGGTCCTCAGGTGCCAAGCTACAAAATGTGGGATGAGCATGGATGAGGATGGGTGGGAGAAGTCTCCAACTCTAACACAATTAGGGAAGGATGTGCTGACCTCAAGTGGCTGGGGGGCTGGGATCCTGCCACAGAGGGGGATTCCAAACCTCACATCCCCTGACCCAGGCCAGAAGACCAGGTAGAGTCCAAGGACCCTGGGGTGGCCCAATGGCAATAAAGGTCAAAAGGAACTAGGGATCAGCCTGGTCCCTCAATCCCCTACTCTGAGCAGGGCTGCATGACGAGGCCAGAGGCCATCCACAGCAATCTGCCTTTACAGGAAAACAGGGACTGCAGGCTGCCTCTGGCTCACTGAATCAGGGTGGTGTTTTCATAAAGCAAGACCACTTCCTCACATTTGACCAGCAGCTCATGTGTTGACAGCACAATGACTGACTTGACTCAGGCCCTGATGAATGAAATAGAAAATTCATAGCAAACCCATCTTTAGCTCTTCCACATCATCAGGGGCTCTGATTCAATTCCGTCCAGAAAGGTGTCTGAAATGATTTCTAAACATGCTGGGGACTCACCTCTGTGTGGAACTTTTCAGGAAAAAGGGGATCAAATCTCATGAAGCAACTCTTCTCTCTTCTAGCCCATGGGCAATGCAAGGAACCTGCATGATACCAGAGGCTCACTTCTCTCTTCTCATGTCTTCTGGAAAGGATTCGTTAATGCTTCCTGCAAGGTGAAGCAGAAGCCTGCATCCCCAGCTGCACAGAAGTGTTTTAGGGCAGTGTCTCCCTTAAAACCCAAAAATAAAAAAAACAGGTCATTCAACAGGCACATGGATTCAAGTACATGTTCAATGATCCCTCCTCCCTGGAGCCTTCCACATGCCCATCTTCCACATTCACAGAGCAATGCTTGGCCATTCTCAAGGCCAGGAGACCATGATGTCATCACCAGGAAGTCAATAAGGAACATGAAGAGAGCAGCATGGATTGCAGAAGGTGGCACATCAAGGATCTTCAGCTCTGCTGCTAGAACACAAGAGCTTAACTTCAGTATTGACTTTTTGCCAACTACCAAGTACGATAGCAGTGTCAAGCCCAATATGCAGATATGCAAGTAGTAGGTGACACCCCGCATCCATTCACAAAAGTGGGCAACATCTGCATCAGAACAAGGAAGTATCTTACCCTTACTCATAAAAATCATCAGAAACAAAATAAAATGGATGCACGACTTCTCATTTCACTATTAGGTAGCTGTTGGAATTCCCTATTAAATAATACCTCCTCCAAAATAAAAAGTATCTCAGACATGTGTCAACTATTCAATGGATGACATTTTAAAAACTATGGACTTTACTTAATATTTATGTATGCTATATCCCTGCCTAAGGCTCTATGAGAAAGGAGCATATAGAATTGGATCTTTGAAAATCTCACATTTGCTGATAAATATTACTGCTGATCTCAGGCATGGCGAAGTGAAAAGTGGGACTTTGGATATTCCAAGAAGGCTATGTTGTGGGATTGGTGTCCCTGATTCATACATAGCATATGGTTTCTATGAAATCCAGTGAGGGAGCAGGAGTAACGAAGCTGATTGCACAGATGACCTCAGGGAATACTGACAGATAGGCCAAATGAAAAATATGCTCCAGCTAACCATTGGTATTTGGGCTTCTGATCCCAGTCCTGTTTTTAAAAAAGGTGCAGACAGGCAGTGTTCATTAAAAACTGTCTACCATGTAAAAGTGGGTAATTTAAATGGCATCTAGTTACACATCTGATAGAATGGTCTGGCAACATATGAATTTCATTCTAACAACAACAACAACAACAAAACATAGAAAATGAGACATAAAGATAAAACCTTGTCTTCACCAGGATGCCTAAAAATAGGTTTTATTTGGCTCATGCCAAGAAATATCTTTCAATAGAATTTCTGATTTCTGAATGAATCCATTCAACTTCATACTGCACAGATCACAAGGTTTTCTTTACAGAATATTCTCTTCTTCTTCTTAAAGCCTCACATAGAAAATGTCTCACAGGACATAGGAGGGGAATGACCCAAAGGATGAGAGAATGGCTGGAACCGTTCTCAAATGTGCCCATGTAGCCTAAAGTTTGAAGGCATCTAATTGTACTCTAAAACAATTATGAACCTATTCGATCCATTATTAATAAATATCACCACTTTACCACTTGAACCAAATCACAGAAAATTGGAAACAGATGATCATTGGCTTTGATACCTTTACTTCTGTTTCATTACTCAGAGTCGATCAACTCTATACTTCAAGTGACACAGATTTATTACAGAATGCCTAAGATCCTAAGGATCTATTTTAGCTCAGCCCATGGTATTGCTTCATTACTTTATTATTTTGTAAGTAATAAAATATAACTTCATGTTGGATGACATATTCAAGCCATGAATATATCATCCAACATTGTTCTTCCCAAAATATTAGCCCAATTTCTGCGCGTGCTCACTTACTGTTCAGGAATTTTACTAATTGTTTGAAGGTTCTAGAGGACCTGTTAGACTCCTAATGGACAAACCATACAACATACTCCAGAGAACGGACGAGTGCCATAAGAAGAAAATAAGGTCAGCCTACAGCAATGGGCAGCTGCCTGCCCTCGGCTGGGAGGAGCCCTGGCCATGGCACCAGGGCTGCTGGGCAGCAGAAGCCTCCACAGCCCTGCAGGGAGCCTGGAGCACAGCTCTGCCTAACCATGCTCAGCCCTGGACAGACGCACATGAGTTCCCATCACAGGCTCGAGTGTGACAGTCCCAGGTGCATGCCTGTCATGCCAGCCACCAGGGAGGCTGAGGCAAGAGGAACGTTTGAGGTCAGCCTTGGCAACTTAGACCCCGAGGCAAAGGGGAAATACTTTTACAGGGGTCTCTGAGGGTGTAGCTCAGGTAGGTCACTTGCCTCACAGGCTCAAGGCCCTGGGTTCAATCCCCAGAACCCACGTACACACAAAAAGTGAACTTGGAATATTGTTTAAAATGATGGATCAGGTACACACAAGGACTTCAATATGACCTCTCAGAGGAGCTCAATTTGAGATCAGACTGAACAAAAGACCACCTGGACCATTGACTCAGTGTCTGAAACCCTCTGTGAGCATGGGAAGCACTGCTGGCAAGACACCAGAGGGCCAAAGCACTTGTGCCCCCTGCAGGGGCGTCCCTTGTCTACCGCCAAAGACTGTTCCCCTCCTGGGGCAGCTGAGAGCAAGCTGGGCCTTGGAGCAAGGACTAGTGCTTTAGATATAGACTATGCAAGCAAGGGGCAATGTCTTTAATAAAACTAAAATTAAAAAGTCACATTGAAAAAATTTTAAAAAGAAGAAAATAAGGTCAAGTAGAGGAAGCCCATTTTCACAGGAAAAAATCCCCCAGTGAAAAGCATCAGAATAGATACCAAGAAAAATACCAACAAACACAGTGTGCTCCCACTATGTATCTACTCAACATGCAAAAGTTAGAAAGCTAGATAATACAATCCTGGCCACAGGTAGAGCTATGCAGAAGAGCCACCTGGCAGTGCTTAGTCAAAGAAGTAAACATGCACACTTTGACCTAGAAATTCCACCTGTGTGTAAACCAGGCGGTGCTTAAGCAGTTTCACAAGGGGACATGCACAGGGAAATTTATCCTCAGGTTCTTATAGAGTTGTCTGTGCTTACAGGGAGTTGATGGTTGTCAAGATGCCCACAGCTGCGAAAGTCAAAAGCTAAAAAAATAATAGATGCCAACCTGGATATATTAATAATCCCGTATCTATGATCACCTTCATAAGGTAGCTTCCCAACTTCTGTGTGGAAGTGAGTTCCTCCTTGGCCATTACACTGTTGTGGAGACCACTAGGAGTTCAGCTTTGTGCAGGATCATCTGACCTGGACTTTTGGCAAGACCTGTACAGCCCTCACACATGCTCAGATGCTACAGGACTTTTCAGACCAGTCCAGACAACAGTAGGCATCCATTCATTGTCTGCACTCTACAGATTCCTAGATGCACGACATTCATTACCATCAAATGCAGAATTTTCATCAAAAACTAATATATATATCATTCCAATCTGAATCAAGAAAATCAGAAATATCCCCAAATCCAAAGAGTGGATCCCCATTGTGATGCTACAAGTTGAAAATTCCACAGCTGACCTCATGGGATGGTTCACAGTCAAAAGACAAGCTGCATGAAAAATATTACATGACCTTCCTGCTATGTGAAAAGTGGCATGTGAAGTACACATGCATGTCTTCCTCAGACATGGGTTCATTTGCAAGACACCTTGTGCAATTGAAAATACTCCAAAAGGGGAGAAATCAGAACCATGTCGCCAAAGTATTTCAGCAGAGACCAACTCCATCTGTCTATCTATCTCTCAGTGAGCGTGTGTGCTCTTGTGTGTGTTTGTGTGTCTTTGTTTGTGTTTGTACCATCATAGCTGATACTTCATTGCCCCCATTGGAAAACTGACTCAGATAATGCCATCTGCCAAACTCCTAAAAACCAAAGTTCTTGCTGATAGAATGAAACATTCCTTCCTGTTGGTTTGGATGTGTCCTTTAGGAATCACTGCTACATTTAGTATACTCAAATCATCACAGTAGATCAGGTAACAAAAACATATATATTTTAAAATAATAATAATATATTAATGGAAACAACAAATACAGGATAGAGTAACAACTGTGTTACTAAACAAGGTCAAGGACAATGGCAAACTATAGATTCAAACTTTGAAGAAAATAGTAATCAATGTAAATATTCCTGGGCTGCCTCAGCCCCGCCCAGGCACACAGCAACAGAATGGTTTTGCAAGCATCCTCAGGAGGGCAGGAGCCTTCTTTGCAGGACGAGAGGGAGGTTGAGGCTCGATCCACCCATCATTCTTTTGGGAGAGGCTCCTTTTCCTCAGCACAAAGTTGGATTTTTTGTGAGGATTCTTGGCATCAAATACGTTGGCCTCTGCTGGAATCCTCAGCTCTGGGGAGAGAGGGGTGTACAAAAAGAAGGTGGCACTCAGGAGGTGCTCCCTAGGACACGCCAACATCTGAGAGCCTGTGCCAGAAAAGGCCAGAGCCACACACCTGAGAGCTCTCCAATTCAGCACCAATACCAACAAAGACAGCCTCCACAGTCCTCCCTGAGGAAGAACTAGGCAGAGCACTTCAACAGACCTAATGTCTGTTCCTACCGAAGGCTTTGGACTCCAGAATATCTCAGGTCCTCTTGCATCTGCCAAAGCACACCACTAGGGTTTGCATCTGAAATCTCCCACAAAAGGCTCCTGTGCCGAAGATTCAGTCCCCACATGAGCCATCTTCATAGGTGGGTTTGGAGGGAAGCATTGGATGGTGAGTGCTCTGATGTCAACATGAAATTCTCATTCAAGATGAATACACTACTGGGGGGTGGGAGGGACTGGAAGAAAGGTTGAGCATGGTTGGAGTAAGACCTAAACAGGGTTGTGCCCTGGGCAACAGTACCTTGTTCCTGTTGGCTCCACTGAATCCTCATTCTCCAAGGAGAGGTCCTCCCTCTCCATCTTTCTCTCTCTCCCTCTCTGCCAGCCTCGTTCTCTCTCTCCCAGTCTATGCCTTTGTGGCAAGGGCTGAGGAGCTCTCCACTGCCACACACTAGAGCTTTATGGACAGCCTCAGTGCACAACCAAAGAGAAAGCTATGAAACCCAGAGAAAAAAGGCCTAGGATTCCTCCTCTGAGTTATTTTCCTCAAGTATGGCCACAGTGAGGACAGGCTGACCAGCGCGGATACCACGTTAGAGCCATGCTTCTGCGTTGGTGGAGCCCGCCTCCATGTGAACCAGGCTTCTGAGAATGGAGGCCACATTCCAAATACTGCCCTACTGAGAACAATGGTTCCAAAGACCAGCAAAGGGACTGCTTCCCTCCAACATGGTGTATGGCCCAGTGGTGCCATGACCCCGAGTGGGGGAATACAACAGCCGCTTCTCCTTCCTCTGAACATGTGTTTCCTGTCGCCCTCCTCTAACCTAGAGCCTGTTCTCCATCCCTTCTGGGTTGGATGTGGAGATCTCTGCTATGAATTTCTTAGGCTACCAAGGCCCCAGACAGACTTCCTCTTCCATAGACTCTACTAACCTAACAGTAGGTTAAGATAGGAGACAAGTGATCCTAGAACTCATAGGGATGGTGGTCTTCAGGGTACATAGGCTGGGATAATGGCTGCTGTGGTGTTTGGCTCACAAAAACCAACCAACCAACCAACGAAAAAGCGCTGGCATTATTATCAGATGAGCTCTGTGGCTACGTGCTCAGGAAGCCCTCATCTGACTTTAGTTAGGGATCACAACCTGGCTATTGTGATCACTCCTTGCCTAGTGGACTCAGGTGCGTAAGACCATGGAATTTATGCAAAAACAGATGATTCAGGCTGTCTCCCAGGCTGTGTTTTCTTCCCAATTTCATCCTGTTACTGCTTGCTAGAATCCTGGCAATGCTCTGCCCAGGCAGAGGTTTTTTGGTCACACAGAAGGCTTTCAATAGTACTGCTTCAGTCCACAAAATGCCAGTTCCCTCTTTAGCCCATGCATTCCCATGTTCCTTTGAAACCACTCCTATCCCAGACCATGAAAACATACTGCTCCTGGAGAGAGGCTTTCCTCCTCACTCCTCAAAGATGTCAGCTTTGGATGCCTGTTCATGTCCAGGGGAGGGCACCTGGTGGGGAGCCGCAATATCCACCGGGGTATACCATTGGACCTCAAGACCTTCCACCAGCAGAAGTGCAGTTGGCTTTGTGCACGAACCCAACACACCTGTTGGAGTGTTCTTGGGGTTCAGAGACTACTCTTTGTTGCTAAGAGTTGACCTGAGTCCACATCCTGACCCTTGCTCTCTGCTATCTGATTGTCTCACTTACTCTGACGGCGAGAGATGATTTGGCCCAGCTCATAATCCTCTGGATTCTCCTCAGTAAGGAAGTGTAGGTCGAGGGCGCTGCGGATGACGACAGGAGCCCTATCGTGGCAGGTCACCTGGAGCAGCATGGGAGACAGGCCTTCAGGAAATGGGCCTTGAAGTGACTACTCAAGGACAGTGGGCAGGGGCATTCTGGAGGCACCTCCACTCTAAATACAAGGGCAACATCCATGACCCTACTACCCGAGGCTGACCTCCTGCTCATCGTGTGGGCTCTTCCCACAGGCTACTAGCCCAATCCTTGTACATAGGACTTCCTGGGCCTGCCATTGCTCTTTGTGGAGCTGCACTCCTCTCGGAGTGAAAGGACCCCACTACCTGCATACAGATGCAATCTCATCCCACAAGTTGGGAGGAATGGGACAATAGCCTCCAAGATCCCAGGTCTGCCCAAGGATGCAGGCGGTATTGGGAATGGCCTAGGCACAAAACCTAGAGGCTTTGGTCTGGATTGCCAGGGCCAAAAACAGACCCAGGAACATGACCACACACAGGAGAGCTGAAAGATAGCCACGAGAGCTCCTGGCCTCCAGAGGCTCAGTGCTGGCTGGGATGTAGGAGGGCACCTCATCCGGCAAGGGTGGTCATTGGGTTACCTGGACATTTAGTGTGCTTGCTCCACATCCATATCGACTCTGCAGAGAGACTCTCTCAGCTCCTTGTTCAAGGAACATGGAGAACCTCACACTGCTGTCCTCCTCCATAGACGTCAGCATCCCATACAAGGGAACCTGCAACCTAGTTCCTGTCCTATTCTCATCTGTCACCCATACCTGTCCCTGCCCTTCTGGACTGCATGCTGCCACCTGACACACAGACTCCCTCAGACATGGCAGTGGACAAGCTGCTGCACTCGCTCATCTCAGCTCCAGCCCTTCACACTGACCTCTCCCTTCTTGATTCCCATCTATCCTCCTGATCATCCAGAAGCTCCAAATTCAAGAGGGCATGAGTAGTCCATGGTATTGGACCAGTGTCTGCTCCCCACCCAGGTGTAAGCACCACGGGACACCCCTGCTCCCAGGCTTACCAGAACACTCTTGGCCATCTCTGGACTTTGTGTTTCTAAGTGGACACGAATTAAGCAGGTGTCTCCCACCTGCTTGTGGGAAAGCGGCCTGGAGGACTTGCAGGTTGATTCTGAGAACTGTGGGGGATGGAACATCAGCAAACCCAGAAACAGAAAGCCACCCCAGACTGTCAGTTGGCTCTATGGGCTTCCAGCAAATATGTCCAGGTGCTGAGGCTTCTTATTTCCTCAGGTCGGAGTGGAATGGCAGCACATGCACAGCTTGAATAAGGTAGGTGTTTACCTCCTTTCCCTTGACCTGGGGGCGTTTCCTCACCATGAAATATTGTATTCCCAGATTCATGGACAGACACACGAGTGAGTGGTCAGAGACCTTGATTTCTGCAGAGCGAAGTGGAGAGAATTGTTAGGTGGCACTCAAGGATTATACCACAAAACACCCACAACCCCTGAGAGTCTCCGCCAGGCCCATCACACTTTGGTATTTTGGGGCCAAGGCCCACTTTCTCTTGGCTGTCAGTTATCCTGAGCCCACTGTGGATCATGTCTCCCCACTGTCTGATTGTCCTACTTACTCTCATCCTCAGACATCATATACAGCAGCTCAAAGTTGTCCACATCCTCATGCTGCAACAAATTTTGGTCCAAGGCCCTGCGGATGAGGCTTGTCACCGTCTCCTGAAAGGTCACCTGGATCAGGGTGGGACAAATGTCATCAGAGAATGGCTTTTAGAAGAGCTACCCAGAAGACTGTGGTCAAACATTCAGGAGAAATCTCAGCTACATATACAAGGGCACAATCTTGTTATCCTGCTACCTGAGTGTGTCCTCCATATACCACCTGGGTTCTTGCAATGTGCTACTAGAACAATCCTGGTACAAATATCTGCCTGTACCTGCCATCTCCCCTCCCCCTGGGGAGCCACATTCCACTCATGTCAAAGGACCAAACTGCCTATGCACAGACACACTCTCATCTCACTGAGATGAGAGCAATGGGCCAGGGATCTGCGCACCAAGTGTGATCTGGGATGCAGGCTGCCTTTGTGGGTGGAAGAGGCAGATGCACTGAAAATTTGGGTCCTGACTGCCACGACACAAAACAGACTCAGATACAAGAGTGTGCACTTGAGTGCTTCATGATAGCTTTGAGTGGCCCTGGCCTCTGGAAGCTCGGTGCGGGTCTGGTTGTAATGATGTACTTGACTCAGCACTGGCAGTCACTGAACATGTCTCCTCTGCAGCTGGACACCTGCAGCATTAGCGTGTCTACTGCACATCCATAGAAATTCTGCCAAGAACCCCTTTAGCTCCGTATTTACATACATGCAAAGCCTAACATTCCGAAGCTTTGGCATGACCCCCCAGGTGATCCCGACCCCAAATTCCTACACCTAGTCATGCTAAGGAGGTTCTCTTCCCTGCCACCAGGAACACATCCCCTCCTACACATGTGACAAGTCACTGCCACCTCCTCTGCTCCAACTTCACTCATTGAGAATACCAAGTTCTAGGCACTGCAGCCTGCACCCTGGACATATCTCTGCCTTCATCTGTCCACAGCACTTCCGTCTGCACTTCTGGCCTGCAAAACCCACAATACACAGGCCCACTCACCACTGAAGCTGGGCATGCTGATGCTCTCCCTCCTCAGGTCAAGCCCTTAAGACGGACCTCTCTCTTCTTTATTTCCCACCATAGCCCTGGGGTTGGCTGTGTCTCCTGCCTTCCACTGTGTGGACACCCAGGAGGCAGCCCTGCTGTCGGGCTTACCGGGATGCGCTTTGTCTCCCTCAGGCTCTGTCCCTCTAGGAGGACGTGAACAACGCGGCTGTCTTCCACCTGCTCGCTGGAGTGAAGCAGTGAGGAGCTGCTACTCACAGCTGCTGGGGTCCTGGATGCCACTGCCACAGAAGGTTCCAAGAACTGTGGGGGATGACAACATCAGCAAAGCCCAGCAACTGCACCCCACCCAGCCTGGCAGTTGGCTCTGTGGGCATTCTACAACATCCATCCAGAACCTGAGGTTCTTGTCCCCTTGGAGGATGTGGAGTGGCACCAGGAGTAAAGACTGAAGAAGGTGGCTGTTTTGGGAACAAGAGATCCAGCACCTGCTGGGTGGGGATGAAATCCCAGGAGATTAACCCCATGTTGCTGCTGAAATGTAGGTTCCTCCCACAAATGACAGGCAGGAGCTCATTCCTAAGCTGGTCCTGCCTGTAAGGTTCAAGGCTCTGAACCCTGAAGGGCTCCTCCGTGTTCTGATCATTTTCACCCTGGGTTGGGACCAAGAATGGTGGGTTCAAAATGGAATTGGTGACAAACAGAAAAATGACTTGTGCCAATACACTAGAGTCAAAGCACAATGGGACAGTTCCCATCAGTACAAACACACACACACACACACACACACACACACACACACAGAGTCAGAATAGGAGTCCTGGGCCATTCATCAGGGATCAGACTCGAGGGCCTGCTGGGCTCACCTGCCCTGTGCTACTCACTGTTACTCTTGAGCTCCTCTGCGACAATCGCCAGAGGCTCTGGCGTCTAAGATGAAGCCTCACCCAGTGTATCCACAAAAGGGCTAGTTGGCCCCCCTGAGATTCCTGGGAGCCTGAGGCTCGGCATTGTCTGCAACCACAGGAGAACATCCTTCTCCCTCCAGTGGCTCCAACCAAGTGAGCTCGGATGGCTTGGTCAGTGAAGTGGGTGCCTGGATACCAGGGTTCCATGTTCTGTTTGATCCATTGTCAAGGCAATGATGTCATTTCCTGTGCCCATACCTGAGCCTCTTTTCACATAAGACCACTTTCAACAGCCCTATGGGCTGCCGATTTCTCCTCCATGCCTACCCATCTCAGGTGCACAGGTGTTCACCAACAACTACCCAAACATCCCCACCAGCATCTGCCCTGCTTGGTGCCACTAGAGTTCCAGCTTGGAGCCTTCAAAAATGCATTCACAACCAGTCCTTCCCTCTCAGCAGCTTTTGGACCCTGGTCCCATCATTGTGCAACTCATGGTGTGCCCAGTCTTTTCTGGAAAGTAGGGTAGCATCTAATCTCTAGGGTTTATTGTGTCTATTGGCCCATAACACCCTCTGTTCTCTCTGAAACCAGAGATGGGACTCACAGGTGGCTAAAGCACAAATGTAGAGATGGGATAATCACAAGAAAGGGAGAGACAAAGAATGCACCCTAACTCAATCAGGCCTGTGTCCCACACAGGGACATGGCCAATGTCCGTCCCATCGTGGCTGCAGTTCCCTCTCTACACCATGGCAAGTTGGAGGGGACTGAGATGCAGAGGCTGCTCCCCTCTGCCATACAACTTCCCAAGGCTTCTCCTAAGATTTCAAAAGGGCCAAGTGTGTCTAGTGTTGGGGTCTCACAGAGACTCCGAGGTACCACAGCATCCTGCTGCCCAGAACCGGTTCACCCCTCACCTCAAGGGGGCTCAGCCTCTGGATTCATGGGAATTGAAGTGGGTACAGGTGATGGGATATCACCTCCAAGACTGAGTTATGCCAAGTCCATGACCCCTGTCTGCATCCCTGTCTCCAGCACCACTCCCCCCTCTCTCTTTCCTCCTCAGAGCAAACAAATCCATTTAGCAAGTGTGTCCTGTGATAAAGACATGACGGTCACCCATCCTCTCATTACAAAAACACTGAGGCTCAGCCAACATGGATCCTACAGGGAACACAGGCATAAACTCAGACTCCGATCCTCCCAGCCGAGCCTCAGTGGAGCCTGGACTCCCAGCCTCCTGAGTCAAGGAAACAGAGGTTCCTAGCCGAGCCACCTTGGATGCAGCCGCACACAAACTGAACTCATCAATGCCCCTTGCTCTCAGTTGTGAGTAAGAGGGGAAGTGGTGTTTCACAACCCTGGACATCAAGTGCAGTCTCCAGGCTTTGGGGTGTGCCCTGGCCTCTGTCTATCTGCCCAGGCTCTCCAACCCACACTGGCCTCTTACCCAACCTCCTCCTAGGGCCAAACTCAATCCTGCCTCTCAATTTCTGCTGCCTTCCCCAACACACTGCTCCCCAAAATGAGCAGGGCTGGCTCTCGGTTATCATGCTGGTGCCAGCAGCAATGCCACCCCACTGACATAATTCTGAGTCCCAACCTAGGCACTCCAGCTGTCTTTGCCACACCTGGCCTGTTTGGGCTCTGGCTCTTGCTCTTTTCTTTCATGTGCATGTGTTTTGAGGTTTTGAGTTTCTCCCACTGCAGAACTGCAGCTGTGGCAGGGTAGAGCTCATGAGGGTGACATTCTGAGCCACATCCAATCCCATCAGGACTGTTCACTGGGGGGACTGCTGGAACACAGTGATGAGTGAACACATGGGAGGTGGTTGGACCCACCTTGCCTCTGAGTGGCTTCCTTTCAGGACAGGAATGTAGGCATGGGAGCCCCTGGCGTGGGATGCTTTGCACAAGGCGTGACCATGGGCTCTCTTTCCTGGCAAAAATGGCTCCACTCAGCATGGAGAGCACTGTCATTCCTGGTGGCTAACAACAGCCCTGGACCCCAGAAAGGAACCCACACTCAAGATTAACGTCTGAGTGTGCGTGTCCTCGAGGAAATGAGGTCTCCTGATCCCAGGTGCAAAGGGGTAAGTCCTCTAACTCCAGGGGCCATGAAGGGACATCTGAGTTTCCCTCGTCCTTCTTTCCCTCTCTAACTAACCACAGTTAGGACCCTGGCCTCATTCCCCAGTGAGGATCATTAGGCTCCATAACGGACAGTCTCTAAGATGCTCAGGGGACCAACACCCTCTGCACAACCCATAACCCTATTCACCCAAGAGGCAAGAGGATTTCTATTCAGGAAAACCAGGAAAGGGAGAGCCTTTCTCAAGGACACAAGGACATTAGTGAGTGAGGGAGTGATTAATGGATGGAGAACTATTTCCAACACCAACTTCCAGGAGCATATATGGCCCCCTGGAGAATTCTGCAGTGTGTTGGTGATTAAGGAGAACGTGTGAATTCAGGGGTCACTAGGTCCTCTCAGCCATAAGGAGGGAAACTGCCATAAAGGAACTAGGACAAGGGTGCGAGGAATGCTCACTGGTGGGAGATCGGAAGGAAGGAAAGTGTACTCATTAGAAAAGTGTCGCCTGAAAATTCTTAGCCAGCCAAAAGTCGTGCGAACTTGTGTGGGAAAAGAGTCTTTGCACAGTGATGAAGCTAAGAGCTCACATGATGGAACACAGCATCAACTGGGACCAAATCCAATATCTGATATTCTTGTAGGAAGAGGAGAGTCTGGACCCAGATACCAGGGAGACTGGGGGATACCGGATATGTGAGGTTGGAGCCAGGGCGGGATGCCCATATGGGAACCACAGATCGTGGGCAGCAATAGGAGAGTGGGCAAGGGCTGGGAGAGTTGGGGAGACAGTCCCCTTGAAACCTGGGAGGGGTTATGGCACTGGGACAGCCCAACACCTACTGTGTTGAGCCTCTGGAGCTCAACGGAAGACACTTCCTCTGTTGTCGGCCACCCAGTTAACAGAGTTTGGTTGCAGCAGCCTAGGACCCAGCTGAAGGTCTGAGCATGTTGGCCATGCAGGTTGGATCTGGACCACAGACACCCTCATCAGAGATTGTAGGGTCTCAGCCCTGAGGCAAGACAGGCACTAAGTCAGGCCAGGTGGGGAAACGGATAGGCACACACTCTGGGGGTTGGTGCCTGTGTTACTGGGAGCACTTCTGATCGCAATTCCCTGATCTGCTGCCAACACAGGCTATAGAGGAGCGTACAGAAACACAGACCACGGATCTGACCCACTCAGTGGGCCCAGGCCAACACCACACCCAGCAGCCTCGTGCCATTCCCAATGAGTCTCGAAGCGGCCCCCTCTTCCCATCCTGAGAGCTCTTCCCTTCCTCATGTGCCAATAGCTCCCTACTGTCACTGGCAATATCTACTCTGTGAGATGTCAACATCCGTGGGTACTGTTCTCTCATCCCAGGACAGTGTGGTCCCACACACCCTGGTGAAATGGGCCACCTGGAGGCTGGACCTGGAGGTTGTTGAGGCTGAATGGCAGCGGTGGTCCTCTGGCACTTAATATTATTTAAGTTAAAAAAAAACAAAAACAAAAACAAAAAACGGGTCTTGGTGCTCAAAAATGTTTGATTTGCATATTCTCATCCCCTAACCCCAATATTTTCATTATTTCCTCACATATGAAATCTTACTAGCATAAAGGTAATTTCGTATTAAACAAAGTGGATTGAAATAACATTGGTAAAAATAATCAATCACCATACTTTCAATTTTTGTTCTGCTTTCCTATTAGAAACCACTTGGATACAAGAGAACAGAGGACAGACTCATGGAAATGCTTGAAATGACAAGAAGCTCCCACTCAAGCTCAGCATTCAGTCCTGGACAGGGTAAGACCAGGCCACTTTGACATCTGTGCCAAAGAGTCTACCAGACAGAATCCTCTGACTGATCCCTGACTGAGCCATAGGAACTGGCTAGAAAAGCCTTCACATCCTCAATACATTCTTCACGTCAGAATACTTGACAACCATTGATATCCATCTCTCGTTAACTTGCTCCCCAGCCAACCATTCTTCAACAAATTCAAAGGAGTAACTCATGCAAGCACACAGAAAGGGGTGTTCACTACACACATCCATGTGCGAAAAAGACAACTGGTATTTCTTGTTTGGGCTATTTCAAATGAAATCCCTTCTGCATGACCTCCACAAACCAAAGGAAAATATTTGTGAAATTCCCACGTAGAAGACAAGATACACTTGACAAGGAGGCAGTGGCAAGAATTTTGACACTCCAAATGTAGAGTGTGTGTTTAGGAAGCAGTCACAGTTTCCATGAGAGAGTCCCATGAAATCAATTAGGAAGATCCATGCTCTAGCCCTACCATGCAAGTGATGTGACTTGAAAGAGTCACTTAGTCTTAGTAACCATCATCACTAACAACTAAGTCAATGAATAAAGGTCCTCAGGTGCCAAGCTACAAAATGTGGGATGAGCATGGATGAGGATGGGTGGGAGAAGTCTCCAACTCTAACACAATTAGGGAAGGATGTGCTGACCTCAAGTGGCTGGGGGGCTGGGATCCTGCCACAGAGGGGGATTCCAAACCTCACATCCCCTGACCCAGGCCAGAAGACCAGGTAGAGTCCAAGGACCCTGGGGTGGCCCAATGGCAATAAAGGTCAAAAGGAACTAGGGATCAGCCTGGTCCCTCAATCCCCTACTCTGAGCAGGGCTGCATGACGAGGCCAGAGGCCATCCACAGCAATCTGCCTTTACAGGAAAACAGGGACTGCAGGCTGCCTCTGGCTCACTGAATCAGGGTGGTGTTTTCATAAAGCAAGACCACTTCCTCACATTTGACCAGCAGCTCATGTGTTGACAGCACAATGACTGACTTGACTCAGGCCCTGATGAATGAAATAGAAAATTCATAGCAAACCCATCTTTAGCTCTTCCACATCATCAGGGGCTCTGATTCAATTCCGTCCAGAAAGGTGTCTGAAATGATTTCTAAACATGCTGGGGACTCACCTCTGTGTGGAACTTTTCAGGAAAAAGGGGATCAAATCTCATGAAGCAACTCTTCTCTCTTCTAGCCCATGGGCAATGCAAGGAACCTGCATGATACCAGAGGCTCACTTCTCTCTTCTCATGTCTTCTGGAAAGGATTCGTTAATGCTTCCTGCAAGGTGAAGCAGAAGCCTGCATCCCCAGCTGCACAGAAGTGTTTTAGGGCAGTGTCTCCCTTAAAACCCAAAAATAAAAAAAACAGGTCATTCAACAGGCACATGGATTCAAGTACATGTTCAATGATCCCTCCTCCCTGGAGCCTTCCACATGCCCATCTTCCACATTCACAGAGCAATGCTTGGCCATTCTCAAGGCCAGGAGACCATGATGTCATCACCAGGAAGTCAATAAGGAACATGAAGAGAGCAGCATGGATTGCAGAAGGTGGCACATCAAGGATCTTCAGCTCTGCTGCTAGAACACAAGAGCTTAACTTCAGTATTGACTTTTTGCCAACTACCAAGTACGATAGCAGTGTCAAGCCCAATATGCAGATATGCAAGTAGTAGGTGACACCCCGCATCCATTCACAAAAGTGGGCAACATCTGCATCAGAACAAGGAAGTATCTTACCCTTACTCATAAAAATCATCAGAAACAAAATAAAATGGATGCACGACTTCTCATTTCACTATTAGGTAGCTGTTGGAATTCCCTATTAAATAATACCTCCTCCAAAATAAAAAGTATCTCAGACATGTGTCAACTATTCAATGGATGACATTTTAAAAACTATGGACTTTACTTAATATTTATGTATGCTATATCCCTGCCTAAGGCTCTATGAGAAAGGAGCATATAGAATTGGATCTTTGAAAATCTCACATTTGCTGATAAATATTACTGCTGATCTCAGGCATGGCGAAGTGAAAAGTGGGACTTTGGATATTCCAAGAAGGCTATGTTGTGGGATTGGTGTCCCTGATTCATACATAGCATATGGTTTCTATGAAATCCAGTGAGGGAGCAGGAGTAACGAAGCTGATTGCACAGATGACCTCAGGGAATACTGACAGATAGGCCAAATGAAAAATATGCTCCAGCTAACCATTGGTATTTGGGCTTCTGATCCCAGTCCTGTTTTTAAAAAAGGTGCAGACAGGCAGTGTTCATTAAAAACTGTCTACCATGTAAAAGTGGGTAATTTAAATGGCATCTAGTTACACATCTGATAGAATGGTCTGGCAACATATGAATTTCATTCTAACAACAACAACAACAACAAAACATAGAAAATGAGACATAAAGATAAAACCTTGTCTTCACCAGGATGCCTAAAAATAGGTTTTATTTGGCTCATGCCAATAAATATCTTTCAATAGAATTTCTGATTTCTGAATGAATCCATTCAACTTCATACTGCACAGATCACAAGGTTTTCTTTACAGAATATTCTCTTCTTCTTCTTAAAGCCTCACATAGAAAATGTCTCACAGGACATAGGAGGGGAATGACCCAAAGGATGAGAGAATGGCTGGAACCGTTCTCAAATGTGCCCATGTAGCCTAAAGTTTGAAGGCATCTAATTGTACTCTAAAACAATTATGAACCTATTCGATCCATTATTAATAAATATCACCACTTTACCACTTGAACCAAATCACAGAAAATTGGAAACAGATGATCATTGGCTTTGATACCTTTACTTCTGTTTCATTACTCAGAGTCGATCAACTCTATACTTCAAGTGACACAGATTTATTACAGAATGCCTAAGATCCTAAGGATCTATTTTAGCTCAGCCCATGGTATTGCTTCATTATTTTATTATTTTGTAAGTAATAAAATATAACTTCATGTTGGATGACATATTCAAGCCATGAATATATCATCCAACATTGTTCTTCCCAAAATATTAGCCCAATTTCTGCGCGCGCTCACTTACTGTTCAGGAATTTTACTAATTGTTTGAAGGTTCTAGAGGACCTGTTAGACTCCTAATGGACAAACCATACAACATACTCCAGAGAACGGACGAGTGCCATAAGAAGAAAATAAGGTCAGCCTACAGCAATGGGCAGCTGCCTGCCCTCGGCTGGGAGGAGCCCTGGCCATGGCACCAGGGCTGCTGGGCAGCAGAAGCCTCCACAGCCCTGCAGGGAGCCTGGAGCACAGCTCTGCCTAACCATGCTCAGCCCTGGACAGATGCACATGAGTTCCCATCACAGGCTCGAGTGTGACAGTCCCAGGTGCATGCCTGTCATGCCAGCCACCAGGGAGGCTGAGGCAAGAGGAACGTTTGAGGGCAGCCTTGGCAACTTAGACCCCGAGGCAAAGGGGACATACTTTTACAGGGGTCTCTGAGGGTGTAGCTCAGGTAGGTCACTTGCCTCACAGGCTCAAGGCCCTGGGTTCAATCCCCAGAACCCACGTACACACAAAAAGTGAACTTGGAATATTGTTTAAAATGATGGATCAGGTACACACAAGGACTTCAATATGACCTCTCAGAGGAGCTCAATTTGAGATCAGACTGAACAAAAGACCACCTGGACCATTGACTCAGTGTCTGAAACCCTCTGTGAGCATGGGAAGCACTGCTGGCAAGACACCAGAGGGCCAAAGCACTTGTGCCCCCTGCAGGGGCGTCTCTTGTCTACCGCCAAAGACTGTTCCCCTCCTGGGGCAGCTGAGAGCAAGCTGGGCCTTGGAGCAAGGACTAGTGCTTTAGATATAGACTATGCAAGCAAGGGGCAATGTCTTTAATAAAACTAAAATTAAAAAGTCACATTGATAAAATTTTAAAAAGAAGAAAATAAGGTCAAGTAGAGGAAGCCCATTTTCACAGGAAAAAATCCCCCAGTGAAAAGCATCAGAATAGATACCAAGAAAAATACCAACAAACACAGTGTGCTCCCACTATGTATCTACTCAACATGCAAAAGTTAGAAAGCTAGATAATACAATCCTGGCCACAGGTAGAGCTATGCAGAAGAGCCACCTGGCAGTGCTTAGTCAAAGAAGTAAACATGCACACTTTGACCTAGAAATTCGACCTGTGTGTAAACCAGGCGGTGCTTAAGCAGTTTCACAAGGGGACATGCACAGGGAAATTTATCCTCAGGTTCTTATAGAGTTGTCTGTGCTTACAGGGAGTTGATGGTTGTCAAGATGCCCACAGCTGCGAAAGTCAAAAGCTAAAAAAATAATAGATGCCAACCTGGATATATTAATAATCCCGTATCTATGATCACCTTCATAAGGTAGCTTCTCAACTTCTGTGTGGAAGTGAGTTCCTCCTTGGCCCTTACACTGTTGTGGAGACCACTAGGAGTTCAGCTTTGTGCAGGATCATCTGACCTGGACTTTTGGCAAGACCTGTACAGCCCTCACACATGCTCAGATGCTACAGGACTTTTCAGACCAGTCCAGACAACAGTAGGCATCCATTCATTGTCTGCACTCTACAGATTCCTAGATGCACGACATTCATTACCATCAAATGCAGAATTTTCATCAAAAACTAATATATATATCATTCCAATCTGAATCAAGAAAATCGGAAATATCCCCAAATCCAAAGAGTGGATCCCCATTGTGATGCTACAAGTTGAAAATTCCACAGCTGACCTCATGGGATGGTTCACAGTCAAAAGACAGCTGCATGAAAAATATTACATGACCTTCCTGCTATGTGAAAAGTGGCATGTGAAGTACACATGCATGTCTTCCTCAGACATGGGTTCATTTGCAAGACACCTTGTGCAATTGAAAATACTCCAAAAGGGGAGAAATCAGAACCATGTCTCCAAAGTATTTCAGCAGAGACCAACTCCATCTGTCTATCTATCTCTCAGTGAGCGTGTGTGCTCTTGTGTGTGTTTGTGTGTCTTTGTTTGTGTTTGTACCATCATAGCTGATACTTCATTGCCCCCATTGGAAAACTGACTCAGATAATGCCATCTGCCAAACTCCTAAAAACCAAAGTTCTTGCTGATAGAATGAAACATTCCTTCCTGTTGGTTTGGATGTGTCCTTTAGGAATCACTGCTACATTTAGTATACTCAAATCATCACAGTAGATCAGGTAACAAAAACATATATATTTTAAAATAATAATAATATATTAATGGAAACAACAAATACAGGATAGAGTAACAACTGTGTTACTAAACAAGGTCAAGGACAATGGCAAACTATAGATTCAAACTTTGAAGAAAATAGTAATCAATGTAAATATTCCTGGGCTGCCTCAGCCCCGCCCAGGCACACAGCAACAGAATGGTTTTGCAAGCATCCTCAGGAGGGCAGGAGCCTTCTTTGCAGGACGAGAGGGAGGTTGAGGCTCGATCCACCCATCATTCTTTTGGGAGAGGCTCCTTTTCCTCAGCACAAAGTTGGATTTTTTGTGAGGATTCTTGGCATCAAATACGTTGGCCTCTGCTGGAATCCTCAGCTCTGGGGAGAGAGGGGTGTACAAAAAGAAGGTGGCACTCAGGAGGTGCTCCCTAGGACACGCCAACATCTGAGAGCCTGTGCCAGAAAAGGCCAGAGCCACACACCTGAGAGCTCTCCAATTCAGCACCAATACCAACAAAGACAGCCTCCACAGTCCTCCCTGAGGAAGAACTAGGCAGAGCACTTCAACAGACCTAATGTCTGTTCCTACCGAAGGCTTTGGACTCCAGAATATCTCAGGTCCTCTTGCATCTGCCAAAGCACACCACTAGGGTTTGCATCTGAAATCTCCCACAAAAGGCTCCTGTGCCGAAGATTCAGTCCCCACATGAGCCATCTTCATAGGTGGGTTTGGAGGGAAGCATTGGATGGTGAGTGCTCTGATGTCAACATGAAATTCTCATTCAAGATGAATACACTACTGGGGGGTGGGAGGGACTGGAAGAAAGGTTGAGCATGGTTGGAGTAAGACCTAAACAGGGTTGTGCCCTGGGCAACAGTACCTTGTTCCTGTTGGCTCCACTGAATCCTCATTCTCCAAGGAGAGGTCCTCCCTCTCCATCTTTCTCTCTCTCCCTCTCTGCCAGCCTCGTTCTCTCTCTCCCAGTCTATGCCTTTGTGGCAAGGGCTGAGGAGCTCTCCACTGCCACACACTAGAGCTTTATGGACAGCCTCAGTGCACAACCAAAGAGAAAGCTATGAAACCCAGAGAAAAAAGGCCTAGGATTCCTCCTCTGAGTTATTTTCCTCAAGTATGGCCACAGTGAGGACAGGCTGACCAGCGCGGATACCACGTTAGAGCCATGCTTCTGCGTTGGTGGAGCCCGCCTCCATGTGAACCAGGCTTCTGAGAATGGAGGCCACATTCCAAATACTGCCCTACTGAGAACAATGGTTCCAAAGACCAGCAAAGGGACTGCTTCCCTCCAACATGGTGTATGGCCCAGTGGTGCCATGACCCCGATTGGGGGAATACAACAGCCGCTTCTCCTTCCTCTGAACATGTGTTTCCTGTCGCCCTCCTCTAACCTAGAGCCTGTTCTCCATCCCTTCTGGGTTGGATGTGGAGATCTCTGCTATGAATTTCTTAGGCTACCAAGGCCCCAGATAGACTTCCTCTTCCATAGACTCTACTAACCTAACAGTAGGTTAAGATAGGAGACAAGTGATCCTAGAACTCATAGGGATGGTGGTCTTCAGGGTACATAGGCTGGGATAATGGCTGCTGTGGTGTTTGGCTCACAAAAACCAACCAACCAACCAACGAAAAAGCGCTGGCATTATTATCAGATGAGCTCTGTGGCTACGTGCTCAGGAAGCCCTCATCTGACTTTAGTTAGGGATCACAACCTGGCTATTGTGATCACTCCTTGCCTAGTGGACTCAGGTGCGTAAGACCATGGAATTTATGCAAAAACAGATGATTCAGGCTGTCTCCCAGGCTGTGTTTTCTTCCCAATTTCATCCTGTTACTGCTTGCTAGAATCCTGGCAATGCTCTGCCCAGGCAGTGGTTTTTTGGTCACACAGAAGGCTTTCAATAGTACTGCTTCAGTCCACAAAATGCCAGTTCCCTCTTTAGCCCATGCATTCCCATGTTCCTTTGAAACCACTCCTATCCCAGACCATGAAAACATACTGCTCCTGGAGAGAGGCTTTCCTCCTCACTCCTCAAAGATGTCAGCTTTGGATGCCTGTTCATGTCCAGGGGAGGGCACCTGGTGGGGAGCCGCAATATCCACCGGGGTATACCATTGGACCTCAAGACCTTCCACCAGCAGAAGTGCAGTTGGCTTTGTGCACGAACCCAACACACCTGTTGGAGTGTTCTTGGGGGTCAGAGACTACTCTTTGTTGCTAAGAGTTGACCTGAGTCCACATCCTGACCCTTGCTCTCTGCTATCTGATTGTCTCACTTACTCTGACGGCGAGAGATGATTTGGCCCAGCTCATAATCCTCTGGATTCTCCTCAGTAAGGAAGTGTAGGTCGAGGGCGCTGCGGATGACGACAGGAGCCCTATCATGGCAGGTCACCTGGAGCAGCATGGGAGACAGGCCTTCAGGAAATGGGCCTTGAAGTGACTACTCAAGGACAGTGGGCAGGGGCATTCTGGAGGCACCTCCACTCTAAATACAAGGGCAACATCCATGCCCCTACTACCCGAGGCTGACCTCCTGCTCATCGTGTGGGCTCTTCCCACAGGCTACTAGCCCAATCCTTGTACATAGGACTTCCTGGGCCTGCCATTGCTCTTTGTGGAGCTGCACTCCTCTCGGAGTGAAAGGACCCCACTACCTGCATACAGATGCAATCTCATCCCACAAGTTGGGAGGAATGGGACAATAGCCTCCAAGATCCCAGGTCTGCCCGAGGATGCAGGCGGCATTGGGAATGGCCTAGGCACAAAACCTAGAGGCTTTGGTCTGGATTGCCAGGGCCAAAAACAGACCCAGGAACATGACCACACACAGGAGAGCTGAAAGATAGCCACGAGAGCTCCTGGCCTCCAGAGGCTCAGTGCTGGCTGGGATGTAGGAGGGCACCTCATCCGGCAAGGGTGGTCATTGGGTTACCTGGACATTTAGTGTGCTTGCTCCACACCCATATCGACTCTGCAGAGAGACTCTCTCAGCTCCTTGTTCAAGGAACATGGAGAACCTCACACTGCTGTCCTCCTCCATAGACGTCAGCATCCCATACAAGGGAACCTGCAACCTAGTTCCTGTCCTATTCTCATCTGTCACCCATACCTGTCCCTGCCCTTCTGGACTGCATGCTGCCACCTGACACACAGACTCCCTGAGACATGGCAGTGGACAAGCTGCTGCACTCGCTCATCTCAGCTCCAGCCCTTCACACTGACCTCTCCCTTCTTGATTCCCATCTATCCTCCTGATCATCCAGAAGCTCCAAATTCAAGAGGGCATGAGTAGTCCATGGTATTGGACCAGTGTCTGCTCCCCACCCAGGTGTAAGCACCACGGGACACCCCTGCTCCCAGGCTTACCAGAACACTCTTGGCCATCTCTGGACTTTGTGTTTCTAAGTGGACACGAATTAAGCAGGTGTCTCCCACCTGCTTGTGGGAAAGCGGCCTGGAGGACTTGCAGGTTGATTCTGAGAACTGTGGGGGATGGAACATCAGCAAACCCAGAAACAGAAAGCCACCCCAGACTGTCAGTTGGCTCTATGGGCTTCCAGCAAATATGTCCAGGTGCTGAGGCTTCTTATTTCCTCAGGTCGGAGTGGAATGGCAGCACATGCACAGCTTGAATAAGGTAGGTGTTTACCTCCTTTCCCTTGACCTGGGGGCGTTTCCTCACCATGAAATATTGTATTCCCAGATTCATGGACAGACACACGAGTGAGTGGTCAGAGACCTTGATTTCTGCAGAGCGAAGTGGAGAGAATTGTTAGGTGGCACTCAAGGATTATACCACAAAACACCCACAACCCCTGAGAGTCTCCGCCAGGCCCATCACACTTTGGTATTTTGGGGCCAAGGCCCACTTTCTCTTGGCTGTCAGTTATCCTGAGCCCACTGTGGATCATGTCTCCCCACTGTCTGATTGTCCTACTTACTCTCATCCTCAGACATCATATACAGCAGCTCAAAGTTGTCCACATCCTCATGCTGCAACAAATTTTGGTCCAAGGCCCTGCGGATGAGGCTTGTCACCGTCTCCTGAAAGGTCACCTGGATCAGGGTGGGACAAATGTCATCAGAGAATGGCTTTTAGAAGAGCTACCCAGAAGACTGTGGTCAAACATTCAGGAGTAATCTCAGCTACATATACAAGGGCACAATCTTGTTATCCTGCTACCTGAGTGTGTCCTCCATATACCACCTGTGTTCTTGCAATGTGCTACTAGAACAATCCTGGTACAAATATCTGCCTGTACCTGCCATCTCCCCTCCCCCTGGGGAGCCACATTCCACTCATGTCAAAGGACCAAACTGCCTATGCACAGACACACTCTCATCTCACTGAGATGAGAGCAATGGGCCAGGGTTCTGCGCACCAAGTGTGATCTGGGATGCAGGCTGCCTTTGTCGGTGGAAGAGGCAGATGCACTGAAAATTTGGGTCCTGACTGCCACGACACAAAACAGACTCAGATACAAGAGTGTGCACTTAAGTGCTTCATGATAGCTTTGAGAGGCCCTGGCCTCTGGAAGCTCGGTGCGGGTCTGGTTGTCATGATGTACTTGACTCAGCACTGGCAGTCACTGAACATGTCTCCTCTGCAGCTGGACACCTGCAGCATTAGCGTGTCTACTGCACATCCATAGAAATTCTGCCAAGAACCCCTTTAGCTCCGTATTTACATACATGCAAAGCCTAACATTCCGAAGCTTTGGCATGACCCCCCAGGTGATCCCGACCCCAAATTCCTACACCTAGTCATGCTAAGGAGGTTCTCTTCCCTGCCACCAGGAACACATCCCCTCCTACACATGTGACAAGTCACTGCCACCTCCTCTGCTCCAACTTCACTCATTGAGAATACCAAGTTCTAGGCACTGCAGCCTGCACCCTGGACATATCTCTGCCTTCATCTGTCCACAGCACTTCCGTCTGCACTTCTGGCCTGCAAAACCCACAATACACAGGCCCACTCACCACTGAAGCTGGGCATGCTGATGCTCTCCCTCCTCAGGTCAAGCCCTTAAGACGGACCTCTCTCTTCTTTATTTCCCACCATAGCCCTGGGGTTGGCTGTGTCTCCTGCCTTCCACTGTGTGGACACCCAGGAGGCAGCCCTGCTGTCGGGCTTACCGGGATGCGCTTTGTCTCCCTCAGGCTCTGTCCCTCTAGGAGGACGTGAACAACGCGGCTGTCTTCCACCTGCTCGCTGGAGTGAAGCAGTGAGGAGCTGCTACTCACAGCTGCTGGGGTCCTGGATGCCACTGCCACAGAAGGTTCCAAGAACTGTGGGGGATGACAACATCAGCAAAGCCCAGCAACTGCACCCCACCCAGCCTGGCAGTTGGCTCTGTGGGCATTCTACAACATCCATCCAGAACCTGAGGTTCTTGTCCCCTTGGAGGATGTGGAGTGGCACCAGGAGTAAAGACTGAAGAAGGTGGCTGTTTTGGGAACAAGAGATCCAGCACCTGCTGGGTGGGGATGAAATCCCAGGAGATTAACCCCATGTTGCTGCTGAAATGTAGGTTCCTCCCACAAATGACAGGCAGGAGCTCATTCCTAAGCTGGTCCTGCCTGTAAGGTTCAAGGCTCTGAACCCTGAAGGGCTCCTCCGTGTTCTGATCATTTTCACCCTGGGTTGGGACCAAGAATGGTGGGTTCAAAATGGAAATGGTGACAAACAGAAAAATGACTTGTGCCAATACACTAGAGTCAAAGCACAATGGGACAGTTCCCATCAGTACAAACACACACACACACACACACACACACACACACACACAGAGTCAGAATAGGAGTCCTGGGCCATTCATCAGGGATCAGACTCGAGGGCCTGCTGGGCTCACCTGCCCTGTGCTACTCACTGTTACTCTTGAGCTCCTCTGCGACAATCGCCAGAGGCTCTGGCGTCTAAGATGAAGCCTCACCCAGTGTATCCACAAAAGGGCTAGTTGGCCCCCCTGAGATTCCTGGGAGCCTGAGGCTCGGCATTGTCTGCAACCACAGGAGAACATCCTTCTCCCTCCAGTGGCTCCAACCAAGTGAGCTCGGATGGCTTGGTCAGTGAAGTGGGTGCCTGGATACCAGGGTTCCATGTTCTGTTTGATCCATTGTCAAGGCAATGATGTCATTTCCTGTGCCCATACCTGAGCCTCTTTTCACATAAGACCACTTTCAACAGCCCTATGGGCTGCCGATTTCTCCTCCATGCCTACCCATCTCAGGTGCGCAGGTGTTCACCAACAACTACCCAAACATCCCCACCAGCATCTGCCCTGCTTGGTGCCACTAGAGTTCCAGCTTGGAGCCTTCAAAAATGCATTCACAACCAGTCCTTCCCTCTCAGCAGCTTTTGGACCCTGGTCCCATCATTGTGCAACTCATGGTGTGCCCAGTCTTTTCTGGAAAGTAGGGTAGCATCTAATCTCTAGGGTTTATTGTGTCTATTGGCCCATAACACCCTCTGTTCTCTCTGAAACCAGAGATGGGACTCACAGGTGGCTAAAGCACAAATGTAGAGATGGGATAATCACAAGAAAGGGAGAGACAAAGAATGCACCCTAACTCAATCAGGCCTGTGTCCCACACAGGGACATGGCCAATGTCCGTCCCATCGTGGCTGCAGTTCCCTCTCTACACCATGGCAAGTTGGAGGGGACTGAGATGCAGAGGCTGCTCCCCTCTGCCATACAACTTCCCAAGGCTTCTCCTAAGATTTCAAAAGGGCCAAGTGTGTCTAGTGTTGGGGTCTCACAGAGACTCCGAGGTACCACAGCATCCTGCTGCCCAGAACCGGTTCACCCCTCACCTCAAGGGGGCTCAGCCTCTGGATTCATGGGAATTGAAGTGGGTACAGGTGATGGGATATCACCTCCAAGACTGAGTTATGCCAAGTCCATGACCCCTGTCTGCATCCCTGTCTCCAGCACCACTCCCCCCTCTCTCTTTCCTCCTCAGAGCAAACAAATCCATTTAGCAAGTGTGTCCTGTGATAAAGACATGACGGTCACCCATCCTCTCATTACAAAAACACTGAGGTTCAGCCAACATGGATCCTACAGGGAACACAGGCATAAACTCAGACTCCGATCCTCCCAGCCGAGCCTCAGTGGAGCCTGGACTCCCAGCCTCCTGAGTCAAGGAAACAGAGGTTCCTAGCCGAGCCACCTTGGATGCAGCCGCACACAAACTGAACTCATCAATGCCCCTTGCTCTCAGTTGTGAGTAAGAGGGGAAGTGGTGTTTCACAACCCTGGACATCAAGTGCAGTCTCCAGGCTTTGGGGTGTGCCCTGGCCTCTGTCTATCTGCCCAGGCTCTCCAACCCACACTGGCCTCTTACCCAACCTCCTCCTAGGGCCAAACTCAATCCTGCCTCTCAATTTCTGCTGCCTTCCCCAACACACTGCTCCCCAAAATGAGCAGGGCTGGCTCTCGGTTATCATGCTGGTGCCAGCAGCAATGCCACCCCACTGACATAATTCTGAGTCCCAACCTAGGCACTCCAGCTGTCTTTGCCACACCTGGCCTGTTTGGGCTCTGGCTCTTGCTCTTTTCTTTCATGTGCATGTGTTTTGAGGTTTTGAGTTTCTCCCACTGCAGAACTGCAGCTGTGGCAGGGTAGAGCTCATGAGGGTGACATTCTGAGCCACATCCAATCCCATCAGGACTGTTCACTGGGGTGACTGCTGGAACACAGTGATGAGTGAACACATGGGAGGTGGTTGGACCCACCTTGCCTCTGAGTGGCTTCCTTTCAGGACAGGAATGTAGGCATGGGAGCCCCTCTTGTGGGATGCTTTGCACAAGGCGTGACCATGGGCTCTCTTTCCTGGCAAAAATGGCTCCACTCAGCATGGAGAGCACTGTCATTCCTGGTGGCTAACAACAGCCCTGGACCCCAGAAAGGAACCCACACTCAAGATTAACGTCTGAGTGTGCGTGTCCTCGAGGAAATGAGGTCTCCTGATCCCAGGTGCAAAGGGGTAAGTCCTCTAACTCCAGGGGCCATGAAGGGACATCTGAGTTTCCCTTGTCCTTCTTTCCCTCTCTAACTAACCACAGTTAGGACCCTGGCCTCATTCCCCAGTGAGGATCATTAGGCTCCAGAAAGGACAGTCTCTAAGATGCTCAGTGGACCAACACCCTCTGCACAACCCATAACCCTATTCACCCAAGAGGCAAGAGGATTTCTATTCAGGAAAACCAGGAAAGGGAGAGCCTTTCTCAAGGACACAAGGACATTAGTGAGTGAGGGAGTGATTAATGGATGGAGAACTATTTCCAACACCAACTTCCAGGAGCATATATGGCCCCCTGGAGAATTCTGCAGTGTGTTGGTGATTAAGGAGAACGTGTGAATTCAGGGGTCACTAGGTCCTCTCAGCCATAAGGAGGGAAACTGCCATAAAGGAACTAGGACAAGGGTGCGAGGAATGCTCACTGGTGGGAGATCGGAAGGAAGGAAAGTGTACTCATTAGAAAAGTGTCGCCTGAAAATTCTTAGCCAGCCAAAAGTCGTGCAAACTTGTGTGGGAAAAGAGTCTTTGCACAGTGATGAAGCTAAGAGCTCACATGATGGAACACAGCATCAACTGGGACCAAATCCAATATCTGATATTCTTGTAGGAAGAGGAGAGTCTGGACCCAAATACCAGGGAGACTGGGGGATACTGGATATGTGAGGTTGGAGCCAGGGCGGGATGCCCATATGGGAACCACAGATCGTGGGCAGCAATAGGCGAGTGGGCAAGGGCTGGGAGAGTTGGGGAGACAGTCCCCTTGAAACCTGGGAGGGGTTATGGCACTGGGACAGCCCAACACCTACTGTGTTGAGCCTCTGGAGCTCAACGGAAGACACTTCCTCTGTTGTCGGCCACCCAGTTAACAGAGTTTGGTTGCAGCAGCCTAGGACCCAGCTGAAGGTCTGAGCATGTTGGCCATGCAGGTTGGATCTGGACCACAGACACCCTCATCAGAGATTGTAGGGTCTCAGCCCTGAGGCAAGACAGGCACTAAGTCAGGCCAGGTGGGGAAACGGATAGGCACACACTCTGGGGGCTGGTGCCTGTGTTACTGGGAGCACTTCTGATCGCAATTCCCTGATCTGCTGCCAACACAGGCTACAGAGGAGCGTACAGAAACACAGACCACGGATCTGCCCCACTCAGTGGGCCCAGGCCAACACCACACCCAGCAGCCTCGTGCCATACCCAATGAGTCTCGAAGCGGCCCCCTCTTCCCATCCTGAGAGCTCTTCCCTTCCTCATGTGCCAATAGCTCCCTACTGTCACTGGCAATATCTACTCTGTGAGATGTCAACATCCGTGGGTACTGTTCTCTCATCCCAGGACAGTGTGGTCCCACACACCCTGGTGAAATGGGCCACCTGGAGGCTGGACCTGGAGGTTGTTGAGGCTGAATGGCAGCGGTGGTCCTCTGGCACTTAATATTATTTAAGTTAAAAAAAAAAAACAAAAAAAAAAACAAAAAACGGGTCTTGGTGCTCAAAAATGTTTGATTTGCATATTCTCATCCCCTAACCCCAATATTTTCATTATTTCCTCACATATGAAATCTTACTAGCATAAAGGTAATTTCGTATTAAACAAAGTGGATTGAAATAACATTGGTAAAAATAATCAATCACCATACTTTCAATTTTTGTTCTGCTTTCCTATTAGAAACCACTTGGATACAAGAGAACAGAGGACAGACTCATGGAAATGCTTGAAATGACAAGAAGCTCCCACTCAAGCTCAGCATTCAGTCCTGGACAGGGTAAGACCAGGCCACTTTGACATCTGTGCCAAAGAGTCTACCAGACAGAATCCTCTGACTGATCCCTGACTGAGCCATAGGAACTGGCTAGAAAAGCCTTCACATCCTCAATACATTCTTCACGTCAGAATACTTGACAACCATTGATATCCATCTCTCGTTAACTTGCTCCCCAGCCAACCATTCTTCAACAAATTCAAAGGAGTAACTCATGCAAGCACACAGAAAGGGGTGTTCACTACACACATCCATGTGCGAAAAAGACAACTGGTATTTCTTGTTTGGGCTATTTCAAATGAAATTCCTTCTGCATGATCTCCACAAACCAAAGGAAAATATTTGTGAAATTCCCACGTAGAAGACAAGATACACTTGCCAAGGAGGCAGTGGCAAGAATTTTGACACTCCAAATGTAGAGTGTGTGTTTAGGAAGCAGTCACAGTTTCCATGAGAGAGTCCCATGAAATCAATTAGGAAGATCCATGCTCTAGCCCTACCATGCAAGTGATGTGACTTGAAAGAGTCACTTAGTCTTAGTAACCATCATCACTAACAACTAAGTCAATGAATAAAGGTCCTCAGGTGCCAAGCTACAAAATGTGGGATGAGCATGGATGAGGATGGGTGGGAGAAGTCTCCAACTCTAACACAATTAGGGAAGGATGTGCTGACCTCAAGTGGCTGGGGGGGCTGGGATCCTGCCACAGAGGGGGATTCCAAACCTCACATCCCCTGACCCAGGCCAGAAGACCAGGTAGAGTCCAAGGACCCTGGGGTGGCCCAATGGCAATAAAGGTCAAAAGGAACTAGGGATCTGCCTGGTCTCTCAATCCCCTACTCTGAGCAGGGCTGCATGACGAGGCCAGAGGCCATCCACAGCAATCTGCCTTTACAGGAAAACAGGGACTGCAGGCTGCCTCTGGCTCACTGAATCAGGGTGGTGTTTTCATAAAGCAAGACCACTTCCTCACATTTGACCAGCAGCTCATGTGTTGACAGCACAATGACTGACTTGACTCAGGCCCTGATGAATGAAATAGAAAATTCATAGCAAACCCATCTTTAGCTCTTCCACATCATCAGGGGCTCTGATTCAATTCCGTCCAGAAAGGTGTCTGAAATGATTTCTAAACATGCTGGGGACTCACCTCTGTGTGGAACTTTTCAGGAAAAAGGGGATCAAATCTCATGATGCAACTCTTCTCTCTTCTAGCCCATGGGCAATGCAAGGAACCTGCATGATACCAGAGGCTCACTTCTCTCTTCTCATGTCTTCTGGAAAGGATTCGTTAATGCTTCCTGCAAGGTGAAGCAGAAGCCTGCATCCCCAGCTGCACAGAAGTGTTTTAGGGCAGTGTCTCCCTTAAAACCCAAAAATAAAAAAAACAGGTCATTCAACAGGCACATGGATTCGAGTACATGTTCAATGATCCCTCCTCCCTGGAGCCTTCCACATGCCCATCTTCCACATTCACAGAGCAATGCTTGGCCATTCTCAAGGCCAGGAGACCATGATGCTCATCACCAGGAAGTCAATAAGGAACATGAAGAGAGCAGCATGGATTGCAGAAGGTGGCACATCAAGGATCTTCAGCTCTGCTGCTAGAACACAAGAGCTTAACTTCAGTATTGACTTTTTGCCAACTACCAAGTACGATAGCAGTGTCAAGCCCAATATGCAGATATGCAAGTAGTAGGTGACACCCCGCATCCATTCACAAAAGTGGGCAACATCTGCATCAGAACAAGGAAGTATCTTACCCTTACTCATAAAAATCATCAGAAACAAAATAAAATGGATGCAAGACTTCTCATTTCACTATTAGGTAGCTGTTGGAATTCCCTATTAAATAATACCTCCTCCAAAATAAAAAGTATCTCAGACATGTGTCAACTATTCAATGGATGACATTTTAAAAACTATGGACTTTACTTAATATTTATGTATGCTATATCCCTGCCTAAGGCTCTATGAGAAAGGAGCACATAGAATTGGATCTTTGAAAATCTCACATTTGCTGATAAATATTACTGCTGATCTCAGGCATGGCGAAGTGAAAAGTGGGACTTTGGATATTCCAAGAATGCTATGTTGTGGGATTGGTGTCCCTGATTCATACATAGCATATGGTTTCTATGAAATCCAGTGAGGGAGCAGGAGTAACGAAGCTGATTGCACAGATGACCTCAGGGAATACTGACAGATAGGCCAAATGAAAAATATGCTCCAGCTAACCATTGGTATTTGGGCTTCTGATCCCAGTCCTGTTTTTAAAAAAGGTGCAGACAGGCAGTGTTCATTAAAAACTGTCTACCATGTAAAAGTGGGTAATTTAAATGGCATCTAGTTACACATCTGATAGAATGGTCTGGCAACATATGAATTTCATTCTAACAACAACAACAACAACAAAACATAGAAAATGAGACATAAAGATAAAACCTTGTCTTCACCAGGATGCCTAAAAATAGGTTTTATTTGGCTCATGCAAATAAATATGTTTCAATAGAATTTCTGATTTCTGAATGAATCCATTCAACTTCATACTGCACAGATCACAAGGTTTTCTTTACAGAATATTCTCTTCTTCTTCTTAAAGCCTCACATAGAAAATGTCTCACAGGACATAGGAGGGGAATGACCCAAAGGATGAGAGAATGGCTGGAACCGTTCTCAAATGTGCCCATGTAGCCTAAAGTTTGAAGGCATCTAATTGTACTCTAAAACAATTATGAACCTATTCGATCCATTATTAATAAATATCACCACTTTACCACTTGAACCAAATCACAGAAAATTGGAAACAGATGATCATTGGCTTTGATACCTTTACTTCTGTTTCATTACTCAGAGTCGATCAACTCTATACTTCAAGTGACACAGATTTATTACAGAATGCCTAAGATCCTAAGGATCTATTTTAGCTCAGCCCATGGTATTGCTTCATTATTTTATTATTTTGTAAGTAATAAAAAATAACTTCATGTTGGATGATATATTCAAGCCATGAATATATCATCCAACATTGTTCTTCCCAAAATATTAGCCCAATTTCTGCGCGCGCTCACTTACTGTTCAGGAATTTTACTAATTGTTTGAAGGTTCTAGAGGACCTGTTAGACTCCTAATGGACAAACCATACAACATACTCCAGAGAACGGACGAGTGCCATAAGAAGAAAATAAGGTCAGCCTACAGCAATGGGCAGCTGCCTGCCCTCGGCTGGGAGGAGCCCTGGCCATGGCACCAGGGCTGCTGGGCAGCAGAAGCTTCCACAGCCCTGCAGGGAGCCTGGAGCACAGCTCTGCCTAACCATGCTCAGCCCTGGACAGATGCACATGAGTTCCCATCACAGGCTCGAGTGTGACAGTCCCAGGTGCATGCCTGTCATGCCAGCCACCAGGGAGGCTGAGGCAAGAGGAACGTTTGAGGTCAGCCTTGGCAACTTAGACCCCGAGGCAAAGGGGAAATACTTTTACAGGGGTCTCTGAGGGTGTAGCTCAGGTAGGTCACTTGCCTCACAGGCTCAAGGCCCTGGGTTCAATCCCCAGAACCCACGTACACACAAAAAGTGAACTTGGAATATTGTTTAAAATGATGGGTCAGGAACACACAAGGACTTCAATATGACCTCTCAGAGGAGCTCAATTTGAGATCAGACTGAACAAAAGACCACCTGGACCATTGACTCAGTGTCTGAAACAATCTGTGAGCATGGGAAGCACTGCTGGCAAGACACCAGAGGGCCAAAGCACTTGTGCCCCCTGCAGGGGCGTCTCTTGTCTACCGCCAAAGACTGTTCCCCTCCTGGGGCAGCTGAGAGCAAGCTGGGCCTTGGAGCAAGGACTAGTGCTTTAGATATAGACTATGCAAGCAAGGGGCAATGTCTTTAATAAAACTAAAATTAAAAAGTCACATTGATAAAATTTTAAAAAGAAGAAAATAAGGTCAAGTAGAGGAAGCCCATTTTCACAGGAAAAATCCCCCAGTGAAAAGCATCAGAATAGATACCAAGAAAAATACCAACAAACACAGTGTGCTCCCACTATGTATCTACTCAACATGCAAAAGTTAGAAAGCTAGATAATACAATCCTGGCCACAGGTAGAGCTATGCAGAAGAGCCACCTGGCAGTGCTTAGTCAAAGAAGTAAACATGCACACTTTGACCTAGAAATTCCACCTGTGTGTAAACCAGGCGGTGCTTAAGCAGTTTCACAAGGGGACATGCACAGGGAAATTTATCCTCAGGTTCTTATAGAGTTGTCTGTGCTTACAGGGAGTTGATGGTTGTCAAGATGCCCACAGCTGCGAAAGTCAAAAGCTAAAAAAATAATAGATGCCAACCTGGATATATTAATAATCCCGTTTCTATGATCACCTTCATAAGGTAGCTTCCCAACTTCTGTGTGGAAGTGTGTTTCTCCTTGGCCCTTACACTGTTGTGGAGACCACTAGGAGTTCAGCTTTGTGCAGGATCATCTGACCTGGACTTTTGGCAAGACCTGTACAGCCCTCACACATGCTCAGATGCTACAGGACTTTTCAGACCAGTCCAGACAACAGTAGGCATCCATTCATTGTCTGCACTCTACAGATTCCTAGATGCACGACATTCATTACCATCAAATGCAGAATTTTCATCAAAAACTAATATATATATCATTCCAAACTGAATCAAGAAAATCGGAAATATCCCCAAATCCAAAGAGTGGATCCCCATTGTGATGCTACAAGTTGAAAATTCCACAGCTGACCTCATGGGATGGTTCACAGTCAAAAGACAGCTGCATGAAAAATATTACATGACCTTCCTGCTATGTGAAAAGTGGCATGTGAAGTACACATGCATGTCTTCCTCAGACATGGGTTCATTTGCAAGACACCTTGTGCAATTGAAAATACTCCAAAAGGGGAGAAATCAGAACCATGTCTCCAAAGTATTTCAGCAGAGACCAACTCCATCTGTCTATCTATCTCTCAGTGAGTGTGTGTGCTCTTGTGTGTGTTTGTGTGTCTTTGTTTGTGTTTGTACCATCATAGCTGATACTTCATTGCCCCCATTGGAAAACTGACTCAGATAATGCCATCTGCCAAACTCCTAAAAACCAAAGTTCTTGCTGATAGAATGAAACATTCCTTCCTGTTGGTTTGGATGTGTCCTTTAGGAATCACTGCTACATTTAGTATACTCAAATCATCACAGTAGATCAGGTAACAAAAACATATATATTTTAAAATAATAATAATATATTAATGGAAACAACAAATACAGGATAGAGTAACAACTGTGTTACTAAACAAGGTCAAGGACAATGGCAAACTATAGATTCAAACTTTGAAGAAAATAGTAATCAATGTAAATATTCCTGGGCTGCCTCAGCCCCGCCCAGGCACACAGCAACAGAATGGTTTTGCAAGCATCCTCAGGAGGGCAGGAGCCTTCTTTGCAGGACGAGAGGGAGGTTGAGGCTCGATCCACCCATCATTCTTTTGGGAGAGGCTCCTTTTCCTCAGCACAAAGTTGGATTTTTTGTGAGGATTCTTGGCATAAAATACGTTGGCCTCTGCTGGAATCCTCAGCTCTGGGGAGAGAGGGGTGTACAAAAAGAAGGTGGCACTCAGGAGGTGCTCCCTAGGACACGCCAACATCTGAGAGCCTGTGCCAGAAGAGGCCAGAGCCACACACCTGAGAGCTCTCCAATTCAGCACCAATACCAACAAAGACAGCCTCCACAGTCCTCCCTGAGGAAGAACTAGGCAGAGCACTTCAACAGACCTAATGTCTGTTCCTACCGAAGGCTTTGGACTCCAGAATATCTCAGGTCCTCTTGCATCTGCCAAAGCACACCACTAGGGTTTGCATCTGAAATCTCCCACAAAAGGCTCCTGTGCCGAAGATTCAGTCCCCACATGAGTCATCTTCATAGGTGGGTTTGGAGGGAAGCATTGGATGGTGAGTGCTCTGATGTCAACATGAAATTCTCATTCAAGATGAATACACTACTGGGGGGTGGGAGGGACTGGAAGAAAGGTTGAGCATGGTTGGAGTAAGACCTAAATAGGGTTGTGCCCTGGGCAACCGTACCTTGTTCCTGTTGGCTCCACTGAATCCTCATTCTCCAAGGAGAGGTCCTCCCTCTCCATCTTTCTCTCTCTCCCTCTCTGCCAGCCTCGTTCTCTCTCTCCCAGTCTATGCCTTTGTGGCAAGGGCTGAGGAGCTCTCCACTGCCACACACTAGAGCTTTATGGACAGCCTCAGTGCACAACCAAAGAGAAAGCTATGAAACCCAGAGGAAAAAAGGCCTAGGATTCCTCCTCTGAGTTATTTTCCTCAAGTATGGCCACAGTGAGGACAGGCTGACCAGCACGGATACCACGTTAGAGCCATGCTTCTGCATTGGTGGAGCCCGCCTCCATGTGAACCAGGCTTCTGAGAATGGAGGCCACATTCCAAATACTGCCCTACTGAGAACAATGGTTCCAAAGACCAGCAAAGGGACTGCTTCCCTCCAACATGGTGTATGGCCCAGTGGTGCCATGACCCCGAGTGGGGGAATACAACAGCCGCTTCTCCTTCCTCTGAACATGTGTTTCCTGTCGCCCTCCTCTAACCTAGAGCCTGTTCTCCATCCCTTCTGGGTTGGATGTGGAGATCTCTGCTATGAATTTCTTAGGCTACCAAGGCCCCAGACAGACTTCCTCTTCCATAGACTCTACTAACCTAACAGTAGGTTAAGATAGGAGACAAGTGATCCTAGAACTCATAGGGATGGTGGTCTTCAGGGTACATAGGCTGGGATAATGGCTGCTGTGGTGTTTGGCTCACAAAAACCAACCAACCAACCAACGAAAAAGCGCTGGCATTATTATCAGATGAGCTCTGTGGCTACGTGCTCAGGAAGCCCTCATCTGACTTTAGTTAGGGATCACAACCTGGCTATTGTGATCACTCCTTGCCTAGTGGACTCAGGTGCGTAAGACCATGGAATTTATGCAAAAACAGATGATTCAGGCTGTCTCCCAGGCTGTGTTTTCTTCCCAATTTCATCCTGTTACTGCTTGCTAGAATCCTGGCAATGCTCTGCCCAGGCAGTGGTTTTTTGGTCACACAGAAGGCTTTCAATAGTACTGCTTCAGTCCACAAAATGCCAGTTCCCTCTTTAGCCCATGCATTCCCATGTTCCTTTGAAACCACTCCTATCCCAGACCATGAAAACATACTGCTCCTGGAGAGAGGCTTTCCTCCTCACTCCTCAAAGATGTCAGCTTTGGATGCCTGTTCATGTCCAGGGGAGGGCACCTGGTGGGGAGCCGCAATATCCACCGGGGTATACCATTGGACCTCAAGACCTTCCACCAGCAGAAGTGCAGTTGGCTTTGTGCACGAACCCAACACACCTGTTGGAGTGTTCTTGGGGGTCAGAGACTACTCTTTGTTGCTAAGAGTTGACCTGAGTCCACATCCTGACCCTTGCTCTCTGCTATCTGATTGTCTCACTTACTCTGACGGCGAGAGATGATTTGGCCCAGCTCATAATCCTCTGGATTCTCCTCAGTAAGGAAGTGTAGGTCGAGGGCGCTGCGGATGATGACAGGAGCCCTATCGTGGCAGGTCACCTGGAGCAGCATGGGAGACAGGCCTTCAGGAAATGGGCCTTGAAGTGACTACTCAAGGACAGTGGGCAGGGGCATTCTGGAGGCACCTCCACTCTAAATACAAGGGCAACATCCATGCCCCTACTACCCGAGGCTGACCTCCTGCTCATCGTGTGGGCTCTTCCCACAGGCTACTAGCCCAATCCTTGTACATAGGACTTCCTGGGCCTGCCATTGCTCTTTGTGGAGCTGCACTCCTCTCGGAGTGAAAGGACCCCACTACCTGCATACAGATGCAATCTCATCCCACAAGTTGGGAGGAATGGGACAATAGCCTCCAAGATCCCAGGTCTGCCCGAGGATGCAGGCGGCATTGGGAATGGCCTAGGCACAAAACCTAGAGGCTTTGGTCTGGATTGCCAGGGCCAAAAACAGACCCAGGAACATGACCACACACAGGAGAGCTGAAAGATAGCCACGAGAGCTCCTGGCCTCCAGAGGCTCAGTGCTGGCTGGGATGTAGGAGGGCACCTCATCCGGCAAGGGTGGTCATTGGGTTACCTGGACATTTAGTGTGCTTGCTCCACATCCATATCGACTCTGCAGAGAGACTCTCTCAGCTCCTTGTTCAAGGAACATGGAGAACCTCACACTGCTGTCCTCCTCCATAGACGTCAGCATCCCATACAAGGGAACCTGCAACCTAGTTCCTGTCCTATTCTCATCTGTCACCCATACCTGTCCCTGCCCTTCTGGACTGCATGCTGCCACCTGACACACAGACTCCCTGAGACATGGCAGTGGACAAGCTGCTGCACTCGCTCATCTCAGCTCCAGCCCTTCACACTGACCTCTCCCTTCTTGATTCCCATCTATCCTCCTGATCATCCAGAAGATCCAAATTCAAGAGGGCATGAGTAGTCCATGGTATTGGACCAGTGTCTGCTCCCCACCCAGGTGTAAGCACCACGGGACACCCCTGCTCCCAGGCTTACCAGAACACTCTTGGCCATCTCTGGACTTTGTGTTTCTAAGTGGACACGAATTAAGCAGGTGTCTCCCACCTGCTTGTGGGAAAGCGGCCTGGAGGACTTGCAGGTTGATTCTGAGAACTGTGGGGGATGGAACATCAGCAAACCCAGAAACAGAAAGCCACCCCAGACTGTCAGTTGGCTCTATGGGCTTCCAGCAAATATGTCCAGGTGCTGAGGCTTCTTATTTCCTCAGGTCGGAGTGGAATGGCAGCACATGCACAGCTTGAATAAGGTAGGTGTTTACCTCCTTTCCCTTGACCTGGGGGCGTTTCCTCACCATGAAATATTGTATTCCCAGATTCATGGACAGACACACGAGTGAGTGGTCAGAGACCTTGATTTCTGCAGAGCGAAGTGGAGAGAATTGTTAGGTGGCACTCAAGGATTATACCACAAAACACCCACAACCCCTGAGAGTCTCCGCCAGGCCCATCACACTTTGGTATTTTGGGGCCAAGGCCCACTTTCTCTTGGCTGTCAGTTATCCTGAGCCCACTGTGGATCATGTCTTCCCACTGTCTGATTGTCCTACTTACTCTCATCCTCAGACATCATATACAGCAGCTCAAAGTTGTCCACATCCTCATGCTGCAACAAATTTTGGTCCAAGGCCCTGCGGATGAGGCTTGTCACCGTCTCCTGAAAGGTCACCTGGATCAGGGTGGGACAAATGTCATCAGAGAATGGCTTTTAGAAGAGCTACCCAGAAGACTGTGGTCAAACATTCAGGAGAAATCTCAGCTACATATACAAGGGCACAATCTTGTTATCCTGCTACCTGAGTGTGTCCTCCATATACCACCTGGGTTCTTGCAATGTGCTACTAGAACAATCCTGGTACAAATATCTGCCTGTACCTGCCATCTCCCCTCCCCCTGGGGAGCCACATTCCACTCATGTCAAAGGACCAAACTGCCTATGCACAGACACACTCTCATCTCACTGAGATGAGAGCAATGGGCCAGGGATCTGCGCACCAAGTGTGATCTGGGATGCAGGCTGCCTTTGTGGGTGCAAGAGGCAGATGCACTGAAAATTGGGGTCCTGACTGCCACGACACAAAACAGACTCAGATACAAGAGTGTGCACTTGAGTGCTTCATGATAGCTTTGAGAGGCCCTGGCCTCTGGAAGCTCGGTGCGGGTCTGGTTGTCATGATGTACTTGACTCAGCACTGGCAGTCACTGAACATGTCTCCTCTGCAGCTGGACACCTGCAGCATTAGCGTGTCTACTGCACATCCATAGAAATTCTGCCAAGAACCCCTTTAGCTCCGTATTTACATACATGCAAAGCCTAACATTCCGAAGCTTTGGCATGACCCCCCAGGTGATCCCGACCCCAAATTCCTACACCTAGTCATGCTAAGGAGGTTCTCTTCCCTGCCACCAGGAACACATCCCCTCCTACACATGTGACAAGTCACTGCCACCTCCTCTGCTCCAACTTCACTCATTGAGAATACCAAGTTCTAGGCACTGCAGCCTGCACCCTGGACATATCTCTGCCTTCATCTGTCCACAGCACTTCCGTCTGCACTTCTGGCCTGCAAAACCCACAATACACAGGCCCACTCACCACTGAAGCTGGGCATGCTGATGCTCTCCCTCCTCAGGTCAAGCCCTTAAGACGGACCTCTCTCTTCTTTATTTCCCACCATAGCCCTGGGGTTGGCTGTGTCTCCTGCCTTCCACTGTGTGGACACCCAGGAGGCAGCCCTGCTGTCGGGCTTACCGGGATGCGCTTTGTCTCCCTCAGGCTCTGTCCCTCTAGGAGGACGTGAACAACGCGGCTGTCTTCCACCTGCTCGCTGGAGTGAAGCAGTGAGGAGCTGCTACTCACAGCTGCTGGGGTCCTGGATGCCACTGCCACAGAAGGTTCCAAGAACTGTGGGGGATGACAACATCAGCAAAGCCCAGCAACTGCACCCCACCCAGCCTGGCAGTTGGCTCTGTGGGCATTCTACAACATCCATCCAGAACCTGAGGTTCTTGTCCCCTTGGAGGATGTGGAGTGGCACCAGGAGTAAAGACTGAAGAAGGTGGCTGTTTTGGGAACAAGAGATCCAGCACCTGCTGGGTGGGGATGAAATCCCAGGAGATTAACCCCATGTTGCTGCTGAAATGTAGGTTCCTCCCACAAATGACAGGCAGGAGCTCATTCCTAAGCTGGTCCTGCCTGTAAGGTTCAAGGCTCTGAACCCTGAAGGGCTCCTCCGTGTTCTGATCATTTTCACCCTGGGTTGGGACCAAGAATGGTGGGTTCAAAATGGAAATGGTGACAAACAGAAAAATGACTTGTGCCAATACACTAGAGTCAAAGCACAATGGGACAGTTCCCATCAGTACAAACACACACACACACACACACACACACACACACACAGAGTCAGAATAGGAGTCCTGGGCCATTCATCAGGGATCAGACTCGAGGGCCTGCTGGGCTCACCTGCCCTGTGCTACTCACTGTTACTCTTGAGCTCCTCTGCGACAATCGCCAGAGGCTCTGGCGTCTAAGATGAAGCCTCACCCAGTGTATCCACAAAAGGGCTAGTTGGCCCCCCTGAGATTCCTGGGAGCCTGAGGCTCGGCATTGTCTGCAACCACAGGAGAACATCCTTCTCCCTCCAGTGGCTCCAACCAAGTGAGCTCGGATGGCTTGGTCAGTGAAGTGGGTGCCTGGATACCAGGGTTCCATGTTCTGTTTGATCCATTGTCAAGGCAATGATGTCATTTCCTGTGCCCATACCTGAGCCTCTTTTCACATAAGACCACTTTCAACAGCCCTATGGGCTGCCGATTTCTCCTCCATGCCTACCCATCTCAGGTGCGCAGGTGTTCACCAACAACTACCCAAACATCCCCACCAGCATCTGCCCTGCTTGGTGCCACTAGAGTTCCAGCTTGGAGCCTTCAAAAGTGCATTCACAACCAGTCCTTCCCTCTCAGCAGCTTTTGGACCCTGGTCCCATCATTGTGCAACTCATGGTGTGCCCAGTCTTTTCTGGAAAGTAGGGTAGCATCTAATCTCTAGGGTTTATTGTGTCTATTGGCCCATAACACCCTCTGTTCTCTCTGAAACCAGAGATGGGACTCACAGGTGGCTAAAGCACAAATGTAGAGATGGGATAATCACAAGAAAGGGAGAGACAAAGAATGCACCCTAACTCAATCAGGCCTGTGTCCCACACAGGGACATGGCCAATGTCCGTCCCATCGTGGCTGCAGTTCCCTCTCTACACCATGGCAAGTTGGAGGGGACTGAGATGCAGAGGCTGCTCCCCTCTGCCATACAACTTCCCAAGGCTTCTCCTAAGATTTCAAAAGGGCCAAGTGTGTCTAGTGTTGGGGTCTCACAGAGACTCCGAGGTACCACAGCATCCTGCTGCCCAGAACCGGTTCACCCCTCACCTCAAGGGGGCTCAGCCTCTGGATTCATGGGAATTGAAGTGGGTACAGGTGATGGGATATCACCTCCAAGACTGAGTTATGCCAAGTCCATGACCCCTGTCTGCATCCCTGTCTCCAGCACCACTCCCCCCTCTCTCTTTCCTCCTCAGAGCAAACAAATCCATTTAGCAAGTGTGTCCTGTGATAAAGACATGACGGTCACCCATCCTCTCATTACAAAAACACTGAGGCTCAGCCAACATGGATCCTACAGGGAACACAGGCATAAACTCAGACTCCGATCCTCCCAGCCGAGCCTCAGTGGAGCCTGGACTCCCAGCCTCCTGAGTCAAGGAAACAGAGGTTCCTAGCCGAGCCACCTTGGATGCAGCCGCACACAAACTGAACTCATCAATGCCCCTTGCTCTCAGTTGTGAGTAAGAGGGGAAGTGGTGTTTCACAACCCTGGACATCAAGTGCAGTCTCCAGGCTTTGGGGTGTGCCCTGGCCTCTGTCTATCTGCCCAGGCTCTCCAACCCACACTGGCCTCTTACCCAACCTCCTCCTAGGGCCAAACTCAATCCTGCCTCTCAATTTCTGCTGCCTTCCCCAACACACTGCTCCCCAAAATGAGCAGGGCTGGCTCTCGGTTATCATGCTGGTGCCAGCAGCAATGCCACCCCACTGACATAATTCTGAGACCCAACCTAGGCACTCCAGCTGTCTTTGCCACACCTGGCCTGTTTGGGCTCTGGCTCTTGCTCTTTTCTTTCATGTGCATGTGTTTTGAGGTTTTGAGTTTCTCCCACTGCAGAAATGCAGCTGTGGCAGGGTAGAGCTCATGAGGGTGACATTCTGAGCCACATCCAATCCCATCAGGACTGTTCACTGGGGTGACTGCTGGAACACAGTGATGAGTGAACACATGGGAGGTGGTTGGACCCACCTTGCCTCTGAGTGGCTTCCTTTCAGGACAGGAATGTAGGCATGGGAGCCCCTGGCGTGGGATGCTTTGCAAAAGGCGTGACCATGGGCTCTCTTTCCTGGCAAAAATGGCTCCACTCAGCATGGAGAGCACTGTCATTCCTGGTGGCTAACAACAGCCCTGGACCCCAGAAAGGAACCCACACTCAAGATTAACGTCTGAGTGTGCGTGTCCTCGAGGAAATGAGGTCTCCTGATCCCAGGTGCAAAGGGGTAAGTCCTCTAACTCCAGGGGCCATGAAGGGACATCTGAGTTTCCCTTGTCCTTCTTTCCCTCTCTAACTAACCACAGTTAGGACCCTGGCCTCATTCCCCAGTGAGGATCATTAGGCTCCAGAAAGGACAGTCTCTAAGATGCTCAGTGGACCAACACCCTCTGCACAACCCATAACCCTATTCACCCAAGAGGCAAGAGGATTTCTATTCAGGAAAACCAGGAAAGGGAGAGCCTTTCTCAAGGACACAAGGACATTAGTGAGTGAGGGAGTGATTAATGGATGGAGAACTATTTCCAACACCAACTTCCAGGAGCATATATGGCCCCCTGGAGAATTCTGCAGTGTGTTGGTGATTAAGGAGAACGTGTGAATTCAGGGGTCACTAGGTCCTCTCAGCCATAAGGAGGGAAACTGCCATAAAGGAACTAGGACAAGGGTGCGAGGAATGCTCACTGGTGGGAGATCGGAAGGAAGGAAAGTGTACTCATTAGAAAAGTGTCGCCTGAAAATTCTTAGCCAGCCAAAAGTCGTGCGAACTTGTGTGGGAAAAGAGTCTTTGCACAGTGATGAAGCTAAGAGCTCACATGATGGAACACAGCATCAACTGGGACCAAATCCAATATCTGATATTCTTGTAGGAAGAGGAGAGTCTGGACCCAGATACCAGGGAGACTGGGGGATACCGGATATGTGAGGTTGGAGCCAGGGCGGGATGCCCATATGGGAACCACAGATCGTGGGCAGCAATAGGAGAGTGGGCAAGGGCTGGGAGAGTTGGGGAGACAGTCCCCTTGAAACCTGGGAGGGGTTATGGCACTGGGACAGCCCAACACCTACTGTGTTGAGCCTCTGGAGCTCAACGGAAGACACTTCCTCTGTTGTCGGCCACCCAGTTAACAGAGTTTGGTTGCAGCAGCCTAGGACCCAGCTGAAGGTCTGAGCATGTTGGCCATGCAGGTTGGATCTGGACCACAGACACCCTCATCAGAGATTGTAGGGTCTCAGCCCTGAGGCAAGACAGGCACTAAGTCAGGCCAGGTGGGGAAACGGATAGGCACACACTCTGGGGGCTGGTGCCTGTGTTACTGGGAGCACTTCTGATCGCAATTCCCTGATCTGCTGCCAACACAGGCTACAGAGGAGGGTACAGAAACACAGACCACGGATCTGCCCCACTCAGTGGGCCCAGGCCAACACCACACCCAGCAGCCACGTGCCATACCCAATGAGTCTCGAAGCGGCCCCCTCTTCCCATCCTGAGAGCTCTTCCCTTCCTCATGTGCCAATAGCTCCCTACTGTCACTGGCAATATCTACTCTGTGAGATGTCAACATCCGTGGGTACTGTTCTCTCATCCCAGGACAGTGTGGTCCCACACACCCTGGTGAAATGGGCCACCTGGAGGCTGGACCTGGAGGTTGTTGAGGCTGAATGGCAGCGGTGGTCCTCTGGCACTTAATATTATTTAAGTTAAAAAAAAAAACAAAAACAAAAACAAAAAAACGGGTCTTGGTGCTCAAAAATGTTTGATTTGCATATTCTCATCCCCTAACCCCAATATTTTCATTATTTCCTCACATATGAAATCTTACTAGCATAAAGGTAATTTCGTATTAAACAAAGTGGATTGAAATAACATTGGTAAAAATAATCAATCACCATACTTTCAATTTTTGTTCTGCTTTCCTATTAGAAACCACTTGGATACAAGAGAACAGAGGACAGACTCATGGAAATGCTTGAAATGACAAGAAGCTCCCACTCAAGCTCAACATTCAGTCCTGGACAGGGTAAGACCAGGCCACTTTGACATCTGTGCCAAAGAGTCTACCAGACAGAATCCTCTGACTGATCCCTGACTGAGCCATAGGAACTGGCTAGAAAAGCCTTCACATCCTCAATACATTCTTCACGTCAGAATACTTGACAACCATTGATATCCATCTCTCGTTAACTTGCTCCCCAGCCAACCATTCTTCAACAAATTCAAAGGAGTAACTCATGCAAGCACACAGAAAGGGGTGTTCACTACACACATCCATGTGCGAAAAAGACAACTGGTATTTCTTGTTTGGGCTATTTCAAATGAAATCCCTTCTGCATGACCTCCACAAACCAAAGGAAAATATTTGTGAAATTCCCACGTAGAAGACAAGATACACTTGCCAAGGAGGCAGTGGCAAGAATTTTGACACTCCAAATGTAGAGTGTGTGTTTAGGAAGCAGTCACAGTTTCCATGAGAGAGTCCCATGAAATCAATTAGGAAGATCCATGCTCTAGCCCTACCATGCAAGTGATGTGACTTGAAAGAGTCACTTAGTCTTAGTAACCATCATCACTAACAACTAAGTCAATGAATAAAGGTCCTCAGGTGCCAAGCTACAAAATGTGGGATGAGCATGGATGAGGATGGGTGGGAGAAGTCTCCAACTCTAACACAATTAGGGAAGGATGTGCTGACCTCAAGTGGCTGGGGGGCTGGGATCCTGCCACAGAGGGGGATTCCAAACCTCACATCCCCTGACCCAGGCCAGAAGACCAGGTAGAGTCCAAGGACCCTGGGGTGGCCCAATGGCAATAAAGGTCAAAAGGAACTAGGGATCTGCCTGGTCCCTCAATCCCCTACTCTGAGCAGGGCTGCATGACGAGGCCAGAGGCCATCCACAGCAATCTGCCTTTACAGGAAAACAGGGACTGCAGGCTGCCTCTGGCTCACTGAATCAGGGTGGTGTTTTTATAAAGCAAGACCACTTCCTCACATTTGACCAGCAGCTCATGTGTTGACAGCACAATGACTGACTTGACTCAGGCCCTGATGAATGAAATAGAAAATTCATAGCAAACCCATCTTTAGCTCTTCCACATCATCAGGGGCTCTGATTCAATTCCGTCCAGAAAGGTGTCTGAAATGATTTCTAAACATGCTGGGGACTCACCTCTGTGTGGAACTTTTCAGGAAAAAGGGGATCAAATCTCATGAAGCAACTCTTCTCTCTTCTAGCCCATGGGCAATGCAAGGAACCTGCATGATACCAGAGGCTCACTTCTCTCTTCTCATGTCTTCTGGAAAGGATTCGTTAATGCTTCCTGCAAGGTGAAGCAGAAGCCTGCATCCCCAGCTGCACAGAAGTGTTTTAGGGCAGTGTCTCCCTTAAAACCCAAAAATAAAAAAACAGGTCATTCAACAGGCACATGGATTCGAGTACATGTTCAATGATCCCTCCTCCCTGGAGCCTTCCACATGCCCATCTTCCACATTCACAGAGCAATGCTTGGCCATTCTCAAGGCCAGGAGACCATGATGCTCATCACCAGGAAGTCAATAAGGAACATGAAGAGAGCAGCATGGATTGCAGAAGGTGGCACATCAAGGATCTTCAGCTCTGCTGCTAGAACACAAGAGCTTAACTTCATTATTGACTTTTTGCCAACTACCAAGTACGATAGCAGTGTCAAGCCCAATATGCAGATATGCAAGTAGTAGGTGACACCCCGCATCCATTCACAAAAGTGGGCAACATCTGCATCAGAACAAGGAAGTATCTTACCCTTACTCATAAAAATCATCAGAAACAAAATAAAATGGATGCAAGACTTCTCATTTCACTATTAGGTAGCTGTTGGAATTCCCTATTAAATAATACCTCCTCCAAAATAAAAAGTATCTCAGACATGTGTCAACTATTCAATGGATGACATTTTAAAAACTATGGACTTTACTTAATATTTATGTATGCTATATCCCTGCCTAAGGCTCTATGAGAAAGGAGCACATAGAATTGGATCTTTGAAAATCTCACATTTGTTGATAAATATTACTGCTGATCTCAGGCATGGCGAAGTGAAAAGTGGGACTTTGGATATTCCAAGAATGCTATGTTGTGGGATTGGTGTCCCTGATTCATACATAGCATATGGTTTCTATGAAATCCAGTGAGGGAGCAGGAGTAACGAAGCTGATTGCACAGATGACCTCAGGGAATACTGACAGATAGGCCAAATGAAAAATATGCTCCAGCTAACCATTGGTATTTGGGCTTCTGATCCCAGTCCTGTTTTTAAAAAAGGTGCAGACAGGCAGTGTTCATTAAAAACTGTCTACCATGTAAAAGTGGGTAATTTAAATGGCATCTAGTTACACATCTGATAGAATGGTCTGGCAACATATGAATTTCATTCTAACAACAACAACAACAACAAAACATAGAAAATGAGACATAAAGATAAAACCTTGTCTTCACCAGGATGCCTAAAAATAGGTTTTATTTGGCTCATGCAAAGAAATATCTTTCAATAGAATTTCTGATTTCTGAATGAATCCATTCAACTTCATACTGCACAGATCACAAGGTTTTCTTTACAGAATATTCTCTTCTTCTTCTTAAAGCCTCACATAGAAAATGTCTCACAGGACATAGGAGGGGAATGACCCAAAGGATGAGAGAATGGCTGGAACCATTCTCAAATGTGCCCATGTAGCCTAAAGTTTGAAGGCATCTAATTGTACTCTAAAACAATTATGAACCTATTCGATCCATTATTAATAAATATCACCACTTTACCACTTGAACCAAATCACAGAAAATTGGAAACAGATGATCATTGGCTTTGATACCTTTACTTCTGTTTCATTACTCAGAGTCGATCAACTCTATACTTCAAGTGACACAGATTTATTACAGAATGCCTAAGATCCTAAGGATCTATTTTAGCTCAGCCCATGGTATTGCTTCATTATTTTATTATTTTGTAAGTAATAAAATATAACTTCATGTTGGATGATATATTCAAGCCATGAATATATCATCCAACATTGTTCTTCCCAAAATATTAGCCCAATTTCTGCGCGCGCTCACTTACTGTTCAGGAATTTTACTAATTGTTTGAAGGTTCTAGAGGACCTGTTAGACTCCTAATGGACAAACCATACAACATACTCCAGAGAACGGACGAGTGCCATAAGAAGAAAATAAGGTCAGCCTACAGCAATGGGCAGCTGCCTGCCCTCGGCTGGGAGGAGCCCTGGCCATGGCACCAGGGCTGCTGGGCAGCAGAAGCCTCCACAGCCCTGCAGGGAGCCTGGAGCACAGCTCTGCCTAACCATGCTCAGCCCTGGACAGATGCACATGAGTTCCCATCACAGGCTCGAGTGTGACAGTCCCAGGTGCATGCCTGTCATGCCAGCCACCAGGGAGGCTGAGGCAAGAGGAACGTTTGAGGTCAGCCTTGGCAACTTAGACCCCGAGGCAAAGGGGAAATACTTTTACAGGGGTCTCTGAGGGTGTAGCTCAGGTAGGTCACTTGCCTCACAGGCTCAAGGCCCTGGGTTCAATCCCCAGAACCCACGTACACACAAAAAGTGAACTTGGAATATTGTTTAAAATGATGGGTCAGGAACACACAAGGACTTCAATATGACCTCTCAGAGGAGCTCAATTTGAGATCAGACTGAACAAAAGACCACCTGGACCATTGACTCAGTGTCTGAAACCCTCTGTGAGCATGGGAAGCACTGCTGGCAAGACACCAGAGGGCCAAAGCACTTGTGCCCCCTGCAGGGGTGTCTCTTGTCTACCACCAAAGACTGTTCCCCTCCTGGGGCAGCTGAGAGCAAGCTGGGCCTTGGAGCAAGGACTAGTGCTTTAGATATAGACTATGCAAGCAAGGGGCAATGTCTTTAATAAAACTAAAATTAAAAAGTCACATTGAAAAAATTTTAAAAAAAAGAAAATAAGGTCAAGTAGAGGAAGCCCATTTTCACAGGAAAAAATCCCCCAGTGAAAAGCATCAGAATAGATACCAAGAAAAATACCAACAAAAACAGTGTGCTCCCACTATGTATCTACTCAACCTGCAAAAGTTAGAAAGCTAGATAATACAATCCTGGCCACAGGTAGAGCTATGCAGAAGAGCCACCTGGCAGTGCTTAGTCAAAGAAGTAAACATGCACACTTTGACCTAGAAATTCCACCTGTGTGTAAACCAGGCGGTGCTTAAGCAGTTTCACAAGGGGACATGCACAGGGAAATTTATCCTCAGGTTCTTATAGAGTTGTCTGTGCTTACAGGGAGTTGATGGTTGTCAAGATGCCCACAGCTGCGAAAGTCAAAAGCTAAAAAAATAATAGATGCCAACCTGGATATATTAATAATCCCGTATCTATGATCACCTTCATAAGGTAGCTTCCCAACTTCTGTGTGGAAGTGAGTTCCTCCTTGGCCCTTACACTGTTGTGGAGACCACTAGGAGTTCAGCTTTGTGCAGGATCATCTGACCTGGACTTTTGGCAAGACCTGTACAGCCCTCACACATGCTCAGATGCTACAGGACTTTTCAGACCAGTCCAGACAACAGTAGGCATCCATTCATTGTCTGCACTCTACAGATTCCTAGATGCACGACATTCATTACCATCAAATGCAGAATTTTCATCAAAAACTAATATATATATATATATATATATATATATATATATATATATATATATATATATATATATATATATATATATATATATATATATATCATTCCAATCTGAATCAAGAAAATCGGAAATATCCCCAAATCCAAAGAGTGGATCCCCATTGTGATGCTACAAGTTGAAAATTCCACAGCTGACCTCATGGGATGGTTCACAGTCAAAAGACAGCTGCATGAAAAATATTACATGACCTTCCTGCTATGTGAAAAGTGGCATGTGAAGTACACATGCATGTCTTCCTCAGACATGGGTTCATTTGCAAGACACCTTGTGCAATTGAAAATACTCCAAAAGGGGAGCAATCAGAACCATGTCTCCAAAGTATTTCAGCAGAGACCAACTCCATCTGTCTATCTATCTCTCAGTGAGTGTGTGTGCTCTTGTGTGTGTTTGTGTGTCTTTGTTTGTGTTTGTACCATCACAGCTGATACTTCATTGCCCCCATTGGAAAACTGACTCAGATAATGCCATCTGCCAAACTCCTAAAAACCAAAGTTCTTGCTGATAGAATGAAACATTCCTTCCTGTTGGTTTGGATGTGTCCTTTAGGAATCACTGCTACATTTAGTATACTCAAATCATCACAGTAGATCAGGTAACAAAAACATATATATTTTAAAATAATAATAATATATTAATGGAAACAACAAATACAGGATAGAGTAACAACTGTGTTACTAAACAAGGTCAAGGACAATGGCAAACTATAGATTCAAACTTTGAAGAAAATAGTAATCAATGTAAATATTCCTGGGCTGCCTCAGTCCCGCCCAGGCACACAGCAACAGAATGGTTTTGCAAGCATCCTCAGGAGGGCAGGAGCCTTTTTGCAGGACGAGAGGGAGGTTGAGGCTCGATCCACCCATCATTCTTTTGGGAGAGGCTCCTTTTCCTCAGCACAAAGTTGGATTTTTTGTGAGGATTCTTGGCATAAAATACGTTGGCCTCTGCTGGAATCCTCAGCTCTGGGGAGAGAGGGGTGTACAAAAAGAAGGTGGCACTCAGGAGGTGCTCCCTAGGACACGCCAACATCTGAGAGCCTGTGCCAGAAAAGGCCAGAGCCACACACCTGAGAGCTCTCCAATTCAGCACCAATACCAACAAAGACAGCCTCCACAGTCCTCCCTGAGGAAGAACTAGGCAGAGCACTTCAACAGACCTAATGTCTGTTCCTACCGAAGGCTTTGGACTCCAGAATATCTCAGGTCCTCTTGCATCTGCCAAAGCACACCACTAGGTTTTGCATCTGAAATCTCCCACAAAAGGCTCCTGTGCCGAAGATTCAGTCCCCACATGAGCCATCTTCATAGGTGGGTTTGGAGGGAAGCATTGGATGGTGAGTGCTCTGATGTCAACATGAAATTCTCATTCAAGATGAATACACTACTGGGGGGTGGGAGGGACTGGAAGAAAGGTTGAGCATGGTTGGAGTAAGACCTAAACAGGGTTGTGCCCTGGGCAACAGTACCTTGTTCCTGTTGGCTCCACTGAATCCTCATTCTCCAAGGAGAGGTCCTCCCTCTCCATCTTTCTCTCTCTCCCTCTCTGCCAGCCTCGTTCTCTCTCTCCCAGTCTATGCCTTTGTGGCAAGGGCTGAGGAGCTCTCCACTGCCACACACTAGAGCTTTATGGACAGCCTCAGTGCACAACCAAAGAGAAAGCTATGAAACCCAGAGAAAAAAGGCCTAGGATTCCTCCTCTGAGTTATTTTCCTCAAGTATGGCCACAGTGAGGACAGGCTGACCAGCACGGATACCACGTTAGAGCCATGCTTCTGCGTTGGTGGAGCCCGCCTCCATGTGAACCAGGCTTCTGAGAATGGAGGCCACATTCCAAATACTGCCCTACTGAGAACAATGGTTCCAAAGACCAGCAAAGGGACTGCTTCCCTCCAACATGGTGTATGGCCCAGTGGTGCCATGACCCCGAGTGGGGGAATACAACAGCCGCTTCTCCTTCCTCTGAACATGTGTTTCCTGTCGCCCTCCTCTAACCTAGAGCCTGTTCTCCATCCCTTCTGGGTTGGATGTGGAGATCTCTGCTATGAATTTCTTAGGCTACCAAGGCCCCAGACAGACTTCCTCTTCCATAGACTCTACTAACCTAACAGTAGGTTAAGATAGGAGACAAGTGATCCTAGAACTCATAGGGATGGTGGTCTTCAGGGTACATAGGCTGGGATAATGGCTGCTGTGGTGTTTGGCTCACAAAAACCAACCAACCAACCAACGAAAAAGCGCTGGCATTATTATCAGATGAGCTCTGTGGCTACGTGCTCAGGAAGCCCTCATCTGACTTTAGTTAGGGATCACAACCTGGCTATTGTGATCACTCCTTGCCTAATGGACTCAGGTGCGTAAGACCATGGAATTTATGCAAAAACAGATGATTCAGGCTGTCTCCCAGGCTGTGTTTTCTTCCCAATTTCATCCTGTTACTGCTTGCTAGAATCCTGGCAATGCTCTGCCCAGGCAGTGGTTTTTTGGTCACACAGAAGGCTTTCAATAGTACTGCTTCAGTCCACAAAATGCCAGTTCCCTCTTTAGCCCATGCATTCCCATGTTCCTTTGAAACCACTCCTATCCCAGACCATGAAAACATACTGCTCCTGGAGAGAGGCTTTCCTCCTCACTCCTCAAAGATGTCAGCTTTGGATGCCTGTTCATGTCCAGGGGAGGGCACCTGGTGGGGAGCCGCAATATCCACCGGGGTATACCATTGGACCTCAAGACCTTCCACCAGCAGAAGTGCAGTTGGCTTTGTGCACGAACCCAACACACCTGTTGGAGTGTTCTTGGGGGTCAGAGACTACTCTTTGTTGCTAAGAGTTGACCTGAGTCCACATCCTGACCCTTGCTCTCTGCTATCTGATTGTCTCACTTACTCTGACGGCGAGAGATGATTTGGCCCAGCTCATAATCCTCTGGATTCTCCTCAGTAAGGAAGTGTAGGTCGAGGGCGCTGCGGATGACGACAGGAGCCCTATCGTGGCAGGTCACCTGGAGCAGCATGGGAGACAGGCCTTCAGGAAATGGGCCTTGAAGTGACTACTCAAGGACAGTGGGCAGGGGCATTCTGGAGGCACCTCCACTCTAAATACAAGGGCAACATCCATGCCCCTACTACCCGAGGCTGACCTCCTGCTCATCGTGTGGGCTCTTCCCACAGGCTACTAGCCCAATCCTTGTACATAGGACTTCCTGGGCCTGCCATTGCTCTTTGTGGAGCTGCACTCCTCTCGGAGTGAAAGGACCCCACTACCTGCATACAGATGCAATCTCATCCCACAAGTTGGGAGGAATGGGACAATAGCCTCCAAGATCCCAGGTCTGCCCGAGGATGCAGGCGGCATTGGGAATGGCCTAGGCACAAAACCTAGAGGCTTTGGTCTGGATTGCCAGGGCCAAAAACAGACCCAGGAACATGACCACACACAGGAGAGCTGAAAGATAGCCACGAGAGCTCCTGGCCTCCAGAGGCTCAGTGCTGGCTGGGATGTAGGAGGGCACCTCATCCGGCAAGGGTGGTCATTGGGTTACCTGGACATTTAGTGTGCTTGCTCCACACCCATATCGACTCTGCAGAGAGACTCTCTCAGCTCCTTGTTCAAGGAACATGGAGAACCTCACACTGCTGTCCTCCTCCATAGACGTCAGCATCCCATACAAGGGAACCTGCAACCTAGTTCCTGTCCTATTCTCATCTGTCACCCATACCTGTCCCTGCCCTTCTGGACTGCATGCTGCCACCTGACACACAGACTCCCTCAGACATGGCAGTGGACAAGCTGCTGCACTCGCTCATCTCAGCTCCAGCCCTTCACACTGACCTCTCCCTTCTTGATTCCCATCTATCCTCCTGATCATCCAGAAGCTCCAAATTCAAGAGGGCATGAGTAGTCCATGGTATTGGACCAGTGTCTGCTCCCCACCCAGGTGTAAGCACCATGGGACACCCCTGCTCCCAGGCTTACCAGAACACTCTTGGCCATCTCTGGACTTTGTGTTTCTAAGTGGACACGAATTAAGCAGGTGTCTCCCACCTGCTTGTGGGAAAGCGGCCTGGAGGACTTGCAGGTTGATTCTGAGAACTGTGGGGGATGGAACATCAGCAAACCCAGAAACAGAAAGCCACCCCAGACTGTCAGTTGGCTCTATGGGCTTCCAGCAAATATGTCCAGGTGCTGAGGCTTCTTATTTCCTCAGGTCGGAGTGGAATGGCAGCACATGCACAGCTTGAATAAGGTAGGTGTTTACCTCCTTTCCCTTGACCTGGGGGCGTTTCCTCACCATGAAATATTGTATTCCCAGATTCATGGACAGACACACGAGTGAGTGGTCAGAGACCTTGATTTCTGCAGAGCGAAGTGGAGAGAATTGTTAGGTGGCACTCAAGGATTATACCACAAAACACCCACAACCCCTGAGAGTCTCCGCCAGGCCCATCACACTTTGGTATTTTGGGGCCAAGGCCCACTTTCTCTTGGCTGTCAGTTATCCTGAGCCCACTGTGGATCATGTCTTCCCACTGTCTGATTGTCCTACTTACTCTCATCCTCAGACATCATATACAGCAGCTCAAAGTTGTCCACATCCTCATGCTGCAACAAATTTTGGTCCAAGGCCCTGCGGATGAGGCTTGTCACCGTCTCCTGAAAGGTCACCTGGATCAGGGTGGGACAAATGTCATCAGAGAATGGCTTTTAGAAGAGCTACCCAGAAGACTGTGGTCAAACATTCAGGAGAAATCTCAGCTACATATACAAGGGCACAATCTTGTTATCCTGCTACCTGAGTGTGTCCTCCATATACCACCTGGGTTCTTGCAATGTGCTACTAGAACAATCCTGGTACAAATATCTGCCTGTACCTGCCATCTCCCCTCCCCCTGGGGAGCCACATTCCACTCATGTCAAAGGACCAAACTGCCTATGCACAGACACACTCTCATCTCACTGAGATGAGAGCAATGGGCCAGGGATCTGCGCACCAAGTGTGATCTGGGATGCAGGCTGCCTTTGTGGGTGGAAGAGGCAGATGCACTGAAAATTTGGGTCCTGACTGCCACGACACAAAACAGACTCAGATACAAGAGTGTGCACTTGAGTGCTTCATGATAGCTTTGAGAGGCCCTGGCCTCTGGAAGCTCGGTGCGGGTCTGGTTGTAATGATGTACTTGACTCAGCACTGGCAGTCACTGAACATGTCTCCTCTGCAGCTGGACACCTGCAGCATTAGCGTGTCTACTGCACATCCATAGAAATTCTGCCAAGAACCCCTTTAGCTCCGTATTTACATACATGCAAAGCCTAACATTCCGAAGCTTTGGCATGACCCCCCAGGTGATCCCGACCCCAAATTCCTACACCTAGTCATGCTAAGGAGGTTCTCTTCCCTGCCACCAGGAACACATCCCCTCCTACACATGTGACAAGTCACTGCCACCTCCTCTGCTCCAACTTCACTCATTGAGAATACCAAGTTCTAGGCACTGCAGCCTGCACCCTGGACATATCTCTGCCTTCATCTGTCCACAGCACTTCCGTCTGCACTTCTGGCCTGCAAAACCCACAATACACAGGCCCACTCACCACTGAAGCTGGGCATGCTGATGCTCTCCTTCCTCAGGTCAAGCCCTTAAGACGGACCTCTCTCTTCTTTATTTCCCACCATAGCCCTGGGGTTGGCTGTGTCTCCTGCCTTCCACTGTGTGGACACCCAGGAGGCAGCCCTGCTGTCGGGCTTACCGGGATGCGCTTTGTCTCCCTCAGGCTCTGTCCCTCTAGGAGGACGTGAACAACGCGGCTGTCTTCCACCTGCTCGCTGGAGTGAAGCAGTGAGGAGCTGCTACTCACAGCTGCTGGGGTCCTGGATGCCACTGCCACAGAAGGTTCCAAGAACTGTGGGGGATGACAACATCAGCAAAGCCCAGCAACTGCACCCCACCCAGCCTGGCAGTTGGCTCTGTGGGCATTCTACAACATCCATCCAGAACCTGAGGTTCTTGTCCCCTTGGAGGATGTGGAGTGGCACCAGGAGTAAAGACTGAAGAAGGTGGCTGTTTTGGGAACAAGAGATCCAGCACCTGCTGGGTGGGGATGAAATCCCAGGAGATTAACCCCATGTTGCTGCTGAAATGTAGGTTCCTCCCAAAAATGACAGGCAGGAGCTCATTCCTAAGCTGGTCCTGCCTGTAAGGTTCAAGGCTCTGAACCCTGAAGGGCTCCTCCGTGTTCTGATCATTTTCACCCTGGGTTGGGACCAAGAATGGTGGGTTCAAAATGGAAATGGTGACAAACAGAAAAATGACTTGTGCCAATACACTAGAGTCAAAGCACAATGGGACAGTTCCCATCAGTACAAACACACACACACACACACACACACACACACACACACACACACACACAGAGTCAGAATAGGAGTCCTGGGCCATTCATCAGGGATCAGACTCGAGGGCCTGCTGGGCTCACCTGCCCTGTGCTACTCACTGTTACTCTTGAGCTCCTCTGCGACAATCGCCAGAGGCTCTGGCGTCTAAGATGAAGCCTCACCCAGTGTATCCACAAAAGGGCTAGTTGGCCCCCCTGAGATTCCTGGGAGCCTGAGGCTCGGCATTGTCTGCAACCACAGGAGAACATCCTTCTCCCTCCAGTGGCTCCAACCAAGTGAGCTCGGATGGCTTGGTCAGTGAAGTGGGTGCCTGGATACCAGGGTTCCATGTTCTGTTTGATCCATTGTCAAGGCAATGATGTCATTTCCTGTGCCCATACCTGAGCCTCTTTTCACATAAGACCACTTTCAACAGCCCTATGGGCTGCCGATTTCTCCTCCATGCCTACCCATCTCAGGTGCGCAGGTGTTCACCAACAACTACCCAAACATCCCCACCAGCATCTGCCCTGCTTGGTGCCACTAGAGTTCCAGCTTGGAGCCTTCAAAAATGCATTCACAACCAGTCCTTCCCTCTCAGCAGCTTTTGGACCCTGGTCCCATCATTGTGCAACTCATGGTGTGCCCAGTCTTTTCTGGAAAGTAGGGTAGCATCTAATCTCTAGGGTTTATTGTGTCTATTGGCCCATAACACCCTCTGTTCTCTCTGAAACCAGAGATGGGACTCACAGGTGGCTAAAGCACAAATGTAGAGATGGGATAATCACAAGAAAGGGAGAGACAAAGAATGCACCCTAACTCAATCAGGCCTGTGTCCCACACAGGGACATGGCCAATGTCCGTCCCATCGTGGCTGCAGTTCCCTCTCTACACCATGGCAAGTTGGAGGGGACTGAGATGCAGAGGCTGCTCCCCTCTGCCATACAACTTCCCAAGGCTTCTCCTAAGATTTCAAAAGGGCCAAGTGTGTCTAGTGTTGGGGTCTCACAGAGACTCCGAGGTACCACAGCATCCTGCTGCCCAGAACCGGTTCACCCCTCACCTCAAGGGGGCTCAGCCTCTGGATTCATGGGAATTGAAGTGGGTACAGGTGATGGGATATCACCTCCAAGACTGAGTTATGCCAAGTCCATGACCCCTGTCTGCATCCCTGTCTCCAGCACCACTCCCCCCTCTCTCTTTCCTCCTCAGAGCAAACAAATCCATTTAGCAAGTGTGTCCTGTGATAAAGACATGACGGTCACCCATCCTCTCATTACAAAAACACTGAGGCTCAGCCAACATGGATCCTACAGGGAACACAGGCATAAACTCAGACTCCGATCCTCCCAGCCGAGCCTCAGTGGAGCCTGGACTCCCAGCCTCCTGAGTCAAGGAAACAGAGGTTCCTAGCCGAGCCACCTTGGATGCAGCCGCACACAAACTGAACTCATCAATGCCCCTTTCTCTCAGTTGTGAGTAAGAGGGGAAGTGGTGTTTCACAACCCTGGACATCAAGTGCAGTCTCCAGGCTTTGGGGTGTGCCCTGGCCTCTGTCTATCTGCCCAGGCTCTCCAACCCACACTGGCCTCTTACCCAACCTCCTCCTAGGGCCAAACTCAATCCTGCCTCTCAATTTCTGCTGCCTTCCCCAACACACTGCTCCCCAAAATGAGCAGGGCTGGCTCTCGGTTATCATGCTGGTGCCAGCAGCAATGCCACCCCACTGACATAATTCTGAGTCCCAACCTAGGCACTCCAGCTGTCTTTGCCACACCTGGCCTGTTTGGGCTCTGGCTCTTGCTCTTTTCTTTCATGTGCATGTGTTTTGAGGTTTTGAGTTTCTCCCACTGCAGAACTGCAGCTGTGGCAGGGTAGAGCTCATGAGGGTGACATTCTGAGCCACATCCAATCCCATCAGGACTGTTCACTGGGGTGACTGCTGGAACACAGTGATGAGTGAACACATGGGAGGTGGTTGGACCCACCTTGCCTCTGAGTGGCTTCCTTTCAGGACAGGAATGTAGGCATGGGAGCCCCTGGCGTGGGATGCTTTGCACAAGGCGTGACCATGGGCTCTCTTTCCTGGCAAAAATGGCTCCACTCAGCATGGAGAGCACTGTCATTCCTGGTGGCTAACAACAGCCCTGGACCCCAGAAAGGAACCCACACTCAAGATTAACGTCTGAGTGTGCGTGTCCTCGAGGAAATGAGGTCTCCTGATCCCAGGTGCAAAGGGGTAAGTCCTCTAACTCCAGGGGCCATGAAGGGACATCTGAGTTTCCCTTGTCCTTCTTTCCCTCTCTAACTAACCACAGTTAGGACCCTGGCCTCATTCCCCAGTGAGGATCATTAGGCTCCATAAAGGACAGTCTCTAAGATGCTCAGTGGACCAACACCCTCTGCACAACCCATAACCCTATTCACCCAAGAGGCAAGAGGATTTCTATTCAGGAAAACCAGGAAAGGGAGAGCCTTTCTCAAGGACACAAGGACATTAGTGAGTGAGGGAGTGATTAATGGATGGAGAACTATTTCCAACACCAACTTCCAGGAGCATATATGGCCCCCTGGAGAATTCTGCAGTGTGTTGGTGATTAAGGAGAACGTGTGAATTCAGGGGTCACTAGGTCCTCTCAGCCATAAGGAGGGAAACTGCCATAAAGGAACTAGGACAAGGGTGCGAGGAATGCTCACTGGTGGGAGATCGGAAGGAAGGAAAGTGTACTCATTAGAAAAGTGTCGCCTGAAAATTCTTAGCCAGCCAAAAGTCGTGCAAACTTGTGTGGGAAAAGAGTCTTTGCACAGTGATGAAGCTAAGAGCTCACATGATGGAACACAGCATCAACTGGGACCAAATCCAATATCTGATATTCTTGTAGGAAGAGGAGAGTCTGGACCCAAATACCAGGGAGACTGGGGGATACTGGATATGTGAGGTTGGAGCCAGGGCGGGATGCCCATATGGGAACCACAGATCGTGGGCAGCAATAGGAGAGTGGGCAAGGGCTGGGAGAGTTGGGGAGACAGTCCCCTTGAAACCTGGGAGGGGTTATGGCACTGGGACAGCCCAACACCTACTGTGTTGAGCCTCTGGAGCTCAACGGAAGACACTTCCTCTGTTGTCGGCCACCCAGTTAACAGAGTTTGGTTGCAGCAGCCTAGGACCCAGCTGAAGGTCTGAGCATGTTGGCCATGCAGGTTGGATCTGGACCACAGACACCCTCATCAGAGATTGTAGGGTCTCAGCCCTGAGGCAAGACAGGCACTAAGTCAGGCCAGGTGGGGAAACGGATAGGCACACACTCTGGGGGCTGGTGCCTGTGTTACTGGGAGCACTTCTGATCGCAATTCCCTGATCTGCTGCCAACACAGGCTACAGAGGAGGGTACAGAAACACAGACCACGGATCTGCCCCACTCAGTGGGCCCAGGCCAACACCACACCCAGCAGCCACGTGCCATACCCAATGAGTCTCGAAGCGGCCCCCTCTTCCCATCCTGAGAGCTCTTCCCTTCCTCATGTGCCAATAGCTCCCTACTGTCACTGGCAATATGTACTCTGTGAGATGTCAACATCCGTGGGTACTGTTCTCTCATCCCAGGACAGTGTGGTCCCACACACCCTGGTGAAATGGGCCACCTGGAGGCTGGACCTGGAGGTTGTTGAGGCTGAATGGCAGCGGTGGTCCTCTGGCACTTAATATTATTGAAGTTAAAAAAAAAAAACAAAAACAAAAACAAAAAAACGGGTCTTGGTGCTCAAAAATGTTTGATTTGCATATTCTCATCCCCTAACCCCAATATTTTCATTATTTCCTCACATATGAAATCTTACTAGCATAAAGGTAATTTCGTATTAAACAAAGTGGATTGAAATAACATTGGTAAAAATAATCAATCACCATACTTTCAATTTTTGTTCTGCTTTCCTATTAGAAACCACTTGGATACAAGAGAACAGAGGACAGACTCATGGAAATGCTTGAAATGACAAGAAGCTCCCACTCAAGCTCAGCATTCAGTCCTGGACAGGGTAAGACCAGGCCACTTTGACATCTGTGCCAAAGAGTCTACCAGACAGAATCCTCTGACTGATCCCTGACTGAGCCATAGGAACTGGCTAGAAAAGCCTTCACATCCTCAATACATTCTTCACGTCAGAATACTTGACAACCATTGATATCCATCTCTCGTTAACTTGCTCCCCAGCCAACCATTCTTCAACAAATTCAAAGGAGTAACTCATGCAAGCACACAGAAAGGGGTGTTCACTACACACATCCATGTGCGAAAAAGACAACTGGTATTTCTTGTTTGGGCTATTTCAAATGAAATCCCTTCTGCATGACCTCCACAAACCAAAGGAAAATATTTGTGAAATTCCCACGTAGAAGACAAGATACACTTGCCAAGGAGGCAGTGGCAAGAATTTTGACACTCCAAATGTAGAGTGTGTGTTTAGGAAGCAGTCACAGTTTCCATGAGAGAGTCCCATGAAATCAATTAGGAAGATCCATGCTCTAGCCCTACCATGCAAGTGATGTGACTTGAAAGAGTCACTTAGTCTTAGTAACCATCATCACTAACAACTAAGTCAATGAATAAAGGTCCTCAGGTGCCAAGCTACAAAATGTGGGATGAGCATGGATGAGGATGGGTGGGAGAAGTCTCCAACTCTAACACAATTAGGGAAGGATGTGCTGACCTCAAGTGGCTGGGGGGCTGGGATCCTGCCACAGAGGGGGATTCCAAACCTCACATCCCCTGACCCAGGCCAGAAGACCAGGTAGAGTCCAAGGACCCTGGGGTGGCCCAATGGCAATAAAGGTCAAAAGGAACTAGGGATCTGCCTGGTCCCTCAATCCCCTACTCTGAGCAGGGCTGCATGACGAGGCCAGAGGCCATCCACAGCAATCTGCCTTTACAGGAAAACAGGGACTGCAGGCTGCCTCTGGCTCAGTGAATCAGGGTGGTGTTTTCATAAAGCAAGACCACTTCCTCACATTTGACCAGCAGCTCATGTGTTGACAGCACAATGACTGACTTGACTCCGGCCCTGATGAATGAAATAGAAAATTCATAGCAAACCCATCTTTAGCTCTTCCACATCATCAGGGGCTCTGATTCAATTCCGTCCAGAAAGGTGTCTGAAATGATTTCTAAACATGCTGGGGACTCACCTCTGTGTGGAACTTTTCAGGAAAAAGGGGATCAAATCTCATGAAGCAACTCTTCTCTCTTCTAGCCCATGGGCAATGCAAGGAACCTGCATGATACCAGAGGCTCACTTCTCTCTTCTCATGTCTTCTGGAAAGGATTCGTTAATGCTTCCTGCAAGGTGAAGCAGAAGCCTGCATCCCCAGCTGCACAGAAGTGTTTTAGGGCAGTGTCTCCCTTAAAACCCAAAAATAAAAAAACAGGTCATTCAACAGGCACATGGATTCGAGTACATGTTCAATGATCCCTCCTCCCTGGAGCCTTCCACATGCCCATCTTCCACATTCACAGAGCAATGCTTGGCCATTCTCAAGACCAGGAGACCATGATGCTCATCACCAGGAAGTCAATAAGGAACATGAAGAGAGCAGCATGGATTGCAGAAGGTGGCACATCAAGGATCTTCAGCTCTGCTGCTAGAACACAAGAGCTTAACTTCATTATTGACTTTTTGCCAACTACCAAGTACGATAGCAGTGTCAAGCCCAATATGCAGATATGCAAGTAGTAGGTGACACCCCGCATCCATTCACAAAAGTGGGCAACATCTGCATCAGAACAAGGAAGTATCTTACCCTTACTCATAAAAATCATCAGAAACAAAATAAAATGGATGCAAGACTTCTCATTTCACTATTAGGTAGCTGTTGGAATTCCCTATTAAATAATACCTCCTCCAAAATAAAAAGTATCTCAGACATGTGTCAACTATTCAATGGATGACATTTTAAAAACTATGGACTTTACTTAATATTTATGTATGCTATATCCCTGCCTAAGGCTCTATGAGAAAGGAGCACATAGAATTGGATCTTTGAAAATCTCACATTTGCTGATAAATATTACTGCTGATCTCAGGCATGGCGAAGTGAAAAGTGGGACTTTGGATATTCCAAGAATGCTATGTTGTGGGATTGGTGTCCCTGATTCATACATAGCATATGGTTTCTATGAAATCCAGTGAGGGAGCAGGAGTAACGAAGCTGATTGCACAGATGACCTCAGGGAATACTGACAGATAGGCCAAATGAAAAATATGCTCCAGCTAACCATTGGTATTTGGGCTTCTGATCCCAGTCCTGTTTTTAAAAAAGGTGCAGACAGGCAGTGTTCATTAAAAACTGTCTACCATGTAAAAGTGGGTAATTTAAATGGCATCTAGTTACACATCTGATAGAATGGTCTGGCAACATATGAATTTCATTCTAACAACAACAACAACAACAAAACATAGAAAATGAGACATAAAGATAAAACCTTGTCTTCACCAGGATGCCTAAAAATAGGTTTTATTTGGCTCATGCAAAGAAATATCTTTCAATAGAATTTCTGATTTCTGAATGAATCCATTCAACTTCATACTGCACAGATCACAAGGTTTTCTTTACAGAATATTCTCTTCTTCTTCTTAAAGCCTCACATAGAAAATGTCTCACAGGACATAGGAGGGGAATGACCCAAAGGATGAGAGAATGGCTGGAACCATTCTCAAATGTGCCCATGTAGCCTAAAGTTTGAAGGCATCTAATTGTACTCTAAAACAATTATGAACCTATTCGATCCATTATTAATAAATATCACCACTTTACCACTTGAACCAAATCACAGAAAATTGGAAACAGATGATCATTGGCTTTGATACCTTTACTTCTGTTTCATTACTCAGAGTCGATCAACTCTATACTTCAAGTGACACAGATTTATTACAGAATGCCTAAGATCCTAAGGATCTATTTTAGCTCAGCCCATGGTATTGCTTCATTATTTTATTATTTTGTAAGTAATAAAATATAACTTCATGTTGGATGATATATTCAAGCCATGAATATATCATCCAACATTGTTCTTCCCAAAATATTAGCCCAATTTCTGCGCGCGCTCACTTACTGTTCAGGAATTTTACTAATTGTTTGAAGGTTCTAGAGGACCTGTTAGACTCCTAATGGACAAACCATACAACATACTCCAGAGAACGGACGAGTGCCATAAGAAGAAAATAAGGTCAGCCTACAGCAATGGGCAGCTGCCTGCCCTCGGCTGGGAGGAGCCCTGGCCATGGCACCAGGGCTGCTGGGCAGCAGAAGCCTCCACAGCCCTGCAGGGAGCCTGGAGCACAGCTCTGCCTAACCATGCTCAGCCCTGGACAGATGCACATGAGTTCCCATCACAGGCTCGAGTGTGACAGTCCCAGGTGCATGCCTGTCATGCCAGCCACCAGGGAGGCTGAGGCAAGAGGAACGTTTGAGGTCAGCCTTGGCAACTTAGACCCCGAGGCAAAGGGGAAATACTTTTACAGGGGTCTCTGAGGGTGTAGCTCAGGTAGGTCACTTGCCTCACAGGCTCAAGGCCCTGGGTTCAATCCCCAGAACCCACGTACACACAAAAAGTGAACTTGGAATATTGTTTAAAATGATGGATCAGGAACACACAAGGACTTCAATATGACCTCTCAGAGGAGCTCAATTTGAGATCAGACTGAACAAAAGACCACCTGGACCATTGACTCAGTGTCTGAAACCCTCTGTGAGCATGGGAAGCACTGCTGGCAAGACACCAGAGGGCCAAAGCACTTGTGCCCCCTGCAGGGGTGTCTCTTGTCTACCGCCAAAGACTGTTCCCCTCCTGGGGCAGCTGAGAGCAAGCTGGGCCTTGGAGCAAGGACTAGTGCTTTAGATATAGACTATGCAAGCAAGGGGCAATGTCTTTAATAAAACTAAAATTAAAAAGTCACATTGAAAAAATTTTAAAAAGAAGAAAATAAGGTCAAGTAGAGGAAGCCCATTTTCACAGGAAAAAATCCCCCAGTGAAAAGCATCAGAATAGATACCAAGAAAAATACCAACAAAAACAGTGTGCTCCCACTATGTATCTACTCAACATGCAAAAGTTAGAAAGCTAGATAATACAATCCTGGCCACAGGTAGAGCTATGCAGAAGAGCCACCTGGCAGTGCTTAGTCAAAGAAGTAAACATGCACACTTTGACCTAGAAATTCCACCTGTGTGTAAACCAGGCGGTGCTTAAGCAGTTTCACAAGGGGACATGCACAGGGAAATTTATCCTCAGGTTCTTATAGAGTTGTCTGTGCTTACAGGGAGTTGATGGTTGTCAAGATGCCCACAGCTGCGAAAGTCAAAAGCTAAAAAAATAATAGATGCCAACCTGGATATACTAATAATCCCGTACCTATGATCACCTTCATAAGGTAGCTTCCCAACTTCTGTGTGGAAGTGAGTTCCTCCTTGGCCCTTACACTGTTGTGGAGACCACTAGTAGTTCAGCTTTGTGCAGGATCATCTGACCTGGACTTTTGGCAAGACCTGTACAGCCCTCACACATGCTCAGATGCTACAGGACTTTTCAGACCAGTCCAGACAACAGTAGGCATCCATTCATTGTCTGCACTCTACAGATTCCTAGATGCACGACATTCATTACCATCAAATGCAGAATTTTCATCAAAAACTAATATATATATCATTCCAATCTGAATCAAGAAAATCGGAAATATCCCCAAATCCAAAGAGTGGATCCCCATTGTGATGCTACAAGTTGAAAATTCCACAGCTGACCTCATGGGATGGTTCACAGTCAAAAGACAGCTGCATGAAAAATATTACATGACCTTCCTGCTATGTGAAAAGTGGCATGTGAAGTACACATGCATGTCTTCCTCAGACATGGGTTCATTTGCAAGACACCTTGTGCAATTGAAAATACTCCAAAAGGGGAGAAATCAGAACCATGTCTCCAAAGTATTTCAGCAGAGACCAACTCCATCTGTCTATCTATCTCTCAGTGAGTGTGTGTGCTCTTGTGTGTGTTTGTGTGTCTTTGTTTGTGTTTGTACCATCATAGCTGATACTTCATTGCCCCCATTGGAAAACTGACTCAGATAATGCCATCTGCCAAACTCCTAAAAACCAAAGTTCTTGCTGATAGAATGAAACATTCCTTCCTGTTGGTTTGGATGTGTCCTTTAGGAATCACTGCTACATTTAGTATACTCAAATCATCACAGTAGATCAGGTAACAAAAACATATATATTTTAAAATAATAATATATTAATGGAAACAACAAATACAGGATAGAGTAACAACTGTGTTACTAAACAAGGTCAAGGACAATGGCAAACTATAGATTCAAACTTTGAAGAAAATAGTAATCAATGTAAATATTCCTGGGCTGCCTCAGCCCCGCCCAGGCACACAGCCCCAGAATGGTTTTGCAAGCATCCTCAGGAGGGCTGGAGAATCTTTGCAGGACGAGAGGGAGGTTGAGGCTGGATCCACCCATCATTCTTTTGGGAGAGGCTCCTTTTCCTCAGCACAAAGTTGGATTTTTTGTGAGGATTCTTGGCATCAAATACGTTGGCCTCTGCTGGAATCCTCAGCTCTGGGGAGAGAGGGGTGTACAAAAAGAAGGTGGCACTCAGGAGGTGCTCCCTAGGACACGCCAACATCTGAGAGCCTGTGCCAGAAAAGGCCAGAGCCACACACCTGAGAGCTCTCCAATTCAGCACCAATACCAACAAAGACAGCCTCCACAGTCCTCCCTGAGGAAGAACTAGGCAGAGCACTTCAACAGACCTAATGTCTGTTCCTACCGAAGGCTTTGGACTCCAGAATATCTCAGGTCCTCTTGCATCTGCCAAAGCACACCACTAGGGTTTGCATCTGAAATCTCCCACAAAAGGCTCCTGTGCCGAAGATTCAGTCCCCACATGAGCCATCTTCATAGGTGGGTTTGGAGGGAAGCATTGGATGGTGAGTGCTCTGATGTCAACATGAAATTCTCATTCAAGATGAATACACTACTGGGGGGTGGGAGGGACTGGAAGAAAGGTTGAGCATGGTTGGAGTAAGACCTAAACAGGGTTGTGCCCTGGGCAACAGTACCTTGTTCCTGTTGGCTCCACTGAATCCTCATTCTCCAAGGAGAGGTCCTCCCTCTCCATCTTTCTCTCTCTCCCTCTCTGCCAGCCTCGTTCTCTCTCTCCCAGTCTATGCCTTTGTGGCAAGGGCTGAGGAGCTCTCCACTGCCACACACTAGAGCTTTATGGACAGCCTCAGTGCACAACCAAAGAGAAAGCTATGAAACCCAGAGAAAAAAGGCCTAGGATTCCTCCTCTGAGTTATTTTCCTCAAGTATGGCCACAGTGAGGACAGGCTGACCAGCGCGGATACCACGTTAGAGCCATGCTTCTGCGTTGGTGGAGCCCGCCTCCATGTGAACCAGGCTTCTGAGAATGGAGGCCACATTCCAAATACTGCCCTACTGAGAACAATGGTTCCAAAGACCAGCAAAGGGACTGCTTCCCTCCAACATGGTGTATGGCCCAGTGGTGCCATGACCCCGATTGGGGGAATACAACAGCCGCTTCTCCTTCCTCTGAACATGTGTTTCCTGTCGCCCTCCTCTAACCTAGAGCCTGTTCTCCATCCCTTCTGGGTTGGATGTGGAGATCTCTGCTATGAATTTCTTAGGCTACCAAGGCCCCAGATAGACTTCCTCTTCCATAGACTCTACTAACCTAACAGTAGGTTAAGATAGGAGACAAGTGATCCTAGAACTCATAGGGATGGTGGTCTTCAGGGTACATAGGCTGGGATAATGGCTGCTGTGGTGTTTGGCTCACAAAAACCAACCAACCAACCAACGAAAAAGCGCTGGCATTATTATCAGATGAGCTCTGTGGCTACGTGCTCAGGAAGCCCTCATCTGACTTTAGTTAGGGATCACAACCTGGCTATTGTGATCACTCCTTGCCTAGTGGACTCAGGTGCGTAAGACCATGGAATTTATGCAAAAACAGATGATTCAGGCTGTCTCCCAGGCTGTGTTTTCTTCCCAATTTCATCCTGTTACTGCTTGCTAGAATCCTGGCAATGCTCTGCCCAGGCAGTGGTTTTTTGGTCACACAGAAGGCTTTCAATAGTACTGCTTCAGTCCACAAAATGCCAGTTCCCTCTTTAGCCCATGCATTCCCATGTTCCTTTGAAACCACTCCTATCCCAGACCATGAAAACATACTGCTCCTGGAGAGAGGCTTTCCTCCTCACTCCTCAAAGATGTCAGCTTTGGATGCCTGTTCATGTCCAGGGGAGGGCACCTGGTGGGGAGCCGCAATATCCACCGGGGTATACCATTGGACCTCAAGACCTTCCACCAGCAGAAGTGCAGTTGGCTTTGTGCACGAACCCAACACACCTGTTGGAGTGTTCTTGGGGGTCAGAGACTACTCTTTGTTGCTAAGAGTTGACCTGAGTCCACATCCTGACCCTTGCTCTCTGCTATCTGATTGTCTCACTTACTCTGACGGCGAGAGATGATTTGGCCCAGCTCATAATCCTCTGGATTCTCCTCAGTAAGGAAGTGTAGGTCGAGGGCGCTGCGGATGACGACAGGAGCCCTATCGTGGCAGGTCACCTGGAGCAGCATGGGAGACAGGCCTTCAGGAAATGGGCCTTGAAGTGACTACTCAAGGACAGTGGGCAGGGGCATTCTGGAGGCACCTCCACTCTAAATACAAGGGCAACATCCATGACCCTACTACCCGAGGCTGACCTCCTGCTCATCGTGTGGGCTCTTCCCACAGGCTACTAGCCCAATCCTTGTACATAGGACTTCCTGGGCCTGCCATTGCTCTTTGTGGAGCTGCACTCCTCTCGGAGTGAAAGGACCCCACTACCTGCATACAGATGCAATCTCATCCCACAAGTTGGGAGGAATGGGACAATAGCCTCCAAGATCCCAGGTCTGCCCGAGGATGCAGGCGGCATTGGGAATGGCCTAGGCACAAAACCTAGAGGCTTTGGTCTGGATTGCCAGGGCCAAAAACAGACCCAGGAACATGACCACACACAGGAGAGCTGAAAGATAGCCACGAGAGCTCCTGGCCTCCAGAGGCTCAGTGCTGGCTGGGATGTAGGAGGGCACCTCATCCGGCAAGGGTGGTCATTGGGTTACCTGGACATTTAGTGTGCTTGCTCCACACCCATATCGACTCTGCAGAGAGACTCTCTCAGCTCCTTGTTCAAGGAACATGGAGAACCTCACACTGCTGTCCTCCTCCATAGACGTCAGCATCCCATACAAGGGAACCTGCAACCTAGTTCCTGTCCTATTCTCATCTGTCACCCATACCTGTCCCTGCCCTTCTGGACTGCATGCTGCCACCTGACACACAGACTCCCTGAGACATGGCAGTGGACAAGCTGCTGCACTCGCTCATCTCAGCTCCAGCCCTTCACACTGACCTCTCCCTTCTTGATTCCCATCTATCCTCCTGATCATCCAGAAGCTCCAAATTCAAGAGGGCATGAGTAGTCCATGGTATTGGACCAGTGTCTGCTCCCCACCCAGGTGTAAGCACCACGGGACACCCCTGCTCCCAGGCTTACCAGAACACTCTTGGCCATCTCTGGACTTTGTGTTTCTAAGTGGACACGAATTAAGCAGGTGTCTCCCACCTGCTTGTGGGAAAGCGGCCTGGAGGACTTGCAGGTTGATTCTGAGAACTGTGGGGGATGGAACATCAGCAAACCCAGAAACAGAAAGCCACCCCAGACTGTCAGTTGGCTCTATGGGCTTCCAGCAAATATGTCCAGGTGCTGAGGCTTCTTATTTCCTCAGGTCGGAGTGGAATGGCAGCACATGCACAGCTTGAATAAGGTAGGTGTTTACCTCCTTTCCCTTGACCTGGGGGCGTTTCCTCACCATGAAATATTGTATTCCCAGATTCATGGACAGACACATGAGTGAGTGGTCAGAGACCTTGATTTCTTCAGAGCGAAGTGGAGAGAATTGTTAGGTGGCACTCAAGGATTATACCACAAAACACCCACAACCCCTGAGAGTCTCCGCCAGGCCCATCACACTTTGGTATTTTGGGGCCAAGGCCCACTTTCTCTTGGCTGTCAGTTATCCTGAGCCCACTGTGGATCATGTCTCCCCACTGTCTGATTGTCCTACTTACTCTCATCCTCAGACATCATATACAGCAGCTCAAAGTTGTCCACATCCTCATGCTGCAACAAATTTTGGTCCAAGGCCCTGCGGATGAGGCTTGTCACCGTCTCCTGAATGGTCACCTGGATCAGGGTGGGACAAATGTCATCAGAGAATGGCTTTTAGAAGAGCTACCCAGAAGACTGTGGTCAAACATTCAGGAGTAATCTCAGCTACATATACAAGGGCACAATCTTGTTATCCTGCTACCTGAGTGTGTCCTCCATATACCACCTGGGTTCTTGCAATGTGCTACTAGAACAATCCTGGTACAAATATCTGCCTGTACCTGCCATCTCCCCTCCCCCTGGGGAGCCACATTCCACTCATGTCAAAGGACCAAACTGCCTATGCACAGACACACTCTCATCTCACTGAGATGAGAGCAATGGGCCAGGGTTCTGCGCACCAAGTGTGATCTGGGATGCAGGCTGCCTTTGTGGGTGGAAGAGGCAGATGCACTGAAAATTTGGGTCCTGACTGCCACGACACAAAACAGACTCAGATACAAGAGTGTGCACTTGAGTGCTTCATGATAGCTTTGAGAGGCCCTGGCCTCTGGAAGCTCGGTGCGGGTCTGGTTGTAATGATGTACTTGACTCAGCACTGGCAGTCACTGAACATGTCTCCTCTGCAGCTGGACACCTGCAGCATTAGCGTGTCTACTGCACATCCATAGAAATTCTGCCAAGAACCCCTTTAGCTCCGTATTTACATACATGCAAAGCCTAACATTCCGAAGCTTTGGCATGACCCCCCAGGTGATCCCGACCCCAAATTCCTACACCTAGTCATGCTAAGGAGGTTCTCTTCCCTGCCACCAGGAACACATCCCCTCCTACACATGTGACAAGTCACTGCCACCTCCTCTGCTCCAACTTCACTCATTGAGAATACCAAGTTCTAGGCACTGCAGCCTGCACCCTGGACATATCTCTGCCTTCATCTGTCCACAGCACTTCCGTCTGCACTTCTGGCCTGCAAAACCCACAATACACAGGCCCACTCACCACTGAAGCTGGGCATGCTGATGCTCTCCCTCCTCAGGTCAAGCCCTTAAGACGGACCTCTCTCTTCTTTATTTCCCACCATAGCCCTGGGGTTGGCTGTGTCTCCTGCCTTCCACTGTGTGGACACCCAGGAGGCAGCCCTGCTGTCGGGCTTACCGGGATGCGCTTTGTCTCCCTCAGGCTCTGTCCCTCTAGGAGGACGTGAACAACGCGGCTGTCTTCCACCTGCTCGCTGGAGTGAAGCAGTGAGGAGCTGCTACTCACAGCTGCTGGGGTCCTGGATGCCACTGCCACAGAAGGTTCCAAGAACTGTGGGGGATGACAACATCAGCAAAGCCCAGCAACTGCACCCCACCCAGCCTGGCAGTTGGCTCTGTGGGCATTCTACAACATCCATCCAGAACCTGAGGTTCTTGTCCCCTTGGAGGATGTGGAGTGGCACCAGGAGTAAAGACTGAAGAAGGTGGCTGTTTTGGGAACAAGAGATCCAGCACCTGCTGGGTGGGGATGAAATCCCAGGAGATTAACCCCATGTTGCTGCTGAAATGTAGGTTCCTCCCACAAATGACAGGCAGGAGCTCATTCCTAAGCTGGTCCTGCCTGTAAGGTTCAAGGCTCTGAACCCTGAAGGGCTCCTCCGTGTTCTGATCATTTTCACCCTGGGTTGGGACCAAGAATGGTGGGTTCAAAATGGAAATGGTGACAAACAGAAAAATGACTTGTGCCAATACACTAGAGTCAAAGCACAATGGGACAGTTCCCATCAGTACAAACACACACACACACACACACACACACACACACAGAGTCAGAATAGGAGTCCTGGGCCATTCATCAGGGATCAGACTAGAGGGCCTGCTGGGCTCACCTGCCCTGTGCTACTCACTGTTACTCTTGAGCTCCTCTGCGACAATCGCCAGAGGCTCTGGCGTCTAAGATGAAGCCTCACCCAGTGTATCCACAAAAGGGCTAGTTGGCCCCCCTGAGATTCCTGGGAGCCTGAGGCTCGGCATTGTCTGCAACCACAGGAGAACATCCTTCTCCCTCCAGTGGCTCCAACCAAGTGAGCTCGGATGGCTTGGTCAGTGAAGTGGGTGCCTGGATACCAGGGTTCCATGTTCTGTTTGATCCATTGTCAAGGCAATGATGTCATTTCCTGTGCCCATACCTGAGCCTCTTTTCACATAAGACCACTTTCAACAGCCCTATGGGCTGCCGATTTCTCCTCCATGCCTACCCATCTCAGGTGCGCAGGTGTTCACCAACAACTACCCAAACATCCCCACCAGCATCTGCCCTGCTTGGTGCCACTAGAGTTCCAGCTTGGAGCCTTCAAAAATGCATTCACAACCAGTCCTTCCCTCTCAGCAGCTTTTGGACCCTGGTCCCATCATTGTGCAACTCATGGTGTGCCCAGTCTTTTCTGGAAAGTAGGGTAGCATCTAATCTCTAGGGTTTATTGTGTCTATTGGCCCATAACACCCTCTGTTCTCTCTGAAACCAGAGATGGGACTCACAGGTGGCTAAAGCACAAATGTAGAGATGGGATAATCACAAGAAAGGGAGAGACAAAGAATGCACCCTAACTCCATCAGGCCTGTGTCCCACACAGGGACATGGCCAATGTCCGTCCCATCGTGGCTGCAGTTCCCTCTCTACACCATGGCAAGTTGGAGGGGACTGAGATGCAGAGGCTGCTCCCCTCTGCCATACAACTTCCCAAGGCTTCTCCTAAGATTTCAAAAGGGCCAAGTGTGTCTAGTGTTGGGGTCTCACAGAGACTCCGAGGTACCACAGCATCCTGCTGCCCAGAACCGGTTCACCCCTCACCTCAAGGGGGCTCAGCCTCTGGATTCATGGGAATTGAAGTGGGTACAGGTGATGGGATATCACCTCCAAGACTGAGTTATGCCAAGTCCATGACCCCTGTCTGCATCCCTGTCTCCAGCACCACTCCCCCCTCTCTCTTTCCTCCTCAGAGCAAACAAATCCATTTAGCAAGTGTGTCCTGTGATAAAGACATGACGGTCACCCATCCTCTCATTACAAAAACACTGAGGCTCAGCCAACATGGATCCTACAGGGAACACAGGCATAAACTCAGACTCCGATCCTCCCAGCCGAGCCTCAGTGGAGCCTGGACTCCCAGCCTCCTGAGTCAAGGAAACAGAGGTTCCTAGCCGAGCCACCTTGGATGCAGCCGCACACAAACTGAACTCATCAATGCCCCTTGCTCTCAGTTGTGAGTAAGAGGGGAAGTGGTGTTTCACAACCCTGGACATCAAGGGCAGTCTCCAGGCTTTGGGGTGTGCCCTGGCCTCTGTCTATCTGCCCAGGCTCTCCAACCCACACTGGCCTCTTACCCAACCTCCTCCTAGGGCCAAACTCAATCCTGCCTCTCAATTTCTGCTGCCTTCCCCAACACACTGCTCCCCAAAATGAGCAGGGCTGGCTCTCGGTTATCATGCTGGTGCCAGCAGCAATGCCACCCCACTGACATAATTCTGAGTCCCAACCTAGGCACTCCAGCTGTCTTTGCCACACCTGGCCTGTTTGGGCTCTGGCTCTTGCTCTTTTCTTTCATGTGCATGTGTTTTGAGGTTTTGAGTTTCTCCCACTGCAGAACTGCAGCTGTGGCAGGGTAGAGCTCATGAGGGTGACATTCTGAGCCACATCCAATCCCATCAGGACTGTTCACTGGGGTGACTGCTGGAACACAGTGATGAGTGAACACATGGGAGGTGGTTGGACCCACCTTGCCTCTGAGTGGCTTCCTTTCAGGACAGGAATGTAGGCATGGGAGCCCCTGGCGTGGGATGCTTTGCACAAGGCGTGACCATGGGCTCTCTTTCCTGGCAAAAATGGCTCCACTCAGCATGGAGAGCACTGTCATTCCTGGTGGCTAACAACAGCCCTGGACCCCAGAAAGGAACCCACACTCAAGATTAACGTCTGAGTGTGCGTGTCCTCGAGGAAATGAGGTCTCCTGATCCCAGGTGCAAAGGGGTAAGTCCTCTAACTCCAGGGGCCATGAAGGGACATCTGAGTTTCCCTTGTCCTTCTTTCCCTCTCTAACTAACCACAGTTAGGACCCTGGCCTCATTCCCCAGTGAGGATCATTAGGCTCCATAAAGGACAGTCTCTAAGATGCTCAGTGGACCAACACCCTCTGCACAACCCATAACCCTATTCACCCAAGAGGCAAGAGGATTTCTATTCAGGAAAACCAGGAAAGGGAGAGCCTTTCTCAAGGACACAAGGACATTAGTGAGTGAGGGAGTGATTAATGGATGGAGAACTATTTCCAACACCAACTTCCAGGAGCATATATGGCCCCCTGGAGAATTCTGCAGTGTGTTGGTGATTAAGGAGAACGTGTGAATTCATGGGTCACTAGGTCCTCTCAGCCATAAGGAGGGAAACTGCCATAAAGGAACTAGGACAAGGGTGCGAGGAATGCTCACTGGTGGGAGATCGGAAGGAAGGAAAGTGTACTCATTAGAAAAGTGTCGCCTGAAAATTCTTAGCCAGCCAAAAGTCGTGCAAACTTGTGTGGGAAAAGAGTCTTTGCACAGTGATGAAGCTAAGAGCTCACATGATGGAACACAGCATCAACTGGGACCAAATCCAATATCTGATATTCTTGTAGGAAGAGGAGAGTCTGGACCCAAATACCAGGGAGACTGGGGGATACTGGATATGTGAGGTTGGAGCCAGGGCGGGATGCCCATATGGGAACCACAGATCGTGGGCAGCAATAGGAGAGTGGGCAAGGGCTGGGAGAGTTGGGGAGACAGTCCCCTTGAAACCTGGGAGGGGTTATGGCACTGGGACAGCCCAACACCTACTGTGTTGAGCCTCTGGAGCTCAACGGAAGACACTTCCTCTGTTGTCGGCCACCCAGTTAACAGAGTTTGGTTGCAGCAGCCTAGGACCCAGCTGAAGGTCTGAGCATGTTGGCCATGCAGGTTGGATCTGGACCACAGACACCCTCATCAGAGATTGTAGGGTCTCAGCCCTGAGGCAAGACAGGCACTAAGTCAGGCCAGGTGGGGAAACGGATAGGCACACACTCTGGGGGCTGGTGCCTGTGTTACTGGGAGCACTTCTGATCGCAATTCCCTGATCTGCTGCCAACACAGGCTACAGAGGAGCGTACAGAAACACAGACCACGGATCTGCCCCACTCAGTGGGCCCAGGCCAACACCACACCCAGCAGCCTCGTGCCATACCCAATGAGTCTCGAAGCGGCCCCCTCTTCCCATCCTGAGAGCTCTTCCCTTCCTCATGTGCCAATAGCTCCCTACTGTCACTGGCAATATGTACTCTGTGAGATGTCAACATCCGTGGGTACTGTTCTCTCATCCCAGGACAGTGTGGTCCCACACACCCTGGTGAAATGGGCCACCTGGAGGCTGGACCTGGAGGTTGTTGAGGCTGAATGGCAGCGGTGGTCCTCTGGCACTTAATATTATTTAAGTTAAAAAAAAAAAAACAAAAAAAAAAACAAAAAACGGGTCTTGGTGCTCAAAAATGTTTGATTTGCATATTCTCATCCCCTAACCCCAATATTTTCATTATTTCCTCACATATGAAATCTTACTAGCATAAAGGTAATTTCGTATTAAACAAAGTGGATTGAAATAACATTGGTAAAAATAATCAATCACCATACTTTCAATTTTTGTTCTGCTTTCCTATTAGAAACCACTTGGATACAAGAGAACAGAGGACAGACTCATGGAAATGCTTGAAATGACAAGAAGCTCCCACTCAAGCTCAGCATTCAGTCCTGGACAGGGTAAGACCAGGCCACTTTGACATCTGTGCCAAAGAGTCTACCAGACAGAATCCTCTGACTGATCCCTGACTGAGCCATAGGAACTGGCTAGAAAAGCCTTCACATCCTCAATACATTCTTCACGTCAGAATACTTGACAACCATTGATATCCATCTCTCGTTAACTTGCTCCCCAGCCAACCATTCTTCAACAAATTCAAAGGAGTAACTCATGCAAGCACACAGAAAGGGGTGTTCACTACACACATCCATGTGCGAAAAAGACAACTGGTATTTCTTGTTTGGGCTATTTCAAATGAAATTCCTTCTGCATGATCTCCACAAACCAAAGGAAAATATTTGTGAAATTCCCACGTAGAAGACAAGATACACTTGCCAAGGAGGCAGTGGCAAGAATTTTGACACTCCAAATGTAGAGTGTGTGTTTAGGAAGCAGTCACAGTTTCCATGAGAGAGTCCCATGAAATCAATTAGGAAGATCCATGCTCTAGCCCTACCATGCAAGTGATGTGACTTGAAAGAGTCACTTAGTCTTAGTAACCATCATCACTAACAACTAAGTCAATGAATAAAGGTCCTCAGGTGCCAAGCTACAAAATGTGGGATGAGCATGGATGAGGATGGGTGGGAGAAGTCTCCAACTCTAACACAATTAGGGAAGGATGTGCTGACCTCAAGTGGCTGGGGGGGCTGGGATCCTGCCACAGAGGGGGATTCCAAACCTCACATCCCCTGACCCAGGCCAGAAGACCAGGTAGAGTCCAAGGACCCTGGGGTGGCCCAATGGCAATAAAGGTCAAAAGGAACTAGGGATCTGCCTGGTCCCTCAATCCCCTACTCTGAGCAGGGCTGCATGACGAGGCCAGAGGCCATCCACAGCAATCTGCCTTTACAGGAAAACAGGGACTGCAGGCTGCCTCTGGCTCACTGAATCAGGGTGGTGTTTTCATAAAGCAAGACCACTTCCTCACATTTGACCAGCAGCTCATGTGTTGACAGCACAATGACTGACTTGACTCAGGCCCTGATGAATGAAATAGAAAATTCATAGCAAACCCATCTTTAGCTCTTCCACATCATCAGGGGCTCTGATTCAATTCCGTCCAGAAAGGTGTCTGAAATGATTTCTAAACATGCTGGGGACTCACCTCTGTGTGGAACTTTTCAGGAAAAAGGGGATCAAATCTCATGAAGCAACTCTTCTCTCTTCTAGCCCATGGGCAATGCAAGGAACCTGCATGATACCAGAGGCTCACTTCTCTCTTCTCATGTCTTCTGGAAAGGATTCGTTAATGCTTCCTGCAAGGTGAAGCAGAAGCCTGCATCCCCAGCTGCACAGAAGTGTTTTAGGGCAGTGTCTCCCTTAAAACCCAAAAATAAAAAAAACAGGTCATTCAACAGGCACATGGATTCGAGTACATGTTCAATGATCCCTCCTCCCTGGAGCCTTCCACATGCCCATCTTCCACATTCACAGAGCAATGCTTGGCCATTCTCAAGGCCAGGAGACCATGATGCTCATCACCAGGAAGTCAATAAGGAACATGAAGAGAGCAGCATGGATTGCAGAAGGTGGCACATCAAGGATCTTCAGCTCTGCTGCTAGAACACAAGAGCTTAACTTCAGTATTGACTTTTTGCCAACTACCAAGTACGATAGCAGTGTCAAGCCCAATATGCAGATATGCAAGTAGTAGGTGACACCCCGCATCCATTCACAAAAGTGGGCAACATCTGCATCAGAACAAGGAAGTATCTTACCCTTACTCATAAAAATCATCAGAAACAAAATAAAATGGATGCAAGACTTCTCATTTCACTATTAGGTAGCTGTTGGAATTCCCTATTAAATAATACCTCCTCCAAAATAAAAAGTATCTCAGACATGTGTCAACTATTCAATGGATGACATTTTAAAAACTATGGACTTTACTTAATATTTATGTATGCTATATCCCTGCCTAAGGCTCTATGAGAAAGGAGCACATAGAATTGGATCTTTGAAAATCTCACATTTGCTGATAAATATTACTGCTGATCTCAGGCATGGCGAAGTGAAAAGTGGGACTTTGGATATTCCAAGAATGCTATGTTGTGGGATTGGTGTCCCTGATTCATACATAGCATATGGTTTCTATGAAATCCAGTGAGGGAGCAGGAGTAACGAAGCTGATTGCACAGATGACCTCAGGGAATACTGACAGATAGGCCAAATGAAAAATATGCTCCAGCTAACCATTGGTATTTGGGCTTCTGATCCCAGTCCTGTTTTTAAAAAAGGTGCAGACAGGCAGTGTTCATTAAAAACTGTCTACCATGTAAAAGTGGGTAATTTAAATGGCATCTAGTTACACATCTGATAGAATGGTCTGGCAACATATGAATTTCATTCTAACAACAACAACAACAACAAAACATAGAAAATGAGACATAAAGATAAAACCTTGTCTTCACCAGGATGCCTAAAAATAGGTTTTATTTGGCTCATGCAAATAAATATCTTTCAATAGAATTTCTGATTTCTGAATGAATCCATTCAACTTCATACTGCACAGATCACAAGGTTTTCTTTACAGAATATTCTCTTCTTCTTCTTAAAGCCTCACATAGAAAATGTCTCACAGGACATAGGAGGGGAATGACCCAAAGGATGAGAGAATGGCTGGAACCGTTCTCAAATGTGCCCATGTAGCCTAAAGTTTGAAGGCATCTAATTGTACTCTAAAACAATTATGAACCTATTCGATCCATTATTAATAAATATCACCACTTTACCACTTGAACCAAATCACAGAAAATTGGAAACAGATGATCATTGGCTTTGATACCTTTACTTCTGTTTCATTACTCAGAGTCGATCAACTCTATACTTCAAGTGACACAGATTTATTACAGAATGCCTAAGATCCTAAGGATCTATTTTAGCTCAGCCCATGGTATTGCTTCATTATTTTATTATTTTGTAAGTAATAAAATATAACTTCATGTTGGATGACATATTCAAGCCATGAATATATCATCCAACATTGTTCTTCCCAAAATATTAGCCCAATTTCTGCGCGCGCTCACTTACTGTTCAGGAATTTTACTAATTGTTTGAAGGTTCTAGAGGACCTGTTAGACTCCTAATGGACAAACCATACAACATACTCCAGAGAACGGACGAGTGCCATAAGAAGAAAATAAGGTCAGCCTACAGCAATGGGCAGCTGCCTGCCCTCGGCTGGGAGGAGCCCTGGCCATGGCACCAGGGCTGCTGGGCAGCAGAAGCCTCCACAGCCCTGCAGGGAGCCTGGAGCACAGCTCTGCCTAACCATGCTCAGCCCTGGACAGATGCACATGAGTTCCCATCACAGGCTCGAGTGTGACAGTCCCAGGTGCATGCCTGTCATGCCAGCCACCAGGGAGGCTGAGGCAAGAGGAACGTTTGAGGTCAGCCTTGGCAACTTAGACCCCGAGGCAAAGGGGAAATACTTTTACAGGGGTCTCTGAGGGTGTAGCTCAGGTAGGTCACTTGCCTCACAGGCTCAAGGCCCTGGGTTCAATCCCCAGAACCCACGTACACACAAAAAGTGAACTTGGAATATTGTTTAAAATGATGGGTCAGGTACACACAAGGACTTCAATATGACCTCTCAGAGGAGCTCAATTTGAGATCAGACTGAACAAAAGACCACCTGGACCATTGACTCAGTGTCTGAAACCCTCTGTGAGCATGGGAAGCACTGCTGGCAAGACACCAGAGGGCCAAAGCACTTGTGCCCCCTGCAGGGGCGTCTCTTGTCTACCGCCAAAGACTGTTCCCCTCCTGGGGCAGCTGAGAGCAAGCTGGGCCTTGGAGCAAGGACTAGTGCTTTAGATATAGACTATGCAAGCAAGGGGCAATGTCTTTAATAAAACTAAAATTAAAAAGTCACATTGAAAAAATTTTAAAAAGAAGAAAATAAGGTCAAGTAGAGGAAGCCCATTTTCACAGGAAAAAATCCCCCAGTGAAAAGCATCAGAATAGATACCAAGAAAAATACCAACAAAAACAGTGTGCTCCCACTATGTATCTACTCAACCTGCAAAAGTTAGAAAGCTAGATAATACAATCCTGGCCACAGGTAGAGCTATGCAGAAGAGCCACCTGGCAGTGCTTAGTCAAAGAAGTAAACATGCACACTTTGACCTAGAAATTCCACCTGTGTGTAAACCAGGCGGTGCTTAAGCAGTTTCACAAGGGGACATGCACAGGGAAATTTATCCTCAGGTTCTTATAGAGTTGTCTGTGCTTACAGGGAGTTGATGGTTGTCAAGATGCCCACAGCTGCGAAAGTCAAAAGCTAAAAAAATAATAGATGCCAACCTGGATATATTAATAATCCCGTATCTATGATCACCTTCATAAGGTAGCTTCCCAACTTCTGTGTGGAAGTGTGTTTCTCCTTGGCCCTTACACTGTTGTGGAGACCACTAGGAGTTCAGCTTTGTGCAGGATCATCTGACCTGGACTTTTGGCAAGACCTGTACAGCCCTCACACATGCTCAGATGCTACAGGACTTTTCAGACCAGTCCAGACAACAGTAGGCATCCATTCATTGTCTGCACTCTACAGATTCCTAGATGCACGACATTCATTACCATCAAATGCAGAATTTTCATCAAAAACTAATATATATATCATTCCAATCTGAATCAAGAAAATCGGAAATATCCCCAAATCCAAAGAGTGGATCCCCATTGTGATGCTACAAGTTGAAAATTCCACAGCTGACCTCATGGGATGGTTCACAGTCAAAAGACAGCTGCATGAAAAATATTACATGACCTTCCTGCTATGTGAAAAGTGGCATGTGAAGTACACATGCATGTCTTCCTCAGACATGGGTTCATTTGCAAGACACCTTGTGCAATTGAAAATACTCCAAAAGGGGAGAAATCAGAACCATGTCTCCAAAGTATTTCAGCAGAGACCAACTCCATCTGTCTATCTATCTCTCAGTGAGTGTGTGTGCTCTTGTGTGTGTTTGTGTGTCTTTGTTTGTGTTTGTACCATCATAGCTGATACTTCATTGCCCCCATTGGAAAACTGACTCAGATAATGCCATCTGCCAAACTCCTAAAAACCAAAGTTCTTGCTGATAGAATGAAACATTCCTTCCTGTTGGTTTGGATGTGTCCTTTAGGAATCACTGCTACGTTTAGTATACTCAAATCATCACAGTAGATCAGGTAACAAAAACATATATATTTTAAAATAATAATAATATATTAATGGAAACAACAAATACAGGATAGAGTAACAACTGTGTTACTAAACAAGGTCAAGGACAATGGCAAACTATAGATTCAAACTTTGAAGAAAATAGTAATCAATGTAAATATTCCTGGGCTGCCTCAGCCCCGCCCAGGCACACAGCAACAGAATGGTTTTGCAAGCATCCTCAGGAGGGCAGGAGCCTTCTTTGCAGGACGAGAGGGAGGTTGAGGCTCGATCCACCCATCATTCTTTTGGGAGAGGCTCCTTTTCCTCAGCACAAAGTTGGATTTTTTGTGAGGATTCTTGGCATCAAATACGTTGGCCTCTGCTGGAATCCTCAGCTCTGGGGAGAGAGGGGTGTACAAAAAGAAGGTGGCACTCAGGAGGTGCTCCCTAGGACACGCCAACATCTGAGAGCCTGTGCCAGAAGAGGCCAGAGCCACACACCTGAGAGCTCTCCAATTCAGCACCAATACCAACAAAGACAGCCTCCACAGTCCTCCCTGAGGAAGAACTAGGCAGAGCACTTCAACAGACCTAATGTCTGTTCCTACCGAAGGCTTTGGACTCCAGAATATCTCAGGTCCTCTTGCATCTGCCAAAGCACACCACTAGGGTTTGCATCTGAAATCTCCCACAAAAGGCTCCTGTGCCGAAGATTCAGTCCCCACATGAGCCATCTTCATAGGTGGGTTTGGAGGGAAGCACTGGATGGTGAGTGCTCTGATGTCAACATGAAATTCTCATTCAAGATGAATACACTACTGGGGGGTGGGAGGGACTGGAAGAAAGGTTGAGCATGGTTGGAGTAAGACCTAAACAGGGTTGTGCCCTGGGCAACAGTACCTTGTTCCTGTTGGCTCCACTGAATCCTCATTCTCCAAGGAGAGGTCCTCCCTCTCCATCTTTCTCTCTCTCCCTCTCTGCCAGCCTCGTTCTCTCTCTCCCAGTCTATGCCTTTGTGGCAAGGGCTGAGGAGCTCTCCACTGCCACACACTAGAGCTTTATGGACAGCCTCAGTGCACAACCAAAGAGAAAGCTATGAAACCCACAGAAAAAAGGCCTAGGATTCCTCCTCTGAGTTATTTTCCTCAAGTATGGCCACAGTGAGGACAGGCTGACCAGCACGGATACCACGTTAGAGCCATGCTTCTGCGTTGGTGGAGCCCGCCTCCATGTGAACCAGGCTTCTGAGAATGGAGGCCACATTCCAAATACTGCCCTACTGAGAACAATGGTTCCAAAGACCAGCAAAGGGACTGCTTCCCTCCAACATGGTGTATGGCCCAGTGGTGCCATGACCCCGAGTGGGGGAATACAACAGCCGCTTCTCCTTCCTCTGAACATGTGTTTCCTGTCGCCCTCCTCTAACCTAGAGCCTGTTCTCCATCCCTTCTGGGTTGGATGTGGAGATCTCTGCTATGAATTTCTTAGGCTACCAAGGCCCCAGACAGACTTCCTCTTCCATAGACTCTACTAACCTAACAGTAGGTTAAGATAGGAGACAAGTGATCCTAGAACTCATAGGGATGGTGGTCTTCAGGGTACATAGGCTGGGATAATGGCTGCTGTGGTGTTTGGCTCACAAAAACCAACCAACCAACCAACGAAAAAGCGCTGGCATTATTATCAGATGAGCTCTGTGGCTACGTGCTCAGGAAGCCCTCATCTGACTTTAGTTAGGGATCACAACCTGGCTATTGTGATCACTCCTTGCCTAGTGGACTCAGGTGCGTAAGACCATGGAATTTATGCAAAAACAGATGATTCAGGCTGTCTCCCAGGCTGTGTTTTCTTCCCAATTTCATCCTGTTACTGCTTGCTAGAATCCTGGCAATGCTCTGCCCAGGCAGTGGTTTTTTGGTCACACAGAAGGCTTTCAATAGTACTGCTTCAGTCCACAAAATGCCAGTTCCCTCTTTAGCCCATGCATTCCCATGTTCCTTTGAAAACACTCCTATCCCAGACCATGAAAACATACTGCTCCTGGAGAGAGGCTTTCCTCCTCACTCCTCAAAGATGTCAGCATTGGATGCCTGTTCATGCCCAGGGGAGGGCACCTGGTGGGGAGCCGCAATATCCACCGGGGTATACCATTGGACCTCAAGACCTTCCACCAGCAGAAGTGCAGTTGGCTTTGTGCACGAACCCAACACACCTGTTGGAGTGTTCTTGGGGGTCAGAGACTACTCTTTGTTGCTAAGAGTTGACCTGAGTCCACATCCTGACCCTTGCTCTCTGCTATCTGATTGTCTCACTTACTCTGACGGCGAGAGATGATTTGGCCCAGCTCATAATCCTCTGGATTCTCCTCAGTAAGGAAGTGTAGGTCGAGGGCACTGCGGATGACGACAGGAGCCCTATCGTGGCAGGTCACCTGGAGCAGCATGGGAGACAGGCCTTCAGGAAATGGGCCTTGAAGTGACTACTCAAGGACAGTGGGCAGGGGCATTCTGGAGGCACCTCCACTCTAAATACAAGGGCAACATCCATGACCCTACTACCCGAGGCTGACCTCCTGCTCATCGTGTGGGCTCTTCCCACAGGCTACTAGCCCAATCCTTGTACATAGGACTTCCTGGGCCTGCCATTGCTCTTTGTGGAGCTGCACTCCTCTCGGAGTGAAAGGACCCCACTACCTGCATACAGATGCAATCTCATCCCACAAGTTGGGAGGAATGGGACAATAGCCTCCAAGATCCCAGGTCTGCCCGAGGATGCAGGCGGCATTGGGAATGGCCTAGGCACAAAACCTAGAGGCTTTGGTCTGGATTGCCAGGGCCAAAAACAGACCCAGGAACATGACCACACACAGGAGAGCTGAAAGATAGCCACGAGAGCTCCTGGCCTCCAGAGGCTCAGTGCTGGCTGGGATGTAGGAGGGCACCTCATCCGGCAAGGGTGGTCATTGGGTTACCTGGACATTTAGTGTGCTTGCTCCACATCCATATCGACTCTGCAGAGAGACTCTCTCAGCTCCTTGTTCAAGGAACATGGAGAACCTCACACTGCTGTCCTCCTCCATAGACGTCAGCATCCCATACAAGGGAACCTGCAACCTAGTTCCTGTCCTATTCTCATCTGTCACCCATACCTGTCCCTGCCCTTCTGGACTGCATGCTGCCACCTGACACACAGACTCCCTCAGACATGGCAGTGGACAAGCTGCTGCACTCACTCATCTCAGCTCCAGCCCTTCACACTGACCTCTCCCTTCTTGATTCCCATCTATCCTCCTGATCATCCAGAAGCTCCAAATTCAAGAGGGCATGAGTAGTCCATGGTATTGGACCAGTGTCTGCTCCCCACCCAGGTGTAAGCACCACGGGACACCCCTGCTCCCAGGCTTACCAGAACACTCTTGGCCATCTCTGGACTTTGTGTTTCTAAGTGGACACGAATTAAGCAGGTGTCTCCCACCTGCTTGTGGGAAAGCGGCCTGGAGGACTTGCAGGTTGATTCTGAGAACTGTGGGGGATGGAACATCAGCAAACCCAGAAACAGAAAGCCACCCCAGACTGTCAGTTGGCTCTATGGGCTTCCAGCAAATATGTCCAGGTGCTGAGGCTTCTTATTTCCTCAGGTCGGAGTGGAATGGCAGCACATGCACAGCTTGAATAAGGTAGGTGTTTACCTCCTTTCCCTTGACCTGGGGGCGTTTCCTCACCATGAAATATTGTATTCCCAGATTCATGGACAGACACACGAGTGAGTGGTCAGAGACCTTGATTTCTGCAGAGCGAAGTGGAGAGAATTGTTAGGTGGCACTCAAGGATTATACCACAAAACACCCACAACCCCTGAGAGTCTCTGCCAGGCCCATCACACTTTGGTATTTTGGGGCCAAGGCCCACTTTCTCTTGGCTGTCAGTTATCCTGAGCCCACTGTGGATCATGTCTCCCCACTGTCTGATTGTCCTACTTACTCTCATCCTCAGACATCATATACAGCAGCTCAAAGTTGTCCACATCCTCATGCTGCAACAAATTTTGGTCCAAGGCCCTGCGGATGAGGCTTGTCACCGTCTCCTGAAAGGTCACCTGGATCAGGGTGGGACAAATGTCATCAGAGAATGGCTTTTAGAAGAGCTACCCAGAAGACTGTGGTCAAACATTCAGGAGAAATCTCAGCTACATATACAAGGGCACAATCTTGTTATCCTGCTACCTGAGTGTGTCCTCCATATACCACCTGGGTTCTTGCAATGTGCTACTAGAACAATCCTGGTACAAATATCTGCCTGTACCTGCCATCTCCCCTCCCCCTGGGGAGCCACATTCCACTCATGTCAAAGGACCAAACTGCCTATGCACAGACACACTCTCATCTCACTGAGATGAGAGCAATGGGCCAGGGATCTGCGCACCAAGTGTGATCTGGGATGCAGGCTGCCTTTGTGGGTGCAAGAGGCAGATGCACTGAAAATTGGGGTCCTGACTGCCACGACACAAAACAGACTCAGATACAAGAGTGTGCACTTGAGTGCTTCATGATAGCTTTGAGAGGCCCTGGCCTCTGGAAGCTCGGTGCGGGTCTGGTTGTAATGATGTACTTGACTCAGCACTGGCAGTCACTGAACATGTCTCCTCTGCAGCTGGACACCTGCAGCATTAGCGTGTCTACTGCACATCCATAGAAATTCTGCCAAGAACCCCTTTAGCTCCGTATTTACATACATGCAAAGCCTAACATTCCGAAGCTTTGGCATGACCCCCCAGGTGATCCCGACCCCAAATTCCTACACCTAGTCATGCTAAGGAGGTTCTCTTCCCTGCCACCAGGAACACATCCCCTCCTACACATGTGACAAGTCACTGCCACCTCCTCTGCTCCAACTTCACTCATTGAGAATACCAAGTTCTAGGCACTGCAGCCTGCACCCTGGACATATCTCTGCCTTCATCTGTCCACAGCACTTCCGTCTGCACTTCTGGCCTGCAAAACCCACAATACACAGGCCCACTCACCACTGAAGCTGGGCATGCTGATGCTCTCCCTCCTCAGGTCAAGCCCTTAAGACGGACCTCTCTCTTCTTTATTTCCCACCATAGCCCTGGGGTTGGCTGTGTCTCCTGCCTTCCACTGTGTGGACACCCAGGAGGCAGCCCTGCTGTCGGGCTTACCGGGATGCGCTTTGTCTCCCTCAGGCTCTGTCCCTCTAGGAGGACGTGAACAACGCGGCTGTCTTCCACCTGCTCGCTGGAGTGAAGCAGTGAGGAGCTGCTACTCACAGCTGCTGGGGTCCTGGATGCCACTGCCACAGAAGGTTCCAGGAACTGTGGGGGATGACAACATCAGCAAAGCCCAGCAACTGCACCCCACCCAGCCTGGCAGTTGGCTCTGTGGGCATTCTACAACATCCATCCAGAACCTGAGGTTCTTGTCCCCTTGGAGGATGTGGAGTGGCACCAGGAGTAAAGACTGAAGAAGGTGGCTGTTTTGGGAACAAGAGACCCAGCACCTGCTGGGTGGGGATGAAATCCCAGGAGATTAACCCCATGTTGCTGCTGAAATGTAGGTTCCTCCCACAAATGACAGGCAGGAGCTCATTCCTAAGCTGGTCCTGCCTGTAAGGTTCAAGGCTCTGAACCCTGAAGGGCTCCTCCGTGTTCTGATCATTTTCACCCTGGGTTGGGACCAAGAATGGTGGGTTCAAAATGGAAATGGTGACAAACAGAAAAATGACTTGTGCCAATACACTAGAGTCAAAGCACAATGGGACAGTTCCCATCAGTACAAACACACACACACACACACACACACACACACACACACACACACACAGAGTCAGAATAGGAGTCCTGGGCCATTCATCAGGGATCAGACTAGAGGGCCTGCTGGGCTCACCTGCCCTGTGCTACTCACTGTTACTCTTGAGCTCCTCTGCGACAATCGCCAGAGGCTCTGGCGTCTAAGATGAAGCCTCACCCAGTGTATCCACAAAAGGGCTAGTTGGCCCCCCTGAGATTCCTGGGAGCCTGAGGCTCGGCATTGTCTGCAACCACAGGAGAACATCCTTCTCCCTCCAGTGGCTCCAACCAAGTGAGCTCGGATGGCTTGGTCAGTGAAGTGGGTGCCTGGATACCAGGGTTCCATGTTCTGTTTGATCCATTGTCAAGGCAATGATGTCATTTCCTGTGCCCATACCTGAGCCTCTTTTCACATAAGACCACTTTCAACAGCCCTATGGGCTGCCGATTTCTCCTCCATGCCTACCCATCTCAGGTGCGCAGGTGTTCACCAACAACTACCCAAACATCCCCACCAGCATCTGCCCTGCTTGGTGCCACTAGAGTTCCAGCTTGGAGCCTTCAAAAATGCATTCACAACCAGTCCTTCCCTCTCAGCAGCTTTTGGACCCTGGTCCCATCATTGTGCAACTCATGGTGTGCCCAGTCTTTTCTGGAAAGTAGGGTAGCATCTAATCTCTAGGGTTTATTGTGTCTATTGGCCCATAACACCCTCTGTTCTCTCTGAAACCAGAGATGGGACTCACAGGTGGCTAAAGCACAAATGTAGAGATGGGATAATCACAAGAAAGGGAGAGACAAAGAATGCACCCTAACTCAATCAGGCCTGTGTCCCACACAGGGACATGGCCAATGTCCGTCCCATCGTGGCTGCAGTTCCCTCTCTACACCATGGCAAGTTGGAGGGGACTGAGATGCAGAGGCTGCTCCCCTCTGCCATACAACTTCCCAAGGCTTCTCCTAAGATTTCAAAAGGGCCAAGTGTGTCTAGTGTTGGGGTCTCACAGAGACTCCGAGGTACCACAGCATCCTGCTGCCCAGAACCGGTTCACCCCTCACCTCAAGGGGGCTCAGCCTCTGGATTCATGGGAATTGAAGTGGGTACAGGTGATGGGATATCACCTCCAAGACTGAGTTATGCCAAGTCCATGACCCCTGTCTGCATCCCTGTCTCCAGCACCACTCCCCCCTCTCTCTTTCCTCCTCAGAGCAAACAAATCCATTTAGCAAGTGTGTCCTGTGATAAAGACATGACGGTCACCCATCCTCTCATTACAAAAACACTGAGGCTCAGCCAACATGGATCCTACAGGGAACACAGGCATAAACTCAGACTCCGATCCTCCCAGCCGAGCCTCAGTGGAGCCTGGACTCCCAGCCTCCTGAGTCAAGGAAACAGAGGTTCCTAGCCGAGCCACCTTGGATGCAGCCGCACACAAACTGAACTCATCAATGCCCCTTGCTCTCAGTTGTGAGTAAGAGGGGAAGTGGTGTTTCACAACCCTGGACATCAAGGGCAGTCTCCAGGCTTTGGGGTGTGCCCTGGCCTCTGTCTATCTGCCCAGGCTCTCCAACCCACACTGGCCTCTTACCCAACCTCCTCCTAGGGCCAAACTCAATCCTGCCTCTCAATTTCTGCTGCCTTCCCCAACACACTGCTCCCCAAAATGAGCAGGGCTGGCTCTCGGTTATCATGCTGGTGCCAGCAGCAATGCCACCCCACTGACATAATTCTGAGTCCCAACCTAGGCACTCCAGCTGTCTTTGCCACACCTGGCCTGTTTGGGCTCTGGCTCTTGCTCTTTTCTTTCATGTGCATGTGTTTTGAGGTTTTGAGTTTCTCCCACTGCAGAACTGCAGCTGTGGCAGGGTAGAGCTCATGAGGGTGACATTCTGAGCCACATCCAATCCCATCAGGACTGTTCACTGGGGTGACTGCTGGAACACAGTGATGAGTGAACACATCGGAGGTGGTTGGACCCACCTTGCCTCTGAGTGGCTTCCTTTCAGGACAGGAATGTAGGCATGGGAGCCCCTGGCGTGGGATGCTTTGCACAAGGTGTGACCATGGGCTCTCTTTCCTGGCAAAAATGGCTCCACTCAGCATGGAGAGCACTGTCATTCCTGGTGGCTAACAACAGCCCTGGACCCCAGAAAGGAACCCACACTCAAGATTAACGTCTGAGTGTGCGTGTCCTCGAGGAAATGAGGTCTCCTGATCCCAGGTGCAAAGGGGTAAGTCCTCTAACTCCAGGGGCCATGAAGGGACATCTGAGTTTCCCTCGTCCTTCTTTCCCTCTCTAACTAACCACAGTTAGGACCCTGGCCTCATTCCCCAGTGAGGATCATTAGGCTCCATAAAGGACAGTCTCTAAGATGCTCAGTGGACCAACACCCTCTGCACAACCCATAACCCTATTCACCCAAGAGGCAAGAGGATTTCTATTCAGGAAAACCAGGAAAGGGAGAGCCTTTCTCAAGGACACAAGGACATTAGTGAGTGAGGGAGTGATTAATGGATGGAGAACTATTTCCAACACCAACTTCCAGGAGCATATATGGCCCCCTGGAGAATTCTGCAGTGTGTTGGTGATTAAGGAGAACGTGTGAATTCAGGGGTCACTAGGTCCTCTCAGCCATAAGGAGGGAAACTGCCATAAAGGAACTAGGACAAGGGTGCGAGGAATGCTCACTGGTGGGAGATCGGAAGGAAGGAAAGTGTACTCATTAGAAAAGTGTCGCCTGAAAATTCTTAGCCAGCCAAAAGTCGTGCGAACTTGTGTGGGAAAAGAGTCTTTGCACAGTGATGAAGCTAAGAGCTCACATGATGGAACACAGCATCAACTGGGACCAAATCCAATATCTGATATTCTTGTAGGAAGAGGAGAGTCTGGACCCAGATACCAGGGAGACTGGGCGATACCGGATATGTGAGGTTGGAGCCAGGGCGGGATGCCCATATGGGAACCACAGATCGTGGGCAGCAATAGGAGAGTGGGCAAGGGCTGGGAGAGTTGGGGAGACAGTCCCCTTGAAACCTGGGAGGGGTTATGGCACTGGGACAGCCCAACACCTACTGTGTTGAGCCTCTGGAGCTCAACGGAAGACACTTCCTCTGTTGTCGGCCACCCAGTTAACAGAGTTTGGTTGCAGCAGCCTAGGACCCAGCTGAAGGTCTGAGCATGTTGGCCATGAAGGTTGGATCTGGACCACAGACACCCTCATCAGAGATTGTAGGGTCTCAGCCCTGAGGCAAGACAGGCACTAAGTCAGGCCAGGTGGGGAAACGGATAGGCACACACTCTGGGGGCTGGTGCCTGTGTTACTGGGAGCACTTCTGATCGCAATTCCCTGATCTGCTGCCAACACAGGCTACAGAGGAGGGTACAGAAACACAGACCACGGATCTGCCCCACTCAGTGGGCCCAGGCCAACACCACACCCAGCAGCCTCGTGCCATACCCAATGAGTCTCGAAGCGGCCCCCTCTTGCCATCCTGAGAGCTCTTCCCTTCCTCATGTGCCAATAGCTCCCTACTGTCACTGGCAATATCTACTCTGTGAGATGTCAACATCCGTGGGTACTGTTCTCTCATCCCAGGACAGTGTGGTCCCACACACCCTGGTGAAATGGGCCACCTGGAGGCTGGACCTGGAGGTTGTTGAGGCTGAATGGCAGCGGTGGTCCTCTGGCACTTAATATTATTTAAGTTAAAAAAAAAACAAAAACAAAAACAAAAAACGGGTCTTGGTGCTCAAAAATGTTTGATTTGCATATTCTCATCCCCTAACCCCAATATTTTCATTATTTCCTCACATATGAAATCTTACTAGCATAAAGGTAATTTCGTATTAAACAAAGTGGATTGAAATAACATTGGTAAAAATAATCAATCACCATACTTTCAATTTTTGTTCTGCTTTCCTATTAGAAACCACTTGGATACAAGAGAACAGAGGACAGACTCATGGAAATGCTTGAAATGACAAGAAGCTCCCACTCAAGCTCAGCATTCAGTCCTGGACAGGGTAAGACCAGGCCACTTTGACATCTGTGCCAAAGAGTCTACCAGACAGAATCCTCTGACTGATCCCTGACTGAGCCATAGGAACTGGCTAGAAAAGCCTTCACATCCTCAATACATTCTTCACGTCAGAATACTTGACAACCATTGATATCCATCTCTCGTTAACTTGCTCCCCAGCCAACCATTCTTCAACAAATTCAAAGGAGTAACTCATGCAAGCACACAGAAAGGGGTGTTCACTACACACATCCATGTGCGAAAAAGACAACTGGTATTTCTTGTTTGGGCTATTTCAAATGAAATCCCTTCTGCATGACCTCCACAAACCAAAGGAAAATATT